>NC_139908.1:1587500-1690000 GCF_905171665.1 Trachurus trachurus | reverse complement strand
AGCGGAGCAGCAGCAGTGGTTGTAAACCCAGCGGGAGGGGGGGGGGGGGGGGGGGGGGGTGGGGGGGTAAAGAGGCGTTCGAGGTCTTGAAGTCGATACTAAAAAATATCTAGATGTGGATGTAAACGCAGCGGGATGTGGCGTTCGAGTGCACGACAGAAGCTCGGGACATGTGGCTCTGATAAAACAGTCAGTCTGTCTCCACCCAGCCCGGTCCCTCGCTTCATTCTGTTTAAAAACACTTTGTAAATGTTGTTTTATACATGTATTTGATGAAAACTGCTAATTATTTTACATGCGTATATTTGTGAATTTCTATAACACATATTTAAAACAAGATATATTTGAGTGTGCATTAGAAATATGTTTATAAATCTTATTTTTTTAAATGTGGATTTTGTTTTTAACTTGGTGGAATTAAAACATATTTTAGTGTTTTGACTCATATATGTATTTAAATCCCCAAATTCATTTGTGAATCCTTTTCTGTGCATTGACTAATTTCTGTGTGCATTTATTCTAGACCAGTTTTGTGGCTCGTGTCCCCATTATGACATCACAAATTTCAAGATGCACCAGCAGATGTTTTTATATGCTGCATTTTATGTGAACTGGATTTATATTAGAGAAAGTGAAGGTATAGATACAGATGTTTAAGATTGTGTGTGGTGTTTTTAATTATAATTCTAAATAGAATAATAATTACTTTAAAAAATATTTTTATCAGTAATTTTTTTTTTTATCAATTACTAGATATTTTCCCAACCCCAATGTTGACAAACACTGTTCTAGACACTAGAAAGGAGGTGATACAGGTTGCTGCTGTTGTTATTGACGTCTTAATCTATTGTGGCTTCTCATTGTTTGTTCTTTTATGCCTCATTGTGACGACGTGTGTGTATGCATACGTATATACAGGGTTTCCGCTACGTGCATTTTTTCGTGGCGGCCCGCCACAACTAAATTATTGCCGCCACTGCTTCAGTATTGGGGCAGATGCACAATAATAATCTACCAGTTACTATGACTTTGCACCCCTCCCGCGTCGTCTAGCAGACATTTTTCTTTCTGTTTTTCTGAGTAATTTTTTTTCTGACCTAACGAGATTTCAAAATTCCACCTGTAGGTAACGTTTAACCACTTAATCCTCCACTTCATCGTGAATCTATTGATCAGAAAATTGAGCTATAACCGGCCTTGTTTTGTGCTATTGTGCATGTTTAAACTATACGAGCGTGTAAGGACTGATTTCAAAATAAAGGTGACCTTCCAAAACGGGTTCAGTTGCACAATTTGCAAGGTGATGTCGATGTTCAAAGGAAAGGAAAGGAAAATCTTAGGTCGGAAAAAAATGACTCTGAAAAACAGAAAAAATGATTGAATTACTGTGTTTTTTTGTTTTGTTTCAAGTGAATGCAACACGCTTCTGTACATGAGCTTCAGACCAGATTCAGACTTTGTTTTGGTGGTAAAAACCAAGTTAAACTGAATATTAACTCACAGCAGAGAGATTTATAAAACACGTTTAACAATAAACTGTTTAAAAAGAAAAAGAATATTCCCTTTTAAACCAATAACCAGACCAGTCATACTGTACTATAGGTGTCCAGGTGATGTGACTCCGCCTCCTGCTGCGATTCGTCGGACAGTGAAGTCCTTCAACGTCATTCAATCTGATGCCAAATTAATTTCCTTTAATCATTAACTCTGTATCAAACTGGAGCTGAGAAACAGAATCATACTCAGAATCTCTTCTCCTTATCTCATCGCTTTTTATTGGAGCTGTTGAACGTCTCTAACAGCCCTCGTCTCACCGTTACGCAGAAATAGACCAATTTCCAATTAGCTTATCAGAGCTGCAGCTCAGAGCCAATAACACACACACACACACACACACACACACACACACACACACACACACACACACACACACACACACACACACACACACACACACACACACACACACACACACACACACACACACACACACACACACACACACACACACACACACACACACACACACACACACACACACACACAGCGTTACACAACAACCTGTGTTGGTTTATTATGAAACCATCATCATCTTATATGAAGCTTTTTATTGTGTGGCTGCAGCAGTAAAACCTCTTGTTCATCGAGTTCATTTGATTTAAAGGGACATTTCCTGTCGCTTCATCATTTACCAGGAAAACGAACTTTAACCCTTTAACAGCTCCGTTCCTCGAACCCTGCACTAAGAACACCGGCTTTTTGTTTGGTTTTTATTCTTATTCTTTTATTCTTATGATGCTGAAACGCTTCTGACTCTGTGATTGGTCGACGGCGCCGGCATAAACATGATTAGCGAGCTTTAAAACTATTTTTTTCTATGTGAATATTCTATTGTTGTCAGTGAGATCAGTGTGTCATATTAATATTAGTGACATATTAGGATGATTTTACGACTATTTGCCATTCATTTCTTACAGATAACTCCATTATTATATGTTTTTATTTAATATCCTTTGCACAGTAATTTATTGACCAATTAATGAGGTTTATTTTATCTTATTTATTTATTTTTTAAATTAGTTGTCCATTTAAGTATTATTAATATTATTATGATCATTTTTATTACTGCCATATGTTCAAAATGTTCTAAGTGTTGCATGCTAAATACAAAAAACAATAATAATGTATATGACTAGAAAAGAAAAAGTTCAGTTTCTTAATTTAGTTTAATTTAATTTAATATGATGGTGTTAATCGGGGAGGCGTGGCCTAAACGTCACTGTGTATTTGACTGAACTTCCTCAGACGTCTGTATATTGTTTTATTTCCAGCAGAGTTCAGAGGCGTCCAGCTGTTAAACAGCTGTTTTAAAAGACGTATTGTGTCTTCACTACTTTTGTTTTTCTTCTCCTGCAGATGTTTTGTCGTCGTTGTTTCATGTCTAAACTTCTTCATTCTGGATCTAATCTCAGAGAAATAAATCAATCAATATCCATAAATTATGAAGAGTTTTCCTAACAGAGTTTCTGTTTTGACTTAACGCAGAGAGAAAAGGTCACGTCAACACTGATCAGTCACTGATTACATCTGTTGTTGTCTTTGAACGCTTAAAGGGATAGTTCAACATTTTGGCAAACTGGCCCATCACCATAATCCCTATAGTCATAGCAGTAGGTTTGTTACCTTTAATTGTCGGTGCAAGCTGTTTTTAGAACGGTGGAGCAGAGCCGTGAGCTGCTCAGAGCTACGCTACGGAGGCTCATTATGGGATTTCTTGGTTTCCCTCCATCAAACTCATCAAATACACAATCCAACAACTCCACAACGCTCTGGTGGACAAGTTGTGAGCTGCACATTCACCACGCTATGAGATAATAACACAACGTTACCACACAGAGTTGTTTTAGAGGGAAATTCATGCAAAACCTCTGATGCACGTTGCCTTCAGGGACAGTTTTTCATCAACAGTCTCTGTATTTCCCTCTAAAACAACTCTGTGTGGTAACGTTGTGTTATTATCTCATAGCGTGGTGAATGTGCAGCTCACAACTTGTCCACCAGAGCGTTGTGGAGTTGTTGGATTGTGTATTTGATGAGTTTGATGGAGGGAAACCAAGAAATCCCATAATGAGCCTCCGTAGCGTAGCTCTGAGCAGCTCACGGCTCTGCTCCGCCGTTCTAAAAACAGCTTGCACCGACAGTTAAAGGTAACGAACCTACTGCTATGACTATAGGGATTATGGTGATGGGCCAATTTGACAAAATGTTGAACTATCCCTTTAAAGAACATATATTATTATATATATTATTATATCTTTACATAATATAGATATGGTATGGTACATTGGTATTGTTATTGTTCTATAATAATTGAACCATAAAGATAATTCTTACGTGATTATATGATGTTTGACAAACAGAGAGAAAACTGACCAGTTTATCAGTTGATCCCAATTACAGTTAATGAGTTTACGAGACAGAAACCTGCAGCCGCCGATAAACTGATCGGTCGTCTGATAACCTGTGATATAACGGAGGATGTTGGGTAAGTGGCGTTCAGGGGCATCGGGTCATCAGGACAGAGGCGGCTGCTCGTCCTTGAGCCTTGTCGTCCATCACACACACACACACACACTGATTACACACGGTGGACTTACAAACACAGGATCAGGGTCAGGTGAAAGGCTGCAGGTAGGCAAGGTAAGTTAATTTTATCTGTATAGCCCGTTTTTACCAACAGTTTGTCTCAAAGGGCTTCACATCCCATCATAACAACATCCTCTGTCCTTATGCTGCGTTCATAACAACTCCGAGGTCAGAATTCCCAACTCAGAAATTTCCGACTTCTAACATCATTGCGTTCACGCTGCAGGAACTTGGAAGAAGAAAAAAAACATGGCTACCTGAAGGAAGTTTGGCGTATTATTGTGGCTCATCGCTGAATAGGAAAAATCACTGCAGCAGTAAATGATGTTTATTTTGGAGGAGAGGAGACGCTGCAGATGAGTGCACATATAATGTTACAGCCTTGATAACAGTTAAATTGTGGTCCTCGTATGTGACGGAAATAACGTTTAAATAACGTTTAACACCATCACAGCTTAATAGAAACGTATTTCATATCGGCTACTGCAATAACACACAAAAATATGTAATTAACCCTCAACAATTAACTTCAAATGTCTAAATTCTAACCGTGTAAGACGAGGGCATGACGCCATGTTTTGATGTTGTCGTGACGTCAAGTTGGAAAGTCGGAGCTCTGAAATGATACCCGAGTTTCCAACCTGTAATTTTTTCCGAGTTCGACGCCGTTCAATTCGTTTTTTCATTACAACTCAGAGCTCGTTTTTTTCCGACTTCCGAGTTGTCTTGAACGCAGCATTAGACCCTCACATCCACTGAGGAAAAACTCCATGGAAAACCCTTTTAACAGGGAAAACCAGGAGAAACCTCAGGGTGAGCAACGTGCAATAGATGTTGTTACAGACAAGAAAACAGTTTATACTGTAACAGAGAATGTGAGAAACATGGAAATGTTTCCCTCCTGCAGCTTCTTAACGTTTAAGCTGAGACACTACAGGTGAATAGGGTAAAAATTCTAACTAACACATATCACCATGAAACTTCCCAAGTGTATGACAAATATTTTTTGTATCACAAGTTTTGTCAAATGTATTTTGGTTTAAATATGTAAATGAGGTGATATCTAATTGAATATGCACTAATTTGCAAACATTTCCTTTCCAGAACCGAAATCTGAACAATGGATAAAGCTACTTTCAAAATTTTTGTTTTATTTTGTTGACATATTAGAGTCAGAGGTTTTTACAGAGGAGGATTGTGGATATCTCTTTTTATCACTCTGTAAATGAGAATATACTGTCACCAGCCCTAAAAAGAAAATCTAATGTCTCCATGTTTTTAGTAATAAAATGTTGTATAAATGAGGCTGTGAATGATATATCATCAATCCCCTCTGTAAAAACCTTCAGAATATAGAAAGGGATCAAAGTGGAAGGTTTGGTGCCTGTAAGTGCTGCTGAAGTGGAGATTTCTAGAGAGGAGTCTGAGTCTGAAAAACTCTTTCTGAGAAAACGGCCTTTAAAGACTTGGACTGTAAAATTACAGAGATTGTTAATATAAATCCTACTTTTACGATTGGTTGCTGATACGGAGGAAATGACAATGTTTGGAGCCTACAGACGAAAGAGACAAAACGAAGTAAAATAAAAACCTTAATGTGGATTTTCTATCATTTATTTCGACTTTTCTTAAAGAAGACATAAGAAAAACAGCCAAAAATCTTTGTTTTTGCCTGTAGTGTCTCACCTTAAACTGTTTCTGAGATGAGCTGAATCAACTGTGTGATCACGTTACACACACACACACACACACACGTTGTTGAAATAAAAAAATAAAAAAGATCTGGCCTGAACTGGTTTCTCTCTACCGGAGGCGCTCGAGGACAAAGTGGCTGGACGAGCTCCTTTGTTCTGTGATGTCAAAATGTGAAAATGAGGAGGAACAACGCGTTCGTGCCTCTGGGGAGACGAAGTCACAGAAAATTAAAAGCAAAGAGAAAATTACAGTGAGGGGGGAAACGATTACCGTAAACACAAGAGGAGGAGGAGAGGAGAGGGAGACCAGGGGCCAGGACTTATGTAAGGAGGATTTTCTGTCTCTGGTTTTTAAGTATTTGGGAGTGGGAACTGAACTGAACCGAAGATCTTGACTCCAACATGTGATATAACACAGGATAAAGACTCAGATTGAGACTCTTCTGTTTCTTTATAAGACAAAACTTCATACGGAAAAACTAAAGTTTCACTAAATACGACACAGCTTCGTTGGTTAGAGATTCATTAAAGACGATTTCCACCTTAACTCTGCTCTATTTCCACCTTAACTCAGCTCCATGTGTCCCTTAGCTCCAGCTTCAGAGTCCTAGTGCTGGTTAAACCAATGACTTGTAACTAGTTCCAGGGAGAATACACAAATATTTGTTCCGAGACTGAAGAACATTGTATATGTTCAAATTAGGGCCAGTGGTGTGAATTTGTAAATATTATTTGTAAGTATTGTTGAGAAAATTCTGGAAAAAAGACTTTTTTAGGAAAAAGTGATAAAAAATGTCAAATAAAGAAGTTTTTTTTTAAACAAATTCTACAAAAAAAGTGGTAAGAATTCTTTAAAAAAAGAAAAAAAGTAAAATATTTCCTCAAAAATTTCTCAAAACAGTGGTAACATTTTCAAAATGTTTTAAAAAAAATTCTAGAAGAAACTGGTAAAATTTCTCAAAAAAAATGTTAAAGAAAAATCTATAAAAAGTGGTTACATTTCTATTAAAAAAAGTTTAAAGAAAAATCTAGAAATAGTGGTTAGATTTCTAAAGGAAAAAAGAAATAAAAGAAATTGATAAAAAACAAATAAAATAAAAAAAAGTGGCAAGATTTCAAGAAAAAGTTGAAATCGATGACTAGTAACTAGTTCCAGGGAGAATGGAGCGTCTCTTGGCTGAAAACCAACCTTGTAAGATCAGAGGCTCCGACCCGGTGTCCCAGCTCTCGTCTCCATGGCGACACCGCCACACAAACGTAACACGCTAACCCGTAACCCGTAATCTCTTGTTGATGACAGATAAGACTACACAGATATACACATGGTAACATGGTAGATGATGAATAACGTTATCCACCGCTCCATGGATTGATTTCTCACCGGCTTCTTCATTAGAAACAAACTCACATGGAATAAGGCCCGAGGAAAAATAAAGTCTCTACATCTTTTCTGACTTTTTTCATGTTCGTTTGCTGGTTGAAGTCAGAAACTCACACGGACGAACAGCAGCTCGTTAGAAAGTGTTGATTCTCAGGTTTGAAGGGAAACAAACGACTCGTCTCTACATCGAACCATCGCAGAGTTACAGCGTTTTAAACACGATGTGATGTGTGTGTGTGTGTGTGTGTGTGTAGAGGATCTTACTGGGTGGATGTCGATGAAGAGGCCGTGTTCGTCCTCCGTGGGGCTCAGGCCCTGAACCGTGTCCAGCAGAGCAGGGTCACCGTTGAAGAAGTGAGGGTGAGAGATGAAAACAGGAGAATCTGCATAACACAAACACACACACAGATGTTATCAGTCTCTCTCTGGTGTTTTATGAGCCTTTTAATAATGTTTTCCTAATGTTTTCTGTGTCATTGTGGTCGATTTGTCGAGTTTGTGTCTATTTAAGGTCATTTTGCAACTTTGTCTGGTCTTTTTTATTCTTTTTCTGATAGTTATGTGAATATTTAGTAGCAGTTTTATTTGTTTTTGTGTTGTTTTGAGTCCATTTGTGGTCGTTTTGAGACTGTTTGTGGTAGTTTTGCGAAGGAAGGAAGGTTTTGTGTCTCTTTGTGGTTAACATAGTGGTTTGAGACTCAATAATCAATAATCAAGACAAACCTGAATCTGCAGAAACTGATGAGTTTAAAGACTCGTCTCTGAATTCACTGATGTTTCTCAAACTCCAAACACACTGATCAATACACTGAATCACAGTGTTGGACTTAAAACACTTAGAGTTAGAGAGGAGACATCCCATAATTTTGACTAGAATCAGCAGCAAAGGCATTCATTAAAACACAATTACTAAATCGCTGACTTTTTTTTACAGTCATTATTGATCTGTTGCATAACTATCAGATTTAAGATGAAGATGAAGAGAGGCCAAAACTGATGATGTCATGTTTGTTGAGGATATTTGAGGATTTATCGTCTCCGTGGCAACACAACAACAACACACTTAACGGTGCTGGCGATGCCCGGACAGCAGGACAGTGTTGGGACACATTCACACTTCCATCAAAAACAAAAAACTGGAAGGAACTGGTCTTTGGATCTGGAGCTCAGTCGTTAACCGAACAGCTCTGATATAAAACAACAGCCTTCGATGATGATGATGATGATGATGATGAAGATGATGATGTAATGGATGATGAGGTCACTCACTCTGGCGGCAGCTGCTGACGTTGAGCAGCCCCGACTGCCTGCAGGGGCAGAAGCCCTCGTTGGGGGCGTAGTCGCTGCCGTTGGCGAACAGCGTCTTTGGAGCGACGAATCGGAACAGAGGGATTCCCTTCATCTCCCCGGGACGCTCGTACACCAGCTCCATGGACCTGAGGGGAGACCCGATCAATCAACCAATCAATCAATCAATCAATCAATCAATCAATCAATCAATCAATCAATCAATCAATCAATCAATCAATCAACCAACCAACCAACCAATCAATCAACCAATCAACCAACCAATCAATCAGGATCAATACAGTTGATCCAGGGCTGAAGTTCATCGCGGCACTAACCCTATTTTAGCTATTAGCATATAAATATCTGCACTACGCATTACATACTTCCAAAGCTGCAGTTATTTGTTAGTTAACTACATTTTGTCAAGGCACAAATCAGCTACAAACATTAGCATTCTCAGCCGTTGTGGGGAGCTAGCACGATGCTAACTTCGGCTAGCGGTTAGCATCCGCCGCTAACACCATCTTCCCAGCTCACCACAACGGCATAACAACATCTTATATGTATTTAGCTCACTTGGTTTATATAATATTTATATATTTTTTATATTACTGTTGTTTTATAATTCTTTCTTTGTACAATTCTCTTTGTTTGATGTTTCCAATTTTTACTATTTGGGGTTTTATTTGAATTTTCTAAAATTGTATGTTTCTATGTTGTTTTTTTTCCTTTTCCAATTCTCACTGTTCAATGTTTTTTTTCTTTTAAAGAACTTTAAATCCTAATCTTGGATCTTAATATAAATCAATATTTCATGCTGCGAACTCATATATCATGCTCTATTTTAGTCTAGTTTATAAATAGCAGAGCATGTATGTGTTTTATATTACTGTCGTTATATAATTCTTTTTGCTTTTTTGCTTTTAATTGTATGTTTGAAATTCTAACTGTTAAATGTTTTGTTTTTCTGTAGAACACATTGAGTCCCTTAATATGAAATGTGCTATTTAAATAAATAAAGCTGTCCTGCCTACAACAAAACTATCTAATTTGAGGTATTTTACTAAAATCCCATTCAAACAACATATTGACTTTTAGACGAGAGAGCTGGTACCTGCAGGCATCAGGGCTGTAGAACGGCAGAGTCGACTCTTTGGTCATGAAGGGAGGCCACAACTGTCCAGCTGTTCCATTGATCATGTTACACTGAGGAGTCGCCCAGTTGCTCAGCTGGTATAACAAACACACACACACAGTCAGTCGGATACAGGTGTGTGTGTGTGTGTGTGTGTGTGTGTGTGTGTGTGTGTGTGTGTGTGTGTGTGTGTGTGTGTGTGTGTGTGTGTGTGTGTGTGTGTGTGTGTGTGTGTTACACATGTAAACACGGCTCAGAGGAGTCTCACCTTGGTCAGACCGTTCCACGAGTCGACTTTATGAACATTCCTGATGTCGTCCTGTCCAGTGAAGATGGTGAAGAGACCGGTGTTGGAGTTGTTGAACTGAAGAGGAAGAGGTTTCTGTTTATTGTGATTGTAGGCTATTGTGAGTTTTATGTTGGGACTACAGATGGAAATTAGCCCTAGTGGCTAAATCTGGTACAACCATCTCTTCTCTGCTCTGGATTAATGGTATTGTACATTGTCCCGTAATAATAAACTAAACTAATAATAAAAAATAAAAAAAGAGCTCCTTCAGAATAAAGGTAGATGTTTGTATTAAAGCTCCTTCAGAATAAAGGTAGATGTTTCTGTTAGAGCTCCTTCAGAATAAAGGTAGAGGTTTGTGTTAGAGCTCCTTCAGAATAAAGGTAGAGGTTTGTGTTAGAGCTCCTTCAGAATAAAGGTAGAGGTTTGTGTTAGAGCTCCTTCAGTATAAAGCTAGATGTTTCTATTAAAGCTCCTTCAGAATAAATGTAGATGATTGAAAGAGATTTTCAGCAATTTTCGGTCTTTTTTTTTTTCAAAAATTCAGCGCACGCTTCATTAAATTGCTAATAAAAATATTAAAAACCAAAAAGAACATACAATATGTAGTATTTTTGGAAAGAACAGAAATTGACTGAAAGATCTGTTAAAAGAAATCTGAAAAAAACATTTATCTGATACATTTTTAGAGCAGTTGTTTATGGGGGACTTTTTTTGTGCGATTCTGTTGGAAGAGTACCAGAACACTCACGTCAGCGAAGAGGCCAAACTTCCCGGTGGACGGCAGCGTTCCCGGCAGGTATTTGTTGAGGAACTCCACCAGTTTGCTGTCGTAGCCCCACATCAGCTCCTCCACCGTCTTGGTCAGGAACGGCCCCTCTTTGAAGGTCTTGAACGTGGCGCTGATCAGCAGACGGACGGGGTACGGCAGTGACTCCATCATCACAGAGGCTCCCTGATGCACAACAACAAGAAGCATGAAATTTGAAAAAAGGCGCTGGCCACTCAAAAAGTTCAATATGGCCGCCATTTCATTCATATGTCTGATATCAGCATGTAATTATCAAAACCTATTTATTTAAAATAAAGTATTTTATTATTGGTTTCACATTTCAACAATATGGCAAGATGGCCGCCGTGAAATTAGTTGGAATATCTCATGATCTATGAAACTGTGTTGTAAATCTCCCTCTATCACAGTGCACTGTGTGTTCGCCATTTTGTAGTGTTGTTCGAATTCTCTGCGATTAATTTCATCCACTATGTAGTGGACGACAAAACACCCACAATGCACCACAAAATTGAGTGAACAAGCGATGTACGCTACTTTCTACTCCCGTATGTATCCCACAATGCAATGCGGTCGAGCAAGAGCAAGCTAATTAGCATGTTAGCTAGGATTTCTGTAGGTTATTTACCAGTAAACTCCTCAGACGTATTTGCCTTCGCTCCGTTTGCCTGAGCAGCAGGAGTTGGGCAGCAGCATCCCAACAATAACAGGCAGCATTAAATCAATCTAATACAGAAACTGTAGTAGTAGAATATGGAGGAAATACCAGCTAACGAGCTAAGCTAATAGCCACAGCTAACGAGCTAAGCTAATAGCCACAGCTCACGGTCGGGACACACAACAGTAGTCGACCAAACCAAACTTCAGATATTTCAACAGTTTATTGTCTGAGAAACACAACCACACAGAATCAGATCCTCAAATGTTCCCACTAGTGTCGGTTTTTATTATTTTATTTTCATGTGTCCTGTTTGTTTACATGATTCTCAGCGCGTCTGCTTCCGTCACAGCAACACGTTCAGAAAATGACCGTGTAGTGTCTGAATTCTCCTCCCGTCGTCCCCTACATCGTGTAGCTAGTGCACTATCCTATATCATACACAATGTAAGGGAGAGGGAGTGAGTGAGTGAGTGAATGAGCAGATGATTTCGAACACAGAAACACAGTTTTGATTCTATAGCTACAAGCCATCTTGAAAAATGGCGGCCATATTGAATTTTTTGAGTGGGCAGTGCCTCTTTCCAACAGAGTGACCCTTAGCTACTAGAGAGAAGTGAACGATTCTGCTGCACTAGAATCCACCTTTTTCCGAACATCAAAAAAGTAAGCCTGTTTTGCCGGTTTTGCTCTTCCGGGAGAATTTTATGTTTACGTTTCCATGGTTTCGGTAGTCGCGGTAAATGCATGGATTTTTTTTTTTTTTTTTTTCAAAGAAAATCTGTAAAACGCTTGGATCATCACACCAGCTTTTAACAATGGATATCACACAGACTGACATCCGTGTTAAAAGCCAGCGTTAATAGATCCATGCGTTTACCGCAACTATGACAACGACTGAAAACCATGGAAACGTAAAGGTACAATTCCACCAAACCGGCAAAACTGGCTTCCGGTTTTGACCATAGATGACGTTCGGAAACTTGTGGATAGAATAGAATAGAATAGAATAGAATAGAATAGAATAGAATAGAATAAACTAATGGTAGGCTATCGGTCAGTGAAACTGGGTCTTACCAGCACCAGCATGTTGGGGATGGTGAGGATGTCGGACTCGTTGCCCACGGACATGGACGGCTCGAAGTAGTACCTCCTGTACTCCCGGTAGGACACCGTGTAGTTGGGGTGGAAGGTGATGTTGTCCTTCTGGATGCGCTTCCTGACAAACAACAACAACAACAACATCAACATCATGAGTCCACACCTTTCTTCTCCAGCAGCAGTAGGAGTCTTGAAAAGGAAAACGCGGCGGTTCAAGGTCCAGAGAGCCTTCATATACTGTGATAAAGAGATAACTGCTGCTGCTGTGTTATCGCTGCTGATAGGACAGAGATGCCCTGATTGGCCAATCACAGCTCACATCTGCCCAGAGGTCGCGATGACCTGGAGCTGGAGCCCGACAGGTGAGCACAACCGAGTCAAACAACGATTAACCTACAAGTCTTTGGACCTGGAAAAGAAAACATCATGGAGCTTCTGAACTTTGATTTACGTTAAATTCCTACGGCCTCAGATCAGTTTAATCCTCTGGGCCTCCAGTTGTTCAAAAGGTTTAATCTGGATCAAAATGATCCGGATTTTGAAATCCTTTGTTTTTCCATCCAGGATCATTTAATCTTTACGTTTATCCCAGTTGTTCAAAGCTCAGTTGGATCGGATTGAGCGTTTTAAAAGGAGCCTGGTCTATCTGGTCTGTTAGGGAGGAATTTGTGGTGATGAAGTAGCTACCAGAGTCCTGTTTGCAGTGGCGGCTGGTGAAAAATATTCTAGGTGGGGCTGTTCATCCCTGAAGGTTTTGGTGACCGTCTTGATAAAAGAACCCCAAACCCATTTTTAGGGATAAATATTAATTATTTAATTGCCTTGATAAATCAGCAGTTTGACAGATAATGACAATGAACAAACAGTAGTCTTTCACTGGTGGCACACAGTGGACCTGAAATATATGAGCAAATACTCTTAATACAAAAATATGGTTATTAAAAGGCATGTGTATGATGTAACCTAGTACTGTATGTCTTATACTGAAGGAGTTTATTTAGATTCGTCATCACAACATAAGTGCATGAGTCCACCTCAGTTCTAAGGGTCAAACAGTAAAGCTCAGATTCTTATACTAGAATAAACATGAAGATTATCATCTGATTCTAGCTGTGTCTGTAACCAACCAACCGAAGAGCGACCATCCGTGGCCTTGGCCTGTTCCTCAGAGAGACAACAGGGCAGATAACTGATCCCAGCAGTAATCTGACAGACAGTCACTATAACACAGAGGAGTTGACCATTAACTACACAAACTGTCTATAGAGAAGTGAAATTATTCTCTAACATGGTCTGGCAAACAAATAAAAAAGCACATCTACAGTAGCTACAGTAGTCAAATACATTGTGAAAGTTTCAAATTCTGACTTCAAATTTCACTTGAATATCCAGTAGTTGGGGAAAAGTTCTTAATTTGTGGGATAATCAAAAGTTTACTTTATTTACTTTATCACTGTGATGGTTTAAAAATCAGGCGCAAAATATAAATCAATCAATACATGTCTATATACTACATTATAAATGTTGTTTATTTGAACAATTTGCATTTAATTTAAACCACATTTTGTTCCTGAATCCACCAAACTTTTTTTGTTTGTTTTGAAACAACTCATTTTCAAGATTTGATCTGATTCCTTTATCAAGAATCTGATCAGATTACTTGTGAACAACTGGGCCCTGATCTAAAACTAACGTACAGATGAACTCTCATTGGTTGATCCACTAGATTTAATAATAATGATGGTAGTGTCGTGTTCACAGTTGTCAATTATTCATGTTTCTACTGTTTTACACTCAGAGTTTCCTGCAGAGCTGCACTGAGGAAATGACGACAGTTATTAAATGTTGAACCTCTGATACAGATTCGTCACAAGTTGTGTTTGAATCATATTTTTAAGGACTATTGCAAAATTATAGCATTATTATTATCATTATTGCAAATTGGGTTTGCATGTTTGATGAATCAGCAGCAGGAACAGAAACAACGTGACTCAGACTGACTCAGGTCACATGTTGGGTCAGTTGTTGCACCACAAACGACCCAAACACAGCGTTTATTAAAGGTCAGTCTGAGATCTTTAATTACGATAACAATTAGTTAACAAAGCATCTTTTTAATTAGATGCAATCCGATGATAATTGACTCTCTAATCCGTTACGATCTGAACTTCCTGCAGCCTGAGGTGAAGTTCCCAAACCAACAGAGGAAAAAGGTTTAAAAATTAACTTGTTTTTAGATCATTTCACTTGTTTCAAACACATTTTCAATTGAAATAAGTAGAAAAATCTGCCAGTGAAAGCAAGTTTTTTGTGCTTGTAATAAGAAACTTGCTCCACTATCAGATTTTTCTACTCATTTCAACTGAAAACATGCTTGAAAAGTAAAACGTGTCTAAAAACAAGCTGCTTTTTAATGTGATGAGTCTTATTCTAAGCACAATTAGATTTGTTTTGACTAGAAATGAGACATTTTGACAAGAAATAGGACAAATATTCTTGGTAAGTTTTTGAGTTTTTGCAGTGCAGGATCGTTTTTCTCATCATTTCGAGTCAAAACTAATCTCTTTCCACTTAAAATAAGATTCATTACCTAAAAAATTAACTTGTTTTTAGATCATTTTCACTTGTTTCAAACAAATTTACAATTGAAATAAGTAGAAAAATCTGCCAGTGAAAGCAAGTTTTTTGTGCTTGCAATAAGAAACTTGCTCCACTATCAGATTTAAAAAGTGTCTAAAAACAAGCTGCTTTTTAATGTGATGTATCTTATTCTAAGCACAAATAGATTTGTTTTGACTAGAAATAAGACAAATATTCTTGGTCAGTTGTTGCACCACAAACGACCCAAACACAGCGTTTATAACAATTAGTTAACAAAGCATCGTTTTAATTAGATGCAATCCGATGATAATTGACTCTCTAATCCGTTACCATCTGAACTTCCTGCAGCCTGAAGTTTGGTGAAGTTCCCAAACCAACAGAGGAAAAACTAAAAACATTCACTTTATTAGTGAAGACGAAGGAGAAGAAACTAAAGAATCTGTGACAGTTTTCAAAATAAAAGCTGCATAGTCACTTTTGTCTCTGCGGATTCTAACACACTCTTCTTGCTCAGTTATCATCAAGTAAATTTTAATTGGATGTTTTGTTGTTTTTGATCGAAGCTGTGTGTTTTCTCAGCCTGATCGCTTCATCGGGAACACACACTGACAGCGACTCACTGCAGCTTCACAGCTTTCAGCCACGAATCCACCAGATGTTGGAAACTTTCCTCTGACACTCGTCTCTCTCTGCAGATTCCAGCTGTCGATCCGTTCCAACTCAGACCAGAGGAGGACGGCCCACTAGGAAAGGGCTTTAATTATATAGCCTACAGTATATAAAATTGTATATAATAAAATTTGCACTTTTTTAAAGATAGAAACAGGAAATGTAACCACGATGGATACGTGACGAATTCCAAATGAAAGTCACAATCCAAGCTAAAGTTCATATGAAACCGAGCGACTTCTTTAAAGAACCGTTTATAAATCGCCTCGTTGGCTCAGTTTGACATAGTTTGATTAACTTTCTGAAATGCAGAAACATTTTCACTAATTGGTCTCGTGCTTTCTGCAAAGTTAAAATTAAAGGGATAGTTCACCCAAAATTGAAATTTCACTCATTATCATTATCTATATCTAAGGGCTGGGAGAAGTTTCAGAGTCCTGCAAATGGATACCAACTGTCTTCGTAACAAAAAGACACACCAAAAACATCCAAATACCTCCATGCTGCTCGTCTGTAATGTCCGTCTTGTATTGAAGCCATGAAATGCGAAATTGTCCCGAAAAAAGTCTATATTTCAAGCTTGTTTGTAGCGGAAGCTCCTCTTCCCGGTTCGTCAAATTTGGACGAACTGGGAAGAGGAGCTTCTGCTACAAACAAGCTTGAAATATAGACTTATTTCATTTCTTTCTGAACAATTTCTCATGTCGGGGCTTCAATACAAAAGGGACATTACAGACGAGCAGCATGGAGGTATTTGGATGTTTTTTGGTGTGTCTTTTTGGACGAAGAAAAGTGAGCTCCGTTCTCAACCGTTATATGGACATGCAGTGCTGCACGGAGACCCGCTGTAACTCAGAGAAGCCACGGAGGACTCTGAAACTTCTCCCAGCCCTTAGTCCACATGAGGGGGGGGAGATAATGAGATAATGAAATTTGAATTTTGGGTGGACTATCCCATTAACTTTCTGAAAAGCCAGAAACATTTTCACTAATTGGTCTCATGCATTCTGCAAAGTTAAAATTAACATGTGTTTCAGTCCACTCATTCTTAACCATGATTTTAACAGTCATGCATTTACATCATTTAACATTCAGAAACCTTGTCCGACTCCTCAGCTCTGAAAAGAACCGGACTTTCTGTAAAACCTGTTCTACAGAAAGTCAGGATCTATGTATCCTGACTCTGTAGATCCTGAGTTTATGCACTGCAAAAACTCCAAACCTTTCCAAGAATATTTGTCTTATTTCTTGTAAAAAAAAAAAAAAGTCTAATTTCTAGTCAAAACTAATCTCTTTCCACTTAAAATAAGACTCATCACCTAAAAAATGACATGCACCCTCTCATTTATTTTTTTGTTACCTTTATATTGTAAATAAATTATTTAAATTTGACCATTAGTGCCTAATGTGATACGTTATGGAAATTGCATCACTTACAGTATATGTAGCCCATCTTTTGAAATAAGATTTACTGTACCAAATCTGATGAATAAAACCAATGATCGTGGACTAGACTAGTCTGAAAATGGCGTAGTCGGCAAGTTTTTTTGTGCAAGTGTCTAAAAACAACTACTTTTTGAGTCTCATTTTAAGTATAATTAGATTGGTTTTGACTAGAAATGACATTTTGACTAGAAACAAGCCAACTATTCTTGGTAAGATTTTGAGTTTTTGCAGAGTGTATCTTGATTTTCCTGACTCTGTGGATCCTGAATCGATCAATAATCTGCGTTTTACATCATCAAACAGGCACAAGCTCCTGACTCAGTGGATCTGAGGCTGTTTCCAGTTTAACGAGGAGCTCGCTGTGACTTTCCTTTAGACTGTGAAGCCACATGCAGGACCTTATGTAACAGCCCTCACACACCGAGCAGAGTCTCTGCTCCTCTATAAAAACTCTGCATGCAGACGGTTTTCTATGCACTGACCTCACACAGTCTGTGTGTCGTGTCGTATATTAGGTCATGAGGTGCATTGGCTTTATTTGCATCTGTTTCCTCTGACAGGGGAACTGAGGATCAGTTATGTAATCACTGTGTTTCTATACACTGCAAAAACTCTAAATCTTTCCAAGAATATTTGTCGTATTTCTTGTCAAAATGTCTCATTTCTAGTCAAAACTAATCTCTTTCCACTTAAAATAAGACTCATCACCTAAAAATTAACTTGTTTTTAGATCATTTTCACTTGTTTCAAACTGATTTTCAATTGAAATAAGTAGAAAAATCTGCCAGTGAAAGTAAGTTTTTTGTGCTTGTAATAAGAAAGAAAAACTTGCTCCACTATCAGATTTTTCTATTTATTTCAAGTGAAAATCTGCTTGAAAGACATAAAAAGTGTCTAAAAACAAGCTACTTTTAATGTGATGAGTCTTATTTTAAGTAAAATGAGATTTGTTTTGACTAGAAATGACATTTTGACGAGAAATAGGACAAATATTATTGGTAAGATTTTGAGTTTTTGCAGTGCAGGATCATTTTTCTCATCATTTCTAGTCAAAACTAACCTCTTTCCACTTAAAATAAGACTCATCACCTAAAGAATTAACTTGTTTTTAGATAATTTCACTTGTTTCAAACAAATTTTCAATTGAAATAAGTAGAAACTATCAGATTTTTCTACTTATTTCAAGTGAAAACATGCTTGAAAGAAGTAAAACGTGTCTAAAAACAAGCTGCTTTATCTTTTTATCTGATGTATCTTATTCTAAGTACAAGAGTTTCTGCAGTGTAAGACCTTCTCTCCGTCACAAAATATAGGTCAACCTATGCAGCTGAGGTTTATGTTGAGTAATCGTTCCGTACATATGGTGCGGTTACATAACAGTATTTGGATTGCATCCCACCATGTTACTGGAGAAAAGTTTACAGCATGAATGCACGGTGACCCACATACTGTGAGAGGGGCACATTGTGTTCCTCAAAACGAACCAATCAGAGACACAGCTCTGCTCGGCCAAAACCGCAAAACCTACATCCACTGGAGGACGGACCGAGGTTTCATTTAACGGGTCACATACAGTAAGGAAAAAGAACAGATGGACTGGAGCTGCACCAGACATGTTAAACAATGCAGAAAAACCATCCTGCACTGCAAAAACTCACAATCTTACCAAGAAGATTTGTCCTATTTGTCGTCAAAATGTCATTTCTAGTCAAAACAAATCTAATTCTACCTAAAATGAGACTCATCACATAAAAAGCAGCTTGTTTTTAGACACTTTTTTACTTCTTTCAAGCAGATTTTCACTTGAAATAATCTGATAGTGGAGCAAGTTTTTCTTCCTTATTTCAAGCACAAAAAACCTGCTTTCACTGGCAGATTTTTCTACTTATTTCAAGTGAAAATCAGCTTGAAACAGTGAAAATGATCTAAAAACAAGTTCATTTTTAGGTGATGAGTCTTATTTTAAGTGGAAAGAGATTAGTTTTGACTAGAAATGAGACATTTTGACAAGAAATAAGACAAATATTCTTGGAAAGATTTTGAGTTTTTGCAGTGTGCCTAAAATGAGACTCATCACATTAAAAAGGAGCTTGTTTTTAGACACTTTTTTACTTCTTTCAAGCAGATTTCCACTTGAAATAAGTAGAAAAATCCGATAGTGGGGCAGATTTTTCCTCTTATTTCTAGTAAAAGTTAGTTTGAAACAAGTGAAAATGATCTAAAAACAAGTAAATTTTTAGGTGATGAGTGGAAAGAGATTAGTTTTGACTAGAAATTAGAGATTTTGACAAGAAATAAGACAAATATTCTTGGAAAGATTTTGAGTTTTTTGCAGCGTGTTGCTCAAACTGAGACTGAGACGAGCGTCTTGCAACGCGTCGGTCTGCAGGACAAAGTTTACTGATAGGAAAAAATACAATATGTCTGTGTGCGTGCATCATGTGAGGTGTGTGTGTGTGTGTGAGGTGTTTACCTGTAGACGTACGGCCCTCGCTGCTCCACCATGGGCTTCTCTCCCTTCAGGATCTCCTTGGGGTTGAGGACGTTGAAGAAGTAGACGGACATGTAGAAGGGGACGGGGACGTCCTTCCACATGGTGTAGGACAAGTCGTTCTTCGGGTCGATCACCGTGTTCTGACAGAAAACAAGAAAAACATCAATTACTGAATGATTTCACATTAAAAAAAACCCGTCTTCATGTTGCTCACACTGGCACACTGCAAAAACTCTACATCTTACCAAGAATATTTGTCTTATTTCTTGTCAAAATGTCTCGTTTCTAGTCAAAACTAATCTCTTTTCACTCAAAATAAGACTCGTCACCTAAAAATTTACTTGTTTTTAGATAATTTTCACTTGTTTCAAACACATTTTCACTTGAAATAAGTAGAAAAATCTGCCAGTGAAAGTAAGTTTTTTTTGTGTGCTTGTAATAAGAAAGAAAAACTTGCTCCACTATCAGATTTTTCTACTTATTTCAAGTGAAAATCAGCTTGAAAGAAGTAAAAAGTGTCTAAAAACAAGTTACTTTTTATTTGATGAGTCTTATTTTAAGTAGAATGAGATTGTTTTTACTAGAAATAAGACAAATATTCTTGGTAAGAGATTGAGTTTTTGCAGTGCAGGTCGATTCACCTACAAGTCTTTGGACCTGGAGAAGGAAACATCACGGAGCTTCTGAACTTTGACTCGTTTTATGTTAAATTCCTACGGCCTCAGATCAGTTTAATCCTCTGGGCCGTTGTTCAAAAGGTTTAATCTGGATCAAAACTATCCAGATTTTGATATCCTTTGTTTTTCATCCAGGATCATTTAATCTTTACTTTTATCCCAGTTCTTCAAAGCTCAGTTGGATCGGATCGAGTGTTTTAAAAGGAACCTGGTCTATCTGGTCTGGCTGTTTGAACAAATAAAAAAGCACATCTACAATAGCTACAGTACTCAATTGTGAATATTTTTTCCATGTGTTTCAAATTCAAACTTCATATTTCACTTAAATATCCAGTAGTTGGGGAAAAGTTCTTAATTTGTGGAATAATCAAAACTTATTCAGTTTATTATTAATATTATTAAGAATGTCAAAGAAAAACATTAAATCTTCATTCCCATTGATCAGCCTACAGTATCACTTCAGAGCTGATACTGATATAACTGAGTTAAATAAACAGATTTTTACATTAATAATTAATTCATAATAAAGTCGACATTTGAACAGTTTCATGCTGAGCTGCAGACGGAGTCACATGAATCCTGTAACTCACTAACCAGCTGCTCAGATTACACAGATTACACTATCTCATCATCACACTCTTTTTTCTTGATTTTCACGTTGCACCTTTGCACCTGCACCCGTCGACCTCATTCATCCATTCATTGATCCTTTCTCTGTGTGTCTTAGGAAATGGGGATATTATGGGATATAAAACACCAGGATGGAGAGATGCAGGAGAGAAGAGATTAGAAACCTCTGTTGTGGATGTTATCAATTGATTTATTCATATATTTCAACTTTTTTCATCATTATTGACAGTGTCATCATGCAAAAGTTTGGGTTTAAAATGTCTGTCAATGTGAACAGTTCATCAAGTGGAAGATGAAATGATCCAAAAGACATAAAGTTACACATGAAACACTCTTTTTTTCAATATTTTAATCCATATCAGTGTTTTATTTTAGTTTTCTACAGTTTCAGAGTGAAAAAGGGAAACAAACTTTTGCATGATGCTGTAAATAATGATAAATGACTTGTTGATCTCACTCCCTGATTAAAAAAAAAAGTTGAAATATATGAAATCAAATCAATCAATAAAATCAGCAACAGAGGCAGAAAATCTATGTTTTCTGTTGTTTCAGAGTCAGTAAAGTGTCTGCACTTTTCTTAAAAAGTCATTTTTTTTAGTCTTTTTAAGTAAATGAAGTATAGGCTTGAAATACAGCCGTTAGTTAGCAGTAGTAAACTTTATTATTTAGACTTCAGGTCCATTTAAAAGAAAGAAAGAAATCAATACAGCCTCATATTTACAGTCATTATTTCTCCACCGTGTTAATGAATGTCTTATCATTAGTTTGATGCAAACAGCAGCTGCAGGTATGTATTTCTCATTATACAGCCTGTTATTTCTTATTATAGCCTATATTATTTCTTATTTTACAGCACGTCTTATTTCTTACTATATATTATTTCATATTATAGGCCTATACTATTTCTTATTATAGCCTACTGCAAGTACCTTATTTCTTATTATAGGCCTATATTATTTCTTATTATCTACTGCAGGTATCCTTATTTCTCATGATATATTATTTCTTATTATAGGCCTACAGTATTTCTTATTATAGCCTACAGCAAGTTTTCTTATTATAGCCTAAATTAGTCTATTTCTTATCTACTGCAGGTAGCCTATCCTTATTTCTTATTATACTATTTCTTATTATAGGGCAGGTATGATATTCTGAGTATTAGTCTTTTATCATGTTGTTATCAGTTAATGTTTCTTGGCAGAGTTCACCTGACATTAAACCCTGAACTCAGCAACTTTAACTCTCAGATTTGACTCTACTACGCCTCTTCTTCTTCTTCCTCTTCTTCCTCCTCTTCCTCCTCTGTTCTTACCTTGACTATCTGGTCGTCGATGATGAGCGGACCCACGAAGGTGAGGACGGTCCCGAACACCACGGTGAGGAAGCCGACCACCGTGAACACCGCGGCCACTCTGGCTCTGTTCACCATGGCTGCTGACTGGCTGCTACTGGCTCTGGATCAGTGTGTTTACCTCCCGGGGCTGCGCGCTCTTCACGGCCGAGGACAGAGAGGTTTGGAGCGGGGAGAAGCTGCAGCAGCGGTCGGTGTGTGTCCGGTTGTCGGTGTGTGTCGGTGTGTGTGTGAGGCTCAGTGTGGCTCTGATCGATCTGTTATCGCAGGTTAACCTACATCTACATGTCATGTTGTCCCTGTATTTATACTCTGCAGGCTCCGCCCCCTCCCGCGCCGCGAAGCATTCTGGGAAATGTAGGCCTAGTTGACGCGCTCAGTCACGGACTTTGACAGGTTATATCAGCTGCTATAAGCCAACAAAACAAAACGTGTTCTCAGTTTTATAGCCTATTTAAAAATATAAAGTCCTGAATGACATAAAATATAAAATATGACTAAAAATATAAAAAGAACCCACTGATTTAGATGTATTCAGATTATAGCTGTGTTCATTTCAAGTTAAAGAAGCCCTATTTAAAAAGTAAAATGTGGCTTTATCTGTGTTAATTTAAACTTCTCTTTTTTTCTTTTATATTTTTTATGTTATGAATTTCTGTATTAGCTATCTTCTAATTTTGAAGACCACTGCAGTTTTTTTGTTTATTTTTTCCATAGGGGATGTATTTTCATAAACCGTTTTTGGCTTCCACCTCTCCTGCACAATGTTTAATTTCACTATTTTCATTGTTTATGCAGGTTATATAATGTGCAAATATAAAAGTAAAGTAGTAAGTAGCCTATTTAAAAACATAAAGTACTGGAACTACATGTGACTGAACCTATACCTATTTATTGTTTTTTTATATATTGTATTTTATTGTATTTGCTTGTTTGCACTGAAGGAGCTGCTCTAATTTCGTTATACGGAGTATAATGACAAATAAAGGCATTCTATTCTATTCTATATAAATATAAACTGATTTAGGTCCATTCAGATTATAGCTGTGTTAATCTAAAGTTAAAGTAATGTTTAAATAATCATAAAACACAAAATGACTGGATTTAAATTGCATTTGCAAAACACTAACAAACAGCAAACTCTTATTTACAATGATTTACATTAGCATGAGGCTGTTCTGTCACTATTAGATTATTAGGCTATATATTAGGCTGTATCTGTAGCCTCATTATTTGCATAAAAACCAATGAAAAGAACTTGAAAAGAACTTGAAAAGAAAGGTTTACAGGTAGCCCTCACATTTCACTTGTTTGTGCTTCATGGGCTCAGTAAATGTCCCAGTGTGAGTCCACAGGACACTGATCTCAGATCTGCTGCTGATCATTGACATGTAAAACTGTGACACTCTGACCTGAGTTTTACAGCTGCAGCATCAACCGGTGTCACACTGAGAGAAAGGAGCTTTTCCTTTTCTCTCTTTCTGCCCAAAGCAAAACAGAAGCAGCAGCTTCTTCCTCCTTTGATCCTCATCACCTCATCAACACAAACCTGCAGCTTCATTATTAATGAACTGTAGACATGGGTGCAGATCCCCCCCAATAAAAATACCCTCATTTATTCAAAATTGAACAAATGTATTTTCAGACTTAACATTCTTTACATTTTTGATTCACATCTAAAAAGAAATGATTGAAAAGGTGGAACATAATGCTTGACAAATATACTGTATTTCTGACTCCACATCCCATCTCTGGTCTCCTCCACTACGATGCAAATGAATTAGTAGTTTCTTACACAGACAGGCTTTAAAGAAACGACCCCCTCAATCTTAGGGCTTCATATTTTGATATTGATCCATATCAATTAATCATGCATAAAGTCCCATGAGAAAAGGGAGAGGGTGAGAAGAACTGGGGATCTGGGAAGGTCGGTGGGAGGTGAAAGATAAGAACATGAGTAGACATTACATGCCCGAGACCCTTTAACCCTCTATGGTACCATGTTGCCCTCAGGCAGCAACATACCACTTTCTGGCCTGTCACATCTCCACAATTCATCCCATTTAATGCTGTAATACTTTAAAAAAGAGAAGAGACCTTAGAGAACCAATAACAATGCTTTAATTTATCACATGACTTTCAAGAAGCCATACTGACTGAAACCCTTTTTTGCAGACTTTTTCAAAGGAAACAGGTTTGCCATTTTGCTCCACTAAAACGGTCTGAAAACATAGGCTACAGTAACTTCCTGGCCCTTTTTCATCTGGAAAAATATATATTTACACTAATAGATTAGTAAAGTTTAATTTTTAATAGTTCCATGCAATTTATTTACTTATTAAATAATGGAAACTTGTTAAAATGCACCTGTTGCCCCAAAGCAACAACGTACCATTATAGAAAATTGCAGTGTTGCCTTGAGGCGACAGTGGACCATTATGGAATCAATATTGCATTATGAGACTATGGTAGTGTGTGTTTAGGTGTAAATATAATGTTCAAAAACATATAATTCATCATAATTTTGTTTTTTATCCTTAAATAAATTAGATTTTGGATGCAGTAAAGTAAACATCAGGCTATTATGATGATGATGATGATGATGAGGAAGATGAGGATGAGGCCAGTGAAGGTGAAAGTCAACAGAGACTGGTGTTTCTAATACAGTATATGACGAACCGTAATGGTACAATGTTGCTACAGGCAACAAATCCCAGAAACTTCCAAAAATAAATAATTTTTAAAAATGTCTTTAGATTATGTTTATTTAGTCTATTTTGAGACATAAAAACACTCCAAACATTTTTTTCCCCATAATGCAGCGTACCGTAGAGGGTTAAATTATGATTTACTACTATAACAGCAGTGATACGGCTGTTGGCTGTTTAGGACAAATAAACAAGAAAGGTAAGCACATCAAATGAGTCCCTTTTGAATGATATGCTGAGCCTCTACCAAGCTGTGATTTATGGCGGCATGGTAGGAGTTACATATGGACAAAAAGAAAAAAGAAAAAATCACTTTTGTGTCCCCCACCCAATTCTGACATCGGGTCTGCCCCCCTGACTGTAGAAACTTTTAGTGACTTACCTTAGTGATCTGGTCCGTCATCACGGCCGGACCCACAAACAGCAGCACGGCCCCGAACAGCGCGGTCAGACCACCTGCCACCACGAAGCCCAGCGCCACCTGGGACCTGCTGATGCGCATGGTGCAGCTGAGGAAGAGGAGGAGGAGGAGGAGGAGGAGGAGGGTAGTGATGAAGATGAAGAGTTGTAGTCTGATCGGAGAGGGTAAAAACTTTGCAGTCGCCTCTGAGTCCGAGTCCGAGTTCTGCAGAGCCGAGCCCGTTGCACCGGGAGGAGGCTGTTTATACCGGACAGCTGGCCCCGCCCACTCACACACACACACACACACACACACACACACACACACACACACACACACACACACACACACACACACACACACACACACACACACACACACACACACTTCTGTGGCTTTCCCCCCCAAATCCATGCAAATTATTGTGCAGTCACACTGGAGTCAGATGACAACAGCTGCACTACACACATCAGACCAACACACACTCACACTGCTGCTTCTGTCTGAGGATGATGATGATGATGATGATGATGATGGACACCTGAGGTGACGTCACCTATCAGCTGACACCTTGCAGAGCTGAAGGTTAATATCATGTTTACTCCTTTACATTAAAGGGATAGTAGCATTTTTTTAAAGTGGGGTTGTATGATCTCCAAATAGCCCCTAAGTACTTTAATTGCAGTAGAAGACTCTCTGCACTCCTCCCGTTAGCAACGCCAGCCCATAATAGCCCTGCCCAGAGATTTACAACATACAGTGTTGTGAACAGACCCAAAGAAACGGCCTATTTTCACGGCCTAAAAGAGGTTTTACCTGAAAAAAAATACACAGTTCCATTGTTCACTATAATATAATTTTTTCCAGCCCTTCAAAGTGCAGGAAAAACACAGTTTTTATTTGGACCTAACCAACTCACGTATCCCTCCGCCCAGGGTTAGCGCCCGCCGATCAGCAGTTGGTAAAACCTCTTTTAGGCCGTGAAAATAGGCCGTTTCTTTGGGTCTGTTCACAACACTGTATGTTGTAAATCTCTGGGCAGGGCTATTATGGGCTGGCGTTGCTAACGGGAGGAGTGCAGAGAGTCTTCTACTGCAATTAAAGTACTTAGGGGCTATTTGGAGATCATACAACCACACTTTAAAAAAATGATACTATCCCTTTAAGGCGAGACACAGTTGTTTCATGCACTGGTCAATTTTGAGATTTTGGGCTGTTTTTCTTCCTTAACATGTCTTCTCTTTCAGAAAAGTCAAAAGAAATGGTAGTGTGGTATATTGATGTGTTGATGAAAAGAAGGAATCACCGCTGACACGTCTTTTCTCGCATTCAAAAAAAGTTTATTACAAGAAGAAGAACAGTGTCAAATGGTGCCAATATGAGATCTCTCTCTCTCTCTCTTGGCCTAAAGCTCTACACTGCAAAAACTCAAAATCTTACCAAGAATATTTGTCTTATTTCTCGTCAAAATGTCTCATTTCTAGTCAAAACAAATCTCATTCTACTTAAAATAAGACTCATCACATAAAAAGTAGCTTGTTTTTAGACACTTTTTACTTCTTTCAAGCAGATTTTCACTAGAAATAATGTGATAGTGGAGCAAGTTTTTTTTCTTATTACAAGCACAAAAAACTTGCTTTCACTGGCAGATTTTTCTACTTATTTCAAGTGAAAATTAGTTTGAAACAAGTGAAAATGATCTAAAAACAAGTTAATTTTTAGGTGATGAGTCTCATTTTAAGTGGAAAGAGGTTAGTTTTGACTAGAAATGAGACATTTTGACAAGAAATAAGACAAATATTCTTGGAAAGATTTGGGGTTTTTGCAGTGTAACCCTTATATAAACTCCACCTTTTTCCCAATATAAGGATATGTCTGTCCAAGATGGTCAGTCAAGGACAGAATCTAAAAACAGAATCTAACCTTTGCCTTCTGACATTTAACCTCTTGACCAAGCTGACTTAAACATAGATACAGTGTCCAGTATCCCCCAAAAACTATGACCCACAGAGATGGGTAGATGACAAGAAACACATTTCTCAGGATACATTCCACACTACTGCTAGACACCTAATCTAAACATCTTGTTGTAAATGTATAAATGTGCCTTTCTCTCTTGTAACATCTGAATTTATTTATATTTATTCCATTTAACTATAAACTGTTACTTATCACAAATGAAGTTGTTATCCAAATGGTGACTGACTTCTGACATATCCCTTAACTTTTAGGCTAAGAAAACACCATGAAGAACATAAGATAATTCAAGATATTAAAGCAAAAATGTTCAGGTGGATAATACACTGCAGTAGAAAATCCACACAAAAGGGATAGTTCACCCAAAATTCAAATTTCCCTCATTATCTCCTCCCCCTCATTTTTTTCGGAACAAAATATGAAGAGTTCATTTGCAAAAGCAGATAACAAAATATATATATATATATATATTATTTACACCAGGTGATATCAGTCTTTGACCAAGGAGATGAGAAGTAACAAAACAGACGTATCTATAAAAAAAAAGAAAAAAGAGAAAAAAAAGCTTCATTGAAAATAACAACACGCCCATTGCAAATGAACTCTTCATATATTTTTTATTCAATTTTGTAAATAACTGGATATACTCTTGAAATCATTTGGCACATTACTGTACAGAATGTCTTTATCTCTCTATATGTTTGTTCTATACCTTGTAAGCTCAATACAATACTAACTAGATTTACCATTTATGGGATGAATAAACAGTTTATGTCTCACTTTGGTCCATCATCAGAACTGGAACTAATTAATGTTTGGGTCTGATATCTTAGGGATAACTGATCAATTGTCTGATGTTCCTCATGTAAAAACACTTTTTATTTAACTTTTGTTATTTTTTACAACTGTTCCGTCAAAAATGGTTCAAACTCTTGTGACAAATCTGAAGTGGAGGCTCAACAATTCACTGTTTAACAAAAAATAACTACTCACTTTTCAAAATAAAAGCTTTCAAAATAAAGCACTGCAGGAAAAACTCTTGGAAAATGTAAAAAGAAAAAAAGGAAAAACGACTAAAAGCCTCAAATGAATGATGAATGAACAGAACAACAACATTATTTTGTTGACTCATCCGATCAGGAGATGAACCAATCAGACGCTCGCGGCCTCGTGTGATGCCGGAGGGTAAAAAACGTAAAGACGCCACGAGTTTCCATAAATAAAACAGAATATAGACTGACTGTAGTCACGACGACCACCATGAAGCACATTAAGACTGTCAGAGTTAAAGTCCGTGTCTCCACTGATCTGATCGATGGCGAGTTTGTGACGGAAAAAACTTAGAAAGTCGTTAAAATGGAAACGTGTGGTGAAAAAAATGTAAAGAATTTTTTTTCTTACTCAAAATTGAAATTCCACTTGAACTCATGTTTCTACTGCAGTTTTATACAAAATATGTTTATTTTAATTAAATAAAAGTGGATGAAACATAACTGTAAGATTAAGTTTGTTTTCCTGGCTCCTGGGGGCCAACACTACAGACAGGGGCCACAATTTAAAGGCATAGTTCAACATTTTTTGGCAAATTGGCCCATTGCCTTAATCCATATACTGTAGTCATAGCAGTAGGTTTGTTACCTTTAATTGAGTTGTTTTAGAGGTAAATACAGAGACTGATGATGAAAAACTGTCCCTGAAGGCAACGTGCATCAGAGGTTTTGCATGAATTTCCCTCTAAAACAACTCTGTGTGGTAACGTTGTGTTATTATCTCATAGCGTGGTGAATGTGCAGCTCACAACTTGTCCACCAGAGCGTTGTGGAGTTGTTGGATTGTGTATTTGATGAGTTTGATGAGGGAAACCAAGAAATCCCATAATGAGCCTCCGTAGCGTAGCTCTGA
Organism: Trachurus trachurus; assembly: GCF_905171665.1. Lineage (NCBI taxonomy): Eukaryota > Metazoa > Chordata > Actinopteri > Carangiformes > Carangidae > Trachurus > Trachurus trachurus. Next base: position 1,660,661 of record NC_139908.1, on the reverse strand, counting down.
GCAGCTCGCGGCTCTGCTCCGCCGTTCTAAAAATAGCTTGCACCGACAATTAAAGGTAACGAACCTACTGCTATGACTATAGGGATTATGGCAATGGGCTATTTTGCCAAAATATTGAACTATCCCTTTAAATACAAAAAGGAAAAAATAGGAAAGTGTTGAACATCTCATATCATTTTTTATAATTCACGTGTTTCCTTCCACTTGTTTTTGCGCATTAAGCAGATAAATGTAAAAAAATAAGAAGCTTTTCCGTGTGTTGTGTTGTGTTGTGTTGTGTTGTGTTGTGTTGTGTTGTGTTGTGTTGTGTTGTGTTGCGGTCGATCTGCAGGTGTCGACCTCACCTCTTTGTGACACACTGAGTTTCCAACATGTCAAGTTTTTAAGATTAAAATAATCAGAGAGAGGAGATTTATCACAAACAAGGACATCGACACATTTCCACTTATTGTCTCCATCAGAGATACAGAGAGGAGGAGGATGTGAGATGGTGTGTGTGGATCATTAAGTGTCTGTTTGTGTGTGTGTGTTGAGTTCAGACTGACAACATGTTTTGATCAATGTCAAATGAGACAAAAAGTTATTTTTTAACAAAATAAAGGAATTATAGAAAATGACCAAGTCAGGATAACGATTTTATCACCACATCTATGAAGAAATCCGTACTAATACTTGACAAATTAACATTAATCATAGTTTATTGTATGTTTTGTCTGTTTTTGGTAAATAAATTTGTCTCAAATATGAGTGTAAGGAGAAAGTCTGTGACTATAACTGTACAAAAACATACAAAAAGAAGTTTAAAACTAGGTTTATGAGGCCAAACATGATGTTACCATGTGTTATTATAGAATATAAGAGCTAAACCAGGATCTTAAAGAGTGTTTCCTGTTTGTGTCTGAAGAACCGTGGAGATTTGACCAATTAGACGGATTTAAAATGTAAAATCACAATTTTCATACATTATAAATAAGGACAGGAGGGTCATTCCTACTATCCGGTGCCATTTGAGTCCCCATGACATAATATGGTAGGCTATATTTTGTGTAAAAATAGACTTATACTACTTTTTAAAAGCTTATTTTACATTGTTAACCCTCCTCTACCATATCCCAGACTGTTTATTTTAGTAAAGAAATCATCACAACAAGGACAAAGTGTTAGTTTCTCTAGTGTAATGGGATAGTAATGTCTTTCTGGGATGTTTCAGAGTTGGGCTATCTGAGGTGAGTGGCTACATGCAGAAACACAAAGTTTATACTGTTTCTACTCTACACTATATGAGTTCAGTGGTGTCTCTAAGGATTCCAGTCATGTACCACAGATATCTGATTGTTTTCTGAGGGTTTGTTGTGGTTGAAAGAATTGTCCCCATGGGTTAGCGTTGTGGCTATCGCTAGCGCCGGGTAGCCATGGTGTAATTCTGGTATACCTGTATAACGGAGTTAAAAGGTACTTTGATTCCACTTGCCATAAAAACTCACCACACAACACAAAAACTTGTTTGTCCTATGGTAATTAAATGCGGCACGCCTGTGGATTAGGGTTGTGCACCCCGGGGGGTAGCGGGTAGCACCAGTCGGACGATGCTACTTCCCTGGTAGGTGCACAAGCTACGAGCTCTGCCATTGTTTCATGTTAATTACTTCAATTTCAATACTAAGGGTGGTTTAAGTTGTATTTCTTAAGCATATAGCTCCCGAGTGGTCGAGCACGTCCTTTTTCATAAAAAGTTGACAGTGTTTTTCTCTTGTTTTTGGTTACAAAATGGCTAGGGTAACACGTGTTAGCTAACCTGCACTTTCTTTTCATTTTACACTTTTCAGCCGTGTAGCTATGTATGTGTGTGTGTGTGAGAGATAAGTAGAACTGGACTGACTGTAATGTTGATTCCTCTGCCAGGTCAGTCCATGTGAAAAATAAACGGCGAGGTTGCCAACGGTGAAGGTCTGCCTCATAGGCTATATGTTAAAACTACACAACGCAATGATGAATAGTACCAAAACCGCTACACCTGCATCAATTTTAGTCACGTTTTTTTGCTTTTGACCATCAGGACAACGATTTAGGGGTCAAAAATGACCCAAATTCTCCTTTAAGGTGGAAAGATGTGAGTGAACTGTCTCTGGTCCCCTGCAGACTCATCAGTCTCCTCTGTGGAAGTTGATTGTCATGAATGAGTCTAAAGTGTCATCATAAGCTGGTTTATTGCAGCCAGGTGTCTCATACACACACACACACACACACACACACACACACACACACACACACACACACACACACACACACACACACACACACAGAGGAAAGAGTGGGAGCAGGCCGAGTCGTGTCTGAGGGCTAACACATGAAGAGCAGCAGAGGAAACAAAGACGCCGTCCGAGCGGAGAGACGACGGAGAGGAGGAGGCGTTCAAGGTCTCTGGCTCGGGATAGGAATTAGGAAGCTTTTCATTTCATTTCTGGACGTGAGTGAAGAAGGAAACAGGATTGGGTGTTGTTCACCCGTTGTTTGATTTCCCCAAATAACAGATTGATGCGTGGCATCGGCCGGAGGAGGGAAGCGAGCCGAGGTCGGTCTCGATGTGCACGGATCAGGTCTGCAGGGCCGAATAAAGAAAGAAAGGAGAGAGAAAGGCTCTTACATTTATTTTCTTATTTATTTGTTCCTCTTCCTGTTTTTAACCTGTGTGTGTGTGTGTGTGTTTGTGTTTTTCACAGTCTGCTGCTCCGGGGTTACCTGCGTTCACGGGACCAGAGACAATAAGACAGCGGGAAGAAACCAATCTCACTAATACACAAACTTATAAACACAAGAGGGAAATCAACAGGTTGAAACAGGAAGGAAAGGTAAACTAGAACCAGAATACAACTTAATAACATATTAATAATAATAATGATGATATATGATGATGATAATAATCTTTAGACTGATGCTCATGGTCGACAGGTGGAAGTGTCCATATTTGGTTTCTACATCTCAGCCTCGTGTTGCGACGCGGCGCCCCCTACAGGAGCTCTGAGAAAACAACTCTGATCAGCTGTTGCTCTTTTATATGTGAGCACATTTTTATTAGTATGACTTTATTTTATCAAAGGAAAGCGCCTGAGATGAACCGTGTCATTTTCAAAGGGGTCCTTATTACCAAATTACAAAAATACAAAAGAAAGAAAAAAGAGTTCAGTCATCAGTAAAACAAAATCATAATAAAGTGTGAACACAAAATAGAGACGACCATTCACACTTCTACGCCCCCACACCAGCAAATATTACACGTCAAAAGAAATCAAAGAAAAAACCCTCTGCAATAACACAAATAACACAAAACACATATGCACAAAAATCATGTAAAAATGATTCTCGGCTCCATGAACTGTTAAAGGTCCAGTGTGTAATTTTAGTCGAGGTTTATTGGTAAAATCTGAATATACTGACTATATTAGTGTGACAGCTGTTGTCTGGCCTTCCCTGAGTGGGTTTCGAACAGCACGTCTTTTATGGGGGAGTGAGTTTAACTTCAGTACCGCTAACCGCCACACGCTGTCACTTCTCCTCACTGGAACCTCTGTGTACTGTGACTATACCCGCGGACCTCCGTTACATTAGTATAAGTGTATAATCGCTGTAAAATAAAATCTGTTTTCGTAGCCCTATGTGACCGATGTTGTTCTGGGGTTTCGCCAAGAGGTCATTCACCTCTCGACGATGCTAACCGTTCGCCAAGAGGTCACGGGGTACCAGTGAGGAGAAGTGACAGCGTGTGGCGGTTAGCGGTACTGAAGTTAAACTCACTCACCCATAAAAGACGTGCTAACCCACTTGCCAAGTGGTCATGGACCTCTTGGTGAAGCGGTTAGCATCGTCGCCCTGGTAGTCCCAGTCCTGGTAAACTAGTTGTTTTGTCCTCGGAGGCCACCATCACTTTGCAGACGGGAGGGGGGAGTGAGCACTGTGATCTAGAATCTGAACGCTGGATGTCACGGTTTTATCAACATTTTACACACTGGACCTTTAAAGGGGACATATAATGGAAACATCACATTTTAAAGCCTCTTTAACGTATATTTAGGTCTTTGTTTTGCCTTCCAGCCCCAAAATGCAAGAATTGACCAAAATAAATCTGTAATTTCCAGGCTGCCTATAGGTTGAAATCCATGTGGTTTTACGAGCTGTTCCCTCAGATGTCTTCCAGTGATGTAACTAGGATTCGAATTTGCATAACCCCACCCCTACCTGGTACCGGTAGAAGCAGGCGGGGCAAACAGTGGCTCATTAGCATTTAAAGGGACAGGCGCTGAAACCAGCCGTTCTGAACAGGGCTGTTTAGAGAGGATGAAAAGAGCTGTGGTGTTTGATCCTTGGAGGATTTTGACGAAAGCATGTGACAGACATGTCTTTAAGACATCTGGGAACTATTTTAATTTGTGGAAAAGTGCCAGAATATGTCTCCTTTAAAAGACCTTATAGGTTTGTTTCACAGCTGCTGCTCTGACTCCGTCCACAGATCCACTTCTCGTTCCGAGAACTGAAGTTTCCTCGGAGGTCGAGCGAGTTGTCCATCAAACAGGAAGCTGTTGTTGTTGTTTTATTAGTTTAGTTCAGGTTATTTGACTAGCATTTAACCCCCTCACCCCTAACAAATGAGATTCACTCCCAATATCAACAGAATACAATGAGGGACGAAGCTAATAGAAAAGGTGTCGGCTGAAGCTCATGTTTATTTTGCCGCCTACAGAAAAAGAAGAACATCTTCAACTCCACGGTCTGAGTTACAGAACAAACAAACATTCAGCTTCCATCTTATAAAAGTCGGTTTCACGCTTCTTCTTCACACCCGACGCTGACGTCCACAAACATACGTCACACACAACGTCACCGGTCGGTCCGTGCACGTGTCCCTCAGAACCCCAAACTTGAAGTTTATCTCACAGCTCGGTCTGGACACAGTGAGGTTGTTCTGGGTTTGATTCCCCGCGGCGCCCGAGGCCGCTCTGCATCCGCCGCCGCTACCGCTCAGACACACGGACGTCAGGGTTGAGTCACTCTGAATGTGTGTGTGTTTGTGTGTGTGTGTGTGTGTGTGTGTGTGTGTGTGTGTGTGTGTGTGTGTGTGTGTGTGTGTGTGTGTGTGTCAGCTCTGATCTATCCTGATTGGACCTGGACTAAATCATGCAGGAAACAACCACCAAACCAAAAATCTATTTAACAAATGGAGAGTATTAAAGTTTGCTGACTTAGTAAAACTTAAAACTGCACAGATAATATACAAAGCCAAGAAAAATGTAGGCTACTCCCTAATAATATTCAAAAAATGTTCAATGAAAGAGAGGGGAGATAGTATATGAGCTAAGAGAATAAATCCTACATTAAAAAACATGTGTATCTCTGTGACGGGAGTAAAACTGCGGAATATCTTAGAGGATCTCAAACAAAGCAAAAACATAACACAGTTTAGAAATAGATTAAAACATAGTAGCTATGATAGAAAGCTATAAACAGGATTGATTAATTGGGTGTTGGTTGCAACTGTAATACTTTTAAATTCTTTATTTATTTAATTTTTTGGCTTACTGAAATAATGAATTAAAGGGTAGGTATAGGCATTTACAAGCTAGATAGCTCCAGCCTGCACCTTTTCTATCTACTTATGAACTAGTTGAACTAATGATGGTTTTATATCCTGACAAGCCAGACTATATCATGAACATGTCTAGTGTGTCATCGACCGGTAGACCTCGGCTCAGTCCAGGGGGCGGGATGAAGGCTGTCTTTCAAACTGCCTCTGCACCAATAGGGTAGCGCTACGACCAATCAGAGCAAAGAGCAGGATGACGTCAGTAGATTAAACTTTTCCCATATCCCGTCGGCAAAACACCAAATCCATCCTTCTTCTAAATGAACGACTTCAGTTCAGTTTCCTGCTCAACTTTTAAAGGGATAGTTCAACATTTTTGAAAATTGGCCCATCGCCATGATCCCCCTAGTAATAGCAGTAGGTTCGTTACCTTTAATTGTTGGTCCAAGCTGCTTTTAGATCGGGGGAGAAGAATACCGAGCGGCGCAGCTACACTACGGAGGCTAATGGAATTTCTTGGTTTTGCTCATCAAACTCAGCAAATACACAACCAAAAAACTCAAAAACGCTGTGGTGGACAAGTTGTGACCTGCACATTCACCACGCTATGAGATAATAGCGGAAAGTTAAGAGAAGTGAAGCAAATACTCGGAACTACTTTCTTCAGTGAACCACTGGTCGGAGGGACACAGTGTGCGCACCTCAGCCAGTGCCGTAGTATACGGACGTATCTGCAGTAAACAGGCGCTTTTGAAATCACTCCGCCGAGCAGCCGTCTAGAGTGTAAAGTCCGACTTTGCCTCTAAAACAACTCCATCTCGCAACTTTCCGCTATTATCTCATAGCGTGGTGAATGTGCAGGTCACAACTTGTCCACCACAGCGTTTTTGAGTTTTTTGGTTGTGTATTTGCTGAGTTTGATGAGCAAAACCAAGAAATTCCATTAGCCTCCGTAGTGTAGCTGCGCCGCTCGGTATTCTTCTCCCCCGATCTAAAAGCAGCTTGGACCAACAATTAAAGGTAACGAACCTACTGCTATTACTAGGGGGATCATGGCGATGGGCCAATTTTCAAAAATGTTGAACTATCCCTTTAAAGAAAATGACAAGTTTAATTCTTTCAAAGTTGATGCCAACGCCGATTCAAACCATTCCTTTTACCAAAGCCATCGTCTTGTCATGTTTTTCACCGTCGCAAGTATGTCGTCATGGCGTTAAGCCGCCCAACGACTCTCTAAACAGATCGAGCGCTGTGATTGGTCAACACAAACGGTGTTCGAGACTCAAAAAGTTCCTATGGCTCGTTTCTAGACCCACATCTACGGAGCAGATAGATTTGCTGCCGCTAGGGGGCAGATAGATTTCTAGGCTAATGGTATTATGGAAGGTTGACTGACTGTGATTGATGCTCAACTGTAAATAATTTTGTGTAAAAGATCAAATAACCTAAACTAAACTACCACCGTGGATCTGTCCAGTATCAGTGACGGCGGTGGCGTTGGCGCCGATTCCCTCTGGGCGATGATCACGCTGTTGTGTAATGGTGCACTGCAAAAACTCAAAATCTTTCCAAGAATATTTGTCTTATTTCTTGTCAAAATGTCTCGTTTCTAGTCAAAACTAATCTCTTTCCACTTAAAATAAGACTCATCACCTAAAAATGAACTTGTTTTTAGATCATTTTCACTTGTTTCAAACAAATTTTCACTTGAAATAAGTAGAAAAATCTGCCAGTGAAAGTAAGTTTTTTGTGCTTGTAATAAGAAAGAAAAACTTGCTCCACTATCAGATTTTTCTACTTATTCCAAGTGAAAATTTGCTTGAAAGAAGTAAAAAGTGTTTAAAAACAAGCTGCTTTTTAATGTGACGAGTCTTATTTTAAGTATAATGAGATTTGTTTTGACTAGAAATGACATTTTGATGAGAAATAAGACAAATATTCTTGGTAAGATTTAGATTTTTTGCAGTGTAGGCTACTTCTGCTTTAAAGGGTAGTAGGCATTTGCACCTTGTTGTCGATCTATTTATGAACTAGTTGAACTAATGATGGTTTTATGGAAGGATGACTGACTGTGATTGATGCTCAACTGTTAAAAATTTGTGTAAAAGATCAAATAGACCGTGGATACGTCCTGTAGCAGCGACGGTGGCGGTGTCTCAGTCTGGACCCGAGGCGCTCATCATCACGCTGTTGTGTAACCGTGGACCCTCAGACCCTCAGACCCTCAGAGTGAGCGTGAGGCCTCGGCGCTGGATAAAGCCGCCTGTGTGCGGCCGCAGCGGCTCGTGAGATGTTTTAAGTCACTAAAAACCACCGGTTGATATTTTGGACTTTGTTCATGGACGTGGTGGATTTGGGCGATGAAGGAATCCTCTCTTCTCCGGCGCCGCTCATGATCCTTCATTCATATCAGACTAACGGACCGGACCACCACAGCTGCTCATCTGACTGCTGTGAAATCATCTCAGGCCTACACACACACACACACACACACACACACACACACACACACACACACACACACACACACACACACACACACACACACGTTTGTATGGCTATGTGTGTGAGGACACTCATTGACATAATTGGATTGGATAATCTTTGTACTTTATTGGCCCAAAGGGAAATTAGTTTTGGGCTCAATACATACGAGACCTTCATACAAAATACTTTCACACACCTACAACCTGGAACACTCTGCACAATCATTTGAAACTTACCTCACACTGCAAAAACTCTACATCTTTCCAAGAATATTTGTCTTATTTCTTGTCAAAATGTCTAATTTCTAGTCCAAACTAAACTCTTTCCACTTAAAATAAGACTCATCACCTAAAAATTAACTTGTTTTTAGATCATTTTCACTTGTTTCAAACTAATTTTCACTTGAAATAAGTAGAAAAATCTGCCAGTGAAAGCAAGTTTTTGTGCTTGTAATAAGAAAGAAAAACTTGATCCACTGTCAGATTTTTCTACTTATTTCAAGTGAAAATCTGCTTGAAAGAAGTAAAAAGTGTCTAAAAACAAGCTGCTTTTAATGTGATGAGTCTTATTTGAAGTAGAATTAGATTTGTTTTGACTAGAAATGACATTTTGACTAGAAATAAGACAGATATTCTTGGTAAGATTTCGAGTTTTTGCAGTGCACTTTTATCAACGGGACAATTTAAAGCCATAACAAATCTTATTTGACCTCTAACTGCTCCTGCTTTTAACTACGTTTCAATTCACCCTATAGTCACCTTCAATGTCTGGTATTCTGTTCTGTTTTTGTATGTTTCAAATGTCTTGTCTTCTGTCCTTGTGTGTTTTGTGTTTCATCTCGGCTATATTGTAAATGAGTTTACTCCTCAATATATCTCTGAGTTTAAATAAAGGTTATGAAATGAAATGAAATGACTTTCACACATTTAACACACATTCAAAATTCTGGGCCCCCTTAAAGAATACTAAAGTGGGCCCCTCCCCCTAACTTTTCCTTTTTTTTTCTTAGACTACGTATTTATTATCGTTTTTTATTTAGCCTACTTTGTTTTGATGCTAATGCAGCATTACACTGCAAAAACTCAAGTATCTTAGCAAGAATATTTGTCTTATTTCTAGTCAAAATGTCATTTCTAGTCAAAACAAATCTCATTCTACTTAAAATAAGACTCATCACATTAAAAGTAGCTTGTTTTTAGACACTTTTTACTTCTTTCAAGCAGATTTTCACTTGGAATAAGTAGAAAAAATCTGATAGTGGAGCAAGTTTTTCTTCCTTATTACAAGCACAAAAAACTTACTTTCACTGGCAGATTTTTCTATTTATTGTGAATTTAAGTGAAAATGATCTAAAAACAAGTTAATTTTTAGGTGATGAGTCTTATTTTAAGTGGAAAGAGATTAGTTTTGACTAGAAATGAGACATTTGGACAAGAAATAAGACAAATATTCTCAGAAAGATGTTGAGTTTTTACAGTGTACTATGAGTATTAGTCAGGGTCTTATGCAGAATAAATCAGTCATACAAAGATTAGACTACTGGGGTTTTTTATGGGCCCCACTGGGCGCTGGGCCCCTAGAGTTATCATCACCTTTCTCCCCTATACAACGGCCCTGGTGCCTTAATGGCGGAAGGGATAAATGAGTTCCTATATCTATTCAGTCGACTTTTTGGAACTCTGAGCCTTAGGGCAGCACATCGAATCCTGGGTTGAGGATCTTTTCTGTTTCTCTGAGCAGTGATTTCTCATATAGCAGCTTAAGATAGTTCTGCTCCTCCCTCCCTATGATACGATCATATAATGTAGCCCCTTACCCTATAACCTTAACCATCCAAAACAAATGCCTAACCTTAACCATGACTCTACACACACACACACACACACACACACACACTCTCAGTCTGCTCACATGTTTTCCTTCCTTTGTGCTGACGGACACTTTCAGAAAAAGGGAGAAAAAAGGAAGTTTGAACCAGAAGCTTTTTAAGCTTCCTCACACACGATGTCATGACTCAAAGTGTGTGTGTGTGTGTGTGTGTGTGTGTGTGTGTGTGTGTGTCACGAGTCTGAAAGAAATTAAAACGATGTTCAACCTTTATCGACACTGAGCCGGCGACAAGGTGACGCCACAGTTCATGTGTCATTGATAAAAACAGCTGCATCGAACCAACAAGGTTTAACTTTTTAGTTCTGTTGCAACAAAAGCTTTTGGTTATAAAATTGGCCCATCACCATAATCCCTATAGTCATAGCAGTAGGTTCGTTACCTTTAATTGTCGGTGCAAGCTATTTTTAGAACGGCGGAGCAGAGCCGTGAGCTGCTCAGAGCTACGCTACGGAGGCTCATTATGGGATTTCTTGGTTTCCCTCATCAAACTCATCAAATACACAATCCAACAACTCCACAACGCTCTGGTGGACAAGTTGTGAGCTGCACATTCACCACGCTATGAGATAATAACACAACGTTACCACACAGAGTTGTTATTGAGGGAAATACAGAGACGTGCATCAGTGGTTTTGCATGAATTTACCTGGATGGTGGACCAAACTGATGGTAAAAAGCCTTTATTCACACGTCTATTCATTCAGTTCATGCTGTGTGTGAAGGAGCAGCGTTTGAGCGTTGTGGCCGAGTCGATCCAAACCAGTCAGATGTTGGCATGTCGCCTCGTGTCTTTCTGGAAATCCCAGGTCAAATATCAAAGGTCAAACACAGCTTTCACTTTGGCCTCATTTTCAGATGTCACACAGAGACTGTGACACAATTTCACACAGATGATGGATGATGATGAATGATCTGTAGGTCGGTTCTCTTCTCAGTCATGAAACCTTTGACTGAATTTAGTGAGTCACCCATGTTCAACTTTTAAACCACTTTTTTTGTCCTTTAAAAGGGGTAGTTCAACATTTTGTCAAATTGGTCCATTGCCATAATCCCTATAGTCATAGCAGTAGGTTCGTTACCTTTAATTGTCGGTGCAAGCTATTTTTACAACGGCGGAGCAGAGCCGTGAGTTGTTTTCGAGGGAAATTCATGCAAAACCACTGATGCGCGTTGCCTTCAGGGACAGTTTTTCATCAACAGTCTCTGTATTTCCCTCTAAAACAACTCTGTGTGGTAACGTTGTGTTATTATCTCATAGTGTGGTGAATGTGCAGCTCACAACTTGTCCACCAGAGCGTTGTGGAGTTGTTGGATTGTGTATTTGATGAGTTTGATGATGAGGGAAACCAAGAAATCCCATAATGAGCCTCCGTAGCGTAGCTCTGAGCAGCTCACGGCTCTGCTCCGCCGTTCTAAAAATAGCTTGCACCGACAATTAAAGGTAACGAACCTACTGCTATGACTATAGGGATTATGGCAATGGACCAATTTGACAAAATGTTGAACTATCCCTTTAAACCAAGAAATTAAATGTAATTATGTTGCTTTACTTAAATGAAATTCCTGAGAGGAAACTGAGAGACAGAGACAGAGACAGACTGGACCTGCTGATGTTGTTGATGAAAGACATGATGAGACTTTTTATTGATCCACATGCAACAGCAGCAGAGAAGTAGAGGACAATAAAGAAGGTTCTGTAAGGAGGAATAAAACATCAAGACAGTCACTGTGTACAAAATATATGTAAACCAAAATATGTGGTACTGTCTATTATGTGTAAAATTATTTAAATGGAGAAAAACTATAAATACAAGCAGGGATTATGGTTTGGATTATGAGTCTATGGAGACTGGCTCCCTCTAGTGGTCAGGAGAGGAACTGCAGCAGCTGTTTTTTACTCTCCCAGTAATAATAATGAACTGTTCACCACATTAGATAAGAGAGAGACGATACACACAGGAGATCAGTATGGAGTTACATTTATTTCTTTATTATTCAGTCAAACAGAGTTGGTTTTGCAATCAGAAAAAAAAATTGAGAGCAAAAGTATCAATATTGAAATCAAAAAATGTTTTATTGAAAGTTTAAAATGATTGATTTAAAAAAATGCAAATCCAAAAGTTTTGTTGCGGGTCTCAGCTTGCAAAGGAACATTTAAACTTTCTGACTCACAAAAGAAAAAAGAAACAAAACTTTTGGATTTGCATCAATCATTTTTTACTTGCAATAAAATAAAATTTGATTGCAATATCGATATTTTAGCTTTTTTTTTCGACTGCAAAACCTATTCTATGTTTGATTCAATAATGAAGAAACAAATGTTACTTACTCCATATTGTGAATGTCAACTTCATACACTATTTACTGCAATACTACTACTGCTACTACAATACTTCAATTTCATTGTGTTATTCTTTTTCTATTAAGCATCTTTATCATGTTAATGAATTTTTTATTATATTACTCTTTGTGTCATTTTTTTTTCTTTTTTTTACAAAAAGTAGTCTTGCAATTTTAATTAATTGTTAATAATCAAACTTTTCTACAAACAAATTGTAAATTCTTTTAAAATGAAAAAAAAAAGACTTGCAAACAAAACTTTTGGATTTGCATTTCTTAATAAATCATTTTTTTTACTTGCAATAAAATAAAATTTGATTGCGATATTGATACTTTCGCACTCAAATCTTTTTTTTAATTTGCAAAACTCTGTTTGATTGAATGATAAAGACACAAATGTTACTCCATAGCAGCAGCTGTGATAACAAGACACAAGTGAGGACACACACACACACACACACAGGGAGGAACTCAGACAAACTGCAGTGTGTCTTCTGTCCACCAGGTGGCAGCATTTAACCCTTTATTTCATATGAACTCTTGAGTGTGTAACTGCAGCTTCACAGCTCAGGCATTCGGAGCGTGTGTGTGTGTGTGTGGGTGTGTCACGTGTGAAAAAACAGAGAAACTCCATAAAAAACCTCATTAAGTCATTAAAGGAGCATTTAGAGAATTCAGGCTGCGACACTTAAACCACCAGAACTACCGGTATGTTTCTGTTAACAGCAGCTACCGTATTATAGTTAAAATGTATGTGTGTGAACGCTCGTGTCAAAACTGTTTCATGACCTTTCATGCACTGATCAATTTTGAGATTTGGGGCTATTTTGCTTCTTCAACATGTCTTCTTTCAGAACAGTGGAAAGAAACGGTAGAAAATCCACATTAAGGTTTGATTTTGACAGATTTCATGGTGCTATCTGTTCGTTTATACTTTTACCCTATTCACTGTGTCTCAGTTTAAATCCATATTCACAGATTCTATGAAGTCATAAATCACTCTGATTATTTACAGGTGTGTTGAGTTTACCTGACACCTGTAATCCAGGTGCAGACAGATGTGTCGCTACTTCCTTGTTACTCTGATCATGTGACCATGAAGCTACAGAGAGCGTCTGTCTTTAACCCTCTGTTTATTCATCATTTATATGAGCATTACTGTAAAAATTCCAAAATTCAAAATGAGCCTTTTTCTTCCTTTGCTTTCGTTTGACATTAGATTATCATCTAGCTACAGTGTGATATCGTACACAGACCGACGTCATTCAATAATGTGCTCGACAGAAATGAAAGAAAAAGGCACAAAAAACCACAACGGTATCAAGACCCAGATAGAGAAACACAGATAAAAACACACAAAGAGACGATATCTGATGGAAGTGAAGCAGCAGAGATGAGATGAAAGCAAAGGAGAGAAGGGGGATTTTTTTTCTTTTTAAAGTTTGTGAAGGAAGTGAGAGGACGAGCTGCCTGTTTGGTTTCAGCTCCACGCTGCAGCTCAGACCTAGATAGGCCTACTAGATTCATTTACATATACAGAGCTTTGAAACAAGCTTAGGTTGATAATAGTCAGTAAAACGTGTTTAAAATGAAATGAAGCGACTTCAGATTGAGAACAGTGAGTTTTCCTTTAAATACAGTAATATAACAGACTAGCAATATGAAAGTAAACACATTTATGAGGTTGGCTAATTAAACTGTGACCAAGTCAGAGAGCTGCAACATACAACTCTGATTCTGATTAACAATTAATTTAAATTACAAGACTAGATAGATAGATAGATAGATAGATAGATAGATAGATAGATAGATAGATAGATAGATAGATAGATAGATAGATAGATAGATAGATAGATAGATAGATAGATAGATAGATATAGATAGAAAATAAAAACAAAATAAAATTGAAAATGTCAAAATACAGTAAAAAAAAATTGCAAAGTTGACATCCGTACCTGTGGAGTTAATCAAACAGAGTAGGTTTTGCATTAAAATAAAATAAAATAAAAAGATTTGAGAGCAAAAGTATCAATATTGCAATAAAAAAAAATTCCTTGCAAGTTAAAAATTATTAACTAAAAGATGCAAATCTTTAAATTTTGTTTGCAAGTAATTTTCATTTGTTTGCAAGTCAAACAGTTTAAAAGTTCCTTTGCAAGCTGTCACTCCGATCGAGACTGGCCAATAGAAACGTGTCAATAAAACATTTTTTGATTGCAATGTTGATACTTTTGCTCCCAAATCTTTTTCTTTCTTGATTGCAAAACCTACTGTGTTAGATTGAATAATAAAGAAAACAGATGTTACCTCATCCAGAAAAGGTCATGCAACCTGTTTCTGTGATGTGGGCGTGTCCCTGTGGGCGGAGCAGAGACACAACAAGTCACAAGAAGAGAAAACACCCGCATCTCCATTCATTAGAGAGTGACAGGGAGCGCAGGCTAGTCACACCGACTCTATGACATATCTACTACCGCTGCTGTTTGTCTGTTTGTCTGTCTGTTTGTGCTGCATGAACTCTGACTTCCAGTACAGTCAGTGCATGACGACCGGACCGGACCGGACTGAACTTTACTGTCTGCTGCTTTGGGACAATTAAACTCTTCTCCATGGAGATAGAAAGCATGGTGGCCAACAGCGCTCTGGTTAAAGCCAGGGAAGGTAAGAAATCAAATCTATATTTCTCTCAAATCTAATTTATATCAGAAATATGTTTATATAGCTATCTCCAAGACAAACTCATCTCTGGCTTCGTCTCTTCTCTCAGGCCGTGATAGAATAACAAGCAGCAGGATGAGCTGCCTGTTATCATCACACTGCAAAAACCCCAGATCTTTCCAAGAATATTTGTCTTATTTCTTGTCAAAATGTCTCATTTCTAGTCAAAACTAAACTCTTTCCACTTAAAATGAGACTCATCACCTAAAAATTAACTTGTTTTTAGATCATTTTCACTTGTTTCAAACTAATTTTCACTTGAAATAAGTAGAAAAATCTGCCAGTGAAAGCAGGTTTTTTGTGCTTGTAATAAGAAAGAAAAACTTGCCCCATTATCACATTATTTCTAGTGAAAATCTGCTTGAAAGAAGTAAAAAGTGTCTAAAAACAAGCTGCTTTTTATGTGATGAGTCTTATTTTAAGTGGAAAGAGATTAGTTTTGACTAGAAATGAGACATTTTGACTAGAAATAAGACAAATATTCTTGGAAAGATGTTGAGTTTTTGCAGTGCATGTCATCATCAACCTGTTGTTATATTTAGATCAAACACAAACACAACTCAACGTTGACATGTCGCTTTAGACGTTTTGTTTGGAAAAAAAAGAATGCTGTGAATATTTTCCGTCCATTATGTAATTCCTGCTGTGAGGATGGATGCCATGTATAGGTGGCGTCGTGTTGTGTTGTGTTGTGTTGTGGTTGGGTAATCTGAGGACGAACACTTCCCCAAACACCGAGGTGTTGACAGATGAGGAAACTGATAAGAAACGCACAGTTGGCTCCTCTGGCTTTTAGTTTAAGACTCTTTTATGAATCCACGACACTGGTTTTATCACATTTATTTAAAACCAATAGTGAAAGAGCAACTAATGTTTACATTTAACAACAGGGCACTTTACTGAAGTTCATTTGAAGTTCTTGGTCTCATGTTTTACACATCTCCAAGGTTTTATTACAAAGAGTTGATGCATAAAAATCAGTGGTGGACAGTAACGGAGTAAATTTACTTGAGTACTGTACTTGTAGCTACATATCCAGAGGATTTGTACTTTACTTGAGTATTAGATTTCTTTGGTACTTATTACTCTTACTTGAATATACATTTCCAAGACAAGTTTTTTATGCTTGTAATAAGGAAGAAAAACGTGCCCCACTATCAGACTATTTCAAGTGAAAATCTGCTTGAAAGAAGTAAAAAGTGTCTAAAAACAATCTACTTTTAATGTGATGAGTCTTATTTTAAGTAGAATGAGATTTGTTTTCACTGGAAATAAGACAAATATTCTTGGTAAGATTTTGAGTTTTTGCAGTGTAGATTTCTTTGGTACTTATTACTCTTACTTGAATACATTTCCAAGACAAATATTTTTTACTTTTACTGGAGTTAATTAGTAGGAAGGCTGAAAAGTACTGGTTACTTTCAGGTCTTTTTCTAAAATCCTATTGGACACAAGCTGTGTTTGTCAAAGAAGGAAACCCTAACCCCTAAAAGCAGCACATCAGTGCAGCTGCTTTCAAAGAGTTCATTCTCACTAACAAGAGTTAAAAGCTCCTTACATTCATTTACAAACAATTAGAGTCATTCATTGATGTGGAGAATAAGACATTTACTCTGACTCTGACTTTGACTTACAGTAGCCTACCTTTAAAAGCAAGTACTTTTGGACTCGTCGACTGAGCTACTTTTACTTGTAACAGAGTAAATTTTGACCAGTACACTGCAAAAATTCAAAATCTTACCAAGAATATTTGTCTTATTTCTAGTCAAAATGTCGTTTCTAGTCAAAACAAATCTCATTCTACTTAAAATAAGACTCATCACATTAAAAAGCAGCTTGTTTTCAGACACTTTTTACTTTTTTCAAGCAAATTTTCCACTTTAAATAAGTAGAAAAATCTGATAGTGGATCAAGTTTTTCTTTCTTATTACAAGCACAAAAAACTTGCTTTCACTGGCAGATTTTTCTACTTATTTCAAGTGAAAATTAGTTTGAAACAAGTGAAAATTATCTAAAAACAAGTTAATTTTTAGGTGATGAGTCTTATTTTAAGCGGAAAGAGATTAGTTTTGACTAGAATTGAGACATTTTGACAAGAAAGAAGACAAATATTCTTGGAAAGATGTTGAGTTTTTGCAGTGCAGCAACAGCAACGAGGCTATTTACGTCTGAAAGTAAGTTGCAGAGTGAAATGCGGTCCCACAGGCTTTACTTACCTGTTCCCAGAGCTATTAATAGACCTTCCACTGTAGTCAGGCTACTATTGTCTGAAACCTGACGGGCCAGAGGTGCACGTACGTGTGCATGTGATGTGAGACAGACGGCTGCTGACAGACGTGTTGACGGTCTTTCATCATCACTTATGGTTGTGTCTTATCATCACTGTGTGTGTCTGTGTGTGTGTGTTGTGACTCTGCAGGCGGAGGCAGCAAAGGCCGCAGCTGGAAATGGAAAGACATGCTCCGCTTCCCGCACATCAGCCAGTGTGTGGACCTGGCCATGAACATAGGTGTGTGTGTGTGTGTGTCAATTAAAAGTCATTGCAATAAATGGTTTGACTATGGCAAGCAGATTTAACATTTAAAGGGATACGCCAAAAATGTTTTTGGGTGTCTTGCCTCACTCCTGAGTCCATGACCAGCAGATAGACACCATCCTTTCCACTGTGTGTGCAGTAACAAGGGAGATAGAGCCGTATCGCCCGTAATTAGCTTAGCTCAAACACTGGAAGTGTTCAAAAGTCAAAGTTCAAAGTTCAAAGTGTCTTTATTTGTTCTAAAAAACAGGGAAAATTGATTTGCAGCCAGGAAGATCCACACATTCAAACACATACACAAATAGACAACACCAAATAACATGTAAGATATCATGGGCAGATTAAAAGGACCTACTGCAGAGATAAAATATGATTTAAAAAGTGCCAATAATGTACAAACAAATAAATAATAAACACTAAACAGCATGGGGCCTAAAGTGCAAATGCAACGGGCAGGTTATAACAGCCGTGAACAGTCTGTATAGTACATACAATTTATTATCTGCTGTTTAGCAACTGAATGGCCGTGGGGACAAAGGAAACCTTAAATCTCTCGAAGAGCAGGCACCTTCCACCGACGGCCTGAGGGCAACAATACAAATTCAGACTGGAGGGGCGATCTACACACTCCAAAATCAAAGTGTATAGGTAGTGTTAGCCTGCCTCCACCTAAAGTCGCTAATTAGCTTAGCTCAAACACTGGAAGTGTATGGGTAGTGTTAGCCTGCCTCCACCTAAAGTCACTAATTAGCTTAGCTCAAACACTGGAAGTGTATAGGTAGTGTTAGCCTGCCTCCACCTAAAGTCGCTAATTAGCTTAGCTCAAACGCTGGAAGTGTATGGGTAGTGTTAGCCTGCCTCCACCTAAAGTCATCAGAGAAACTCTTCAGCAACTCTAAACGGAAACCGGCGGGCCGATCTTCATCTCAGAGCTACAAAACTCTCCGGTAAGGCATCTTGCGTGCGTTGGTCACAACGGCTAGCTTGAGTAGCACCGAATTCGTCCCAACAAAATTGTAAACAGCTGGTATTTAGACAAATTAATGACACACTGCTGATCTAAACGGCTACTTTCTCTCCTAAACATGTTTGAAATGTGGATAAAGTGATATATTTACAGAGTTTAGAGCTAAAATGAAATCAGCTTCTGACTGCTGATTTCAGCTCGGGTAGGAGGCAGGCCAACACTACCCGTACACTTCCAGTGTTTGAGCTAAGCTAATTAGCGACTTTAGGTGGAGGCAGGCTAACACTACCTATACACTGCCAGTGTTTGAGCTAAGCTAATTAGCGACTTTAGGTGGAGGCAGGCTAACACTACCCATACACTTCCAGCGTTTGAGCTAAGCTAATTAGCGACTTTAGGTGGAGGCAGGCTAACACTACCCATACACTTCCAGTGTTTGAGCTAAGCTAATTACGGCGATACGGCTCTATCTCCCTTGTTACTGCACGCACAGTAGAAAGGATGGTGTCTATCTGCTGGTCATGGACTCGGGAGTGAGGCAAGACACGTAAAAAAAATGTTGGCGTATCCCTTTAAAAGCTAAGTTTGACTCTCCGGAATTAACATTGTAGATATCAACAACGTCTTACTGACTAGTTGGATCTTTCATTCAAAATATCTGTAATTCAGTTTTGCCTCTTGTCAAAAAGAACATTTCAGATATCCGCAACTATGTTCTTCCTAGGACAAATGACGTCACTTTAACCATTCATGTGTATGGGGTTTGTCATTACAGATATCTATAATTCAGTTGCAGATATCCACTATGTGAATTACAGATATCTGTAACTGAGTTATGACTAGTACGAATTCCAGTTTGAGATATCTACAACTTGATTCTGACTCGTCATAATTCCATTTACAGATATCTACAACGTCATTTCACCTAGTCAAAACTTAATTACAGATATCTGAAAAGGGACATGTAGATATCTGTAATTGAGGTGAATTAAAGATATCTTGAACTGGAATTATGACTAGTCAGAATCAAATTGTAGATATCTCAAACTGGAATTAGTACTAGTGGTAATTCAGTTACAGATATCCGTAATTCACATAGCGGATATCTGCAACTGAATTGTACACTGCAAAAACCTTGAGTTAAAAGGGTTATTTTTAGTCAAAATGTCATGTCTAGTCAAAACAAATCTCATTATGATTAAAATAAGACTTCTCACATAAAAAAGTAACTTGTTTTTAGACACCTTTTTCTTCTTTCAAGCATATTTTCACTTGAAATATGTAGAAGAATTTGCACAAGCACAAAAAACAAACTTGCTTTCACTGGCAGATTTTTCTACTTATTTCAAGTGACAATTTGTTTGAAACAAGTGAACATTTTCTAAAAACAAGTACATTTTTAGGTGAAGAGTCTTATTTTAAGTGGAAAGAGATTAGTTTTGAGAAGAAATAAGACAAATCCATCTGAGTTTTTGCAGTGTAGATATCTGTAATGATCCAGTCTGGCTGTTAAATGTTAAAATGTCTCACCGTAGTTTGTCTTGTGTTTTCTACATCGTGGTTGTTCTGTTCACCTCCTCCTTCAGAGCGCGACTACCACAGTCTGTGTGTGAAGCAGCCCATCGGAAAGAAACTCTTCCAGCTCTTCTGTCGGAGTCGTCCACACCTGCAGAACTACATTTCCCTCCAGGACGCTTTGGTAGGATGAAAACTGACAATATCATTTTTACCACCAGAAATATAGAATGATTTACAGTGGGAATAAAAAGTCAAGGTGCAGTAAATTATTAGAAGAAATATGGTGAAGAATCAGAAGTTGGCCTTACTTGTGTATAGTGGAGCGTACATACATATTTAAATTTCTGTGTGTATAATATATATTGGCTGTTTTATTCTTTAATGTTATTTATCAATGTTTTCTTAATCTTTTATGCCTTGACTTATTCTGCGAGGAGTTTTCTTTTGGTTCTAAAAGAGTCTCATATTAATGTGGATGAATCTACGTTACCACTTGTTAATGGGTCAATTTTCGATAAATATATTGTTTTGTCTTTATAGTTATTTTGTCTGACTCCTCGGGGACTGTGCACAAAAAATGTAATTGTAGACTTAGACTTAGATACTTTATTGTCATTGTCATAATAACAGTTATAAATAACAATGAGATATCGTTTAGAGCAGCTTTAATACTGAGGCAGAACTAGTGCAAAAAGTGCACATTACCCAGCTTGTCTGTGCACGAAATGGCAAAATAAACTTCTTGAATCTTGAACCTAGTGGTCACACACCGTCCTGGTTAAACTACTGTTGATAGGAAATGTGTAAATCTGGCGCTTCACGGTTAAAGGTCTCATGTTTTACACTTCTACTGTCTTTTATTTTGAAGGGCTGATCCATGAGATCAGTGTAGGCTACAGTAGTTTTACATCTGGAGCTCTAGTAACAACAGGTCGGTGTCAGCCAATCAGAAGAGAGGAGGAGGCTGTTTTCTAAAGTGACTTAATAAAAACAGAGCAGATTTTCAGAATAAAACACTCAGAAAAACCAAATCCTGCAAAGTTGTTGGACGGTGGCTGTTTGGTACGGAACTTTGATATAAACATCGACCTTTATACTGACCTGAACAACCAAAACAAAGTGAAAACTTCAGGGATAATAAAGAACAGACTTGTTTCTTTGCAGTAATCATGTACCGGCTGCTGCATATTTAAAGCGATAGTTCACCCAAAATTCAAATTTCCCTCATTATCTCCTCCCCCTCATGTGGACTAAGAGCAGTGAGAAGTTTCAGAGTCCTCCGTGGCTTCTCTGAGTTACAGGGGGTCTTGGCGTAGCAGTATTTGAATGGATACCAACTTTCTTCATCCAAAAAGACACACCAAAAAAAATCCAAATACCTCCATACTGCTCGTATGTAATGTCCCTCTTGTATTGAAGCCCCGACATGAGAAATTAGTCAAAAAAAAAAAAAAAAAAGTCTATATTTTAAGCTTGTTTGTAGCAGAAGCTCCCAGTGTCTCAGTTCACTGCTCTGCCTGTGCCGGCGGAACAATTTCTCATGTCGGGGCTTCAATACAAGAGGGACATTACAGAGGTATTTGGATGTTTTTTGGTGTGTCTTTTTGTTACGAAGACAGTTGGTATCCATTGACCCCCCCCCCCCCCCCCCCCCCCCCCTGTAACTCAGAGAAGCCACGGAGGACTCTGAAACTTCTCACAGCCCTTAGTCCACATGAGGGGGAGGAGATAATGAGGGAAATTTGAATTTTGGGTGAACTATCCCTTTAACAGAAAGTCCTTTAACACGCAGCTCGTTTTGCAGGAAAACTTACATCCTTACATTTCCTCTTTGTCTCCTTCAGGACACGTTTGAGACCAAGTCGGACGAGGAGCGCAGAGACTTCGGCTTCACCATCATTCAGAAATTCTTCAGGCATCAGGTCTGAAAACCACACACACACACACACACACACACACACTGCAAAAACTCAAAATCTTACCAAGAATATTTGTCTTATTTCTAGTCAAAACAAATCTCATTCTACTTAAAATCAGACTCATCACATTAAAAAGCAACTTGTTTTTAGACACTTTTTACTTCTTTCAAGCTAATTTTCCACTTTAAATAAGTAGAAAAATCTGATAGTGGAGCAAGTTTTTCTTTCTTATTACAAACACAAAAAACCTGCTTTCACTGGCAGATTTTTCTACTTATTTCAAGTGAAAATTTGTTTGAAACAAGTGAAAATGATCTAAAAACAAGTTCATTTTAGGTGATGAGTCTTATTTTAAGTGGAAAGAGATTAGTTTTGACTAGAAATGAGACATTTTCACAAGAAATAAGACAAATATTCTTGGAAAGATTTTGAGTTTTTGCAGTGTAAAGCAGACACACACACGCACACACCTCTTCACTTAATAGTAATAAATAAGTGCAGTGATTAAAACCCTCTCTGTGTGTGTCTGTCTCAGTCCTATCAGTGTGTGTCCGTAGTGCAGAGACATGAACAGAGCTGCGTCCAGAGTCTGCAGGTCGATCCCTGTGGCGACGTCTTCCACGACTGCAGACGGTAAGTCCACACCGGGCTGGTCGCCATGACAACACTTCAGTACAGTCGATACCAATACTAGTGGATTGACACGATTCTCAATTCTCATTCAATACCACGATTAAAAATTTCAAAATTTCAAGTATTTAATGGGATAGTTCATCATTTTGCCACATTGGCCCATTGCCATAACCCCTATAGTCATAGCAGTAGGTTCGTTACCTTTAAGCTGTTTTTAGAACGGCGGAGCAGAGCCGTGAGCTGCTCAGAGCTACGCTACGGAGGCTCATTATGGGATTTCTTGGTTTCCCTCATCAAACTCATCAAATACACAATCCAACAACTCCACAACGCTCTGGTGGACAAGTTGTGAGCTGCACATTCACCACGCTATGAGATAATAACACAACGTTACCACACAGAGTTGTTTTAGAGGTAAATACAGAGACTGTTGATGAAAAACTGTCCCTGAAGGCAACGCGCATCAGTGGTTTTGCATGAATTTCCCTCTAAAACAACTCTGTGTGGTAACGTTGTGTTATTATCTCATAGCGTGGTGAATGTGCAGCTCACAACTTGTCCACCAGAGCGTTGTGGAGTTGTTGGATTGTGTATTTGATGAGTTTGATGAGGGAAACCAAGAAATCCCATAATGAGCCTCCGTAGCATAGCTCTGAGCAGCTCACGGCTCTGCTCCACCGTTCTAAAAACAGCTTGCACCGACAATTAAAGGTAACGAACCTACTGCTATGACTATAGGGATTATGGTGATGGGCCAATTTGACTAAATGTTGAACTATCCCTTTAAGCACTCAAGTTGTACATCCCATCTCTCTCCTTAGAGACCTAGATGAGTACCTCAGCGGTGAACCCTTCATCCAGTACCAGGACAGCATGTTCTTTGACCGGTTCCTGCAGTGGAAGATGTTGGAGAGGTCAGTGTGTGTGTGTGTGTGTGTGTGTGTGTGTGTGTGTGATGACGTGGGACAGATCAGGTTTATCTACTTGTGCTGGATTCACTCGGCTGCGTTCACCGTTGGCTCGGAGCCACAGAGTTGTATTGGAAAAAAATAATTTGAGAATGAAAACAAAGTGTTTGTTTCTTTTCTTTTCTTTTCTTTTCTTTTCCGTGCAGGCAGCCGATCACCAAGACGATGTTCAGACAGTACCGGCTGCTGGGGAAAGGAGGGTTTGGAGAGGTGAGACGGTTGCTCAGCACCTCACTCACACAACTACACATGCTGCAACAATTAATCAGACAATAATTGATTATTAAATTAATCGTGAACTATTTTAATAATCTAATAATCAGTTTGAGTAGTTTAAGGCAGGAAAAAAGTCCAGATTCTCTGATTCCAGCTTCTTAAATGTGAATATTTCTGGTTTCTTTGTTCCTTTATGACAATAAACTGAGTCTCTCTTTGGTTTGTGGACAAAACAAGACATTTGAGGACATTTGAACACTGTTTTTCAACATTTTTTTAAACATTTTATTGACCAAACAACTAATCAATTAATCGTTTAAAGCAGAAGTAAGCGATCCGGTCGTTTTCGCTAATGCTGCGTTCCAGGCAGGCTTTTGAAATCATAAATTACAGCTTCAAGTCACAACTTACGACTTTGTAGCGTTCCAGGCAACACACTCGTGTTTTTCCGACCTGTTTTACCGGTGAAAGTCACTATAACGGCCACTCGTAACTTCTGACCCGTGAACTCGTACCAGATCGAACTGGTACCACTTCACGGTCGGAAAAATACGAGTTTCCTTGAACGCACCATAACAGTCCTCGTCGCTACGTCACCACATTCACGGCGTTCCTTGGCTGCACACACAGCCCTGCATGCCGTTCTCTCTCCTCATTGGATAAAAACTGTAGGATACGATAAATGTTTTCTCCTCGGCTCAGAGCAGAGCAGAGTGACTGACAGACCCGTGTTTCAGTCCAAACACTCTATGTAAGTGATTGCTGTCGGAAGATATAACTATTTAAGACTTATATTAACACAAATATATCACTCACTTCTGCTTTAAATCCAAGTGGTGACTTTGTTTTTGGATGGGCACTAGTGTGTTAATCTAAGAATCAGCTCAGCCCACAGAATTATAAAAATACACTTCATTATCTCATCTCTATCTCAGCATCTACGATCCAGGACAGTTTTAGATTAATCTTCCCCCATGTAGCCGTACCGTAGATATGAGATGGACGTAGCCTATCATCTACTATTGTTGCTCTAGAAACTCAGGTTCCTGTTCAAACCACCGTCACAGATCAAAACCCAGATGAAACCTGAAGGGAAGTTAAATGATCTGCACAGCTTCAGCCACAGCTACAGCTACAGCTACATACCATCACAGCCTCATTTCACACACTTTTCATTTCCCTGTCTTCAGTTTCTCTGGTGTCTTGGTGCCCGAACCGGTCAGTAACGGCCCTGTCACACACACATTTACAAACTGACTGAATTACAACCTGTACAACAGACTGACACTCGTTTCCTCGTAGCTCTGTAAACAAGGAAGAAGACGTGAGCTGGAAAAACCCAATCACATCAATATTACAGTTTTATAGTGTACTGAATGAATCTTCATGGGATAGTTTTTTTAAGAAAGAAAAAAAGTCAAAATTCTCTGATTCCAGCTTCTTAAAGGGATGCGCCAACATTTTTTTTATTCGTGTCTTGCCTCACTCCCGAGTCCATGACCAGCAGATAGACACCATCCTTTCGACTGTGCGTGCAGTAACAAGGGAGATAGAGCCGTATCGCCCGTAATTAGCTTAGCTCAAACACTGGAAGTGTATGGGTAGTGTTAGCCTGCCTCCACCTAAAGTCGCTAATTAGCTTAGCTCAAACGCTGGAAGTGTATGGGTAGTGTTAGCCTGCCTGCTACCCGAGCTGAAATCAGCAGTCAGAAGCTGATTTCATTGTAGCTCTAAACTCTGTAAATATATCACTTTATCCACATTTCAAACATGTTTAGGTGAGAAAGTAGCCGTTTAGATCAGCAGTGTGTCGTTAATTTGTCTAAATACCAGCTGTTTACTATTTCGTTTGGAGAATTCGGCGCTACTCAAGCTAGTTCAATAGTTTCTGTACAAACCTTCATCAGAGTGGGTGTGTCTCCTCCAGGTGTGGGCGTGTCAGGTGCGAGCCACGGGGATGATGTACGCCTGCAAGAAGCTGGAGAAAACCCACGTGAAGAAGTGGAGGGGCGAGGCCATGGCGCTGAACGAGAAGCAGATCCTGGAGGGGCTGGACAGTCGCTTCGTGGTGGGTGGATATATATACCTACGCATCATACTATTGTTGTTACCAGACAGAGTTGTTTTAGAGGGAAATACAGAGACTGTTGATGAAAAACTGTCCCTGAAGGCAACGTGCATCAGTGGTTTTGCATGAATTTCCCTCTAAAACAACTCTGTGTGGTAACGTTGTGTTATTATCTCATAGCGTGGTGAATGTGCAGCTCACAACTTGTCCACCAGAGCGTTGTGGAGTTGTTGGATTGTGTATTTGATGAGTTTGATGAGGGAAACCAAGAAATCCCATAATGAGCCTCCGTTGGTAGCGTAGCTCTGAGCAGCTCACGGCTCTGCTCCGCCGTTCTAAAAACAGCTTGCACTGACAATTAAAGGTAACAAACCTACTGCTATGACTATAGGGACTATGGTGATGGGCCAATTTGCCAAAATGTTGAACTATCCTTTTACAGTTTCTTTTGTGGATTTATGCATATTTATATTTTACTATATAGCCTCTTTTTAATTTATTACTGTATTTCTTTATCAGTCAGAGCCACAGAAATGTAATTTCGTTCCTTCATTCACCGCAAGGTCTATGTTCTTTAATGAATGACAAATACAATCTATCAATCTATAAAGGTAGATGTTTGTATTAAAGCTCCATACAGTATAAAGGTAGATGTTTGTGTTAAAGCTCCATACAGTATAAAGGTAGATGTTTGTATTAAGGAAGTGTAAAACTACACTCAGGTGTTTTTTACATCTTCTCATGAGGAGGATGTGCAGCTTCATATCAGAACTTCCTTGACGTGGATCCAAAGTTTTCTGAGTTGAGGTTTTTATCTGAGCGTCTCAGACAGACCAGATCAGGAAGTGATGCTTTTGTTTTTCTCCAGGTGATTTGTCACAACGAGGAAGTGGTTTATCCAGTGTTTTTAGGTTCAGTAAAAACCTGTCGTCTTTCAAATATTTTTATTAGAGCACATTGTAACAAAGACAAAACCGAAATAAATCCCTCCCTCCCTACCCAGCCTTACCCTTCCGTCTAAATACTACTTTATTATAGTTAGGGGGAAACATTCATTTCCACTACCAGGTGTGAGAGTGAATGAGAGGTGACCACATTTTTTCAAAGTGTGGGAGTTGATCCATAAGACCTATATTTTATTCTCTCTAAGTGGACAGTGTTGATCACTAAGCCACATCTTTGTGGTGGGTGTTTCTTTCTTTTTCCAGTGCATGAGAAGAAGGAGCTTCTTTGCGATGATGAGACTATAGGAGAGGAAACATTGTTGGTAGTTATTTAACCTTTTAGTACACTGCAAAAATTCAAAATCTTACCAAGAATATTTGTCTTATTTCTAGTCAAAATAAATCTAATTATACTTAAAATAAGACTCATCACATTAAAAGCTGCTTGTTTTTAGACAATTTTCCACTTGAAATAAGTAGAAAAATCTGATAGTGGAGCAAGTTTTTCTTTCTTATTACAAGCACAAACAACTTGCTTTCACTGGCAGATTTTTCTACTTATTTCAAGTGAAAATTAGTTTGAAACAAGTGAAAATGATCTAAAAACAAGTTAATTTTTAGGTGATGAGTCTGATTTTAAGTGGAAAGAGATTAGTTTTGACTAGAAATGAGACATTTTGACAAGAAATAAGACAAATATTCTTGGTAAGATTTTTGAGTTTTTGCAGTGTATCGTCTGAAATTCCCAAAATAATAATATGTGGATTAGGCTCCAACTGTATGTTAAGTATTTTAGAGACTAAACTGAAGATATTAAACCAAAAGATCTTACACTTGGGACACAGGACGAAGCTGTGAAGCATCTGTCACACATAGGGGACATCTCAGGGTTTATTCTATGTAGCCTCAGTAAAAACCAGTTCTCCTCCTCCTGCTGCAGGTGAACTTGGCCTACGCCTACGAGACCAAGCATGCGCTCTGCATGGTGCTGACCATGATGAGCGGAGGAGACCTGAGGTATCACATCTACAACATCGGCACGCCGGGTCTGGACGTAGACCGAGTCCGCTTCTACGCCGCCGAGGTCTGCTGCGGTCTGATCCACCTGCACGACAAGGCCATCGTGTACCGGTGAGTCAGTCTCCACCAGAGCACTGGAATAAGAGAGTAAGGACAGCATTGGTCCAATGGAAGCGCCTCCTGGTGGAGGAATATGGGTATTGCAAACAGGGCCGGCCCTAGCATGTTGGTGGCCCTAAACAAGATTTTTGTTTGTGGCCCAAATCACTGGTTAAAACTGAATACAGACGTGTTTATCCCTCTGAGGTTTGAGGCCATTTTCTCCACTTTTACATATTTTCTTAAATGTATCTTTTTAAGATACTTGCAGATGTAACAATACTCAAGTGTTTTATGTCTAAATATTAGAACCTCCGCTGTAAGCACACTGAGGCCAGTTTGTCCTACAACACTGTAGAAAGAAATAATTTAGGACAAATGCTGGAAATTTGAGGTCTGCTTTTTGAAAACAATTCAAATCCCTTGTGAAAACACTCCTTCAGTCATGAGAATGAACTGTTTTGGTGCTTGAAATAGGATATGAATACAGTAATAGATACGTGTAGAAAACAAGTCTAAAATGACATTTTGTAAGATTGTTTTTTGAGCACAAATGTTGTCATTCTGCCGTTCTATTTTCACCTAATGTCTTAAATGTGAGATAAAAGAAGCTGAATATTGACTTCACATTACATCTAAAGCTCATAGCTGCACGTGAAGACCTCAGGATGTTTAAATGACTTGATGAACCCCGGTACCTTTCTGATCATGTGGCCCCCCCCCCCCACCTAACGGCTGTGGCCCTAAACAACCGCATAGAGGGTTTATGCCAGGGGCCGGTCCTGATTGCAAAAGCGCCCAAGAACTGACAACTCTGCATTGTTGATGAATGAGCAAGTGTGGTGTTTTCAATAATTTAAAGGGACAACGAGGAGTTTTGTAAAAGTGAAGTGTTTCCACACTACATTTATGAGCCTCCATGTACACGTTGAAATTCTTTGACCGGTGCAAGACAGACTCATGTTTTCATTCATCAAGAATTAAAGTCAGAGGTTGGAAGACGATCACATACCGTCATAGTTCCCACCATAAACGGAGATTCGGCGGCGTTATTCTCATGACTCGCCACGAAACCGAAAGTAAAGAAACGCTGGTCGGCTCGCCCAGCATTTCCACCACCACTAATAATAACAAAATAACCATAGAGACAAAACCATAGATTTATCTAAAATGGACCATTAACAAGTGGTAACGTAGATTCATCCACATTAATATCAGACTTTTTATAACTCATAATAATTCATGGTGAAAATGTGTACACTATGTATATGTGCAACTATGTGAGAACCATGAATGAAATAAATCAAAATGAAATGAAATGAAATGAAACAAATAGAAACTCCTTGTTGTCCCTTTAACTCCAGTAAAAGTAAAAATATTTGTCTTGGAAATGTATTCAAGTAAGAGTAATAAGTACCAAAGAAATCTAATACTCAAGTAAAGTACAAATCATCTGGATATGTATTTAAGTACAGTACTCAAGTACATTTACACCGTTACACTGCAAAAACTCAAAATCTTCACAAGAATATTTGTCTTATTTCTTGTCAAAATGTCTCATTTCTAGTCAAAACTAATCTATTTCCACTTAAAATAAGACTCATCACCTAAAAATTAACTTCTTTTTTTTTTTTTTTAGATCATTTTCACTTGTTTCAAACTAATTTTCAATTGAAATAAGTAGAAAAATCTGCCAGTGAAAGCAAGTTTTTGTGCTTGTAATAAGAAAGAAAAACTTGCTCCACTATCAGATTTTTCTGCTTATTTCAAGTGAAAATCTGCTTGAAAGAAGTAAAAAGTGTCTAAAAACAAGCTGCTTTTTAACATGTGATGAGTCTTATTAAATTTGTTTTGACAAGAAATTACATTTTGACTAGAAATAAGACAAATATTCTTGGCAAGATTTTGAGTTTTTGCAGTGTACTGTCCACCATGGTCTCTGATCCTCTAACGCTGTGTTTGATGTTTTCAGGGACCTGAAGCCAGAAAACATCCTGTTGGACGACAACGGTACGTACTGTAGCTACATACAGCCGCGGCCACGAGAAACAAGAGTTTAGTTTAGTGAGCAGCAATAAATAGAAACTGTGTAAAGCAGCAGATCATGTTTCACATTCCACATTCCTCATTCCTCACCGTGATGAGATCTGATTGTGACAGACTGAGATATTTTTAGCTCCTCTACGAGTCTGAATGAAGTTCTGCCAAACACCGACCTGTTCTGCTCTGGAGGAGGAAACGCCACAGATGCTTTTCATTCTGACATGGATGTAAAACAAAGGAGGCTTGAAGGAAGTGAAAGCCTCTGTCCCTTAGCCAAAAGTACTATACTTGAAGTTTGTATTTATATTTAGAGAATCTCAGTCTACTAAACCAGTTGAGTGGATTCAGTCGTGTGTGTTTGTGTTGTGTTGTTTTTCCTCCAGGACACATCCGCATCTCCGACCTGGGCCTGGCGGTCCGGCTGCCTGAGGAGGGGCTGGTCCGGGGCCGCGTGGGAACACACGGATACATGGGTGAGTTAGTAGCCTACTGTCGACGGAGTTTTATTCTCCTGTTCTGAGCACGAAACCATAGACTGTATAAACATGAAACACAGAGAAAACACCAGAAACAACAACAGACGCTTTTGTGCAGAAGTCGAGAGTTTCATGACGGTGGTCCAGTAACAGTTCACCTGCAGCTGGGTTTCTAACAGCGTGACCGACAGGTGTTCAATTTACCAGACAAATGTTTGAAATTCTGGTCAAATATGATCTGAGTTTATTGAGCTTAAAGGGAAAATTCACCCAAAATTGAAATTTCATTCATTATCTCCTCCCCCTCATGTGGACTAAGGGCTGGGAGAAGTTTCAGAGTCCTCCGTGGCTTCTCTGAGTTACAGGGGGTCTCGGCGTAGCAGTGCATGTCCATATGACGGTTGCAAATGGATACCAACTGTCTTCATAACAAAAAGACACACCAAAAAACATCCAAATACCTCCATGCTGCTCGTCTGTAATGTCCGTCTGGTATTGAAGCCCCGACATGAGAAATTGTTCCGCCGGTCAGTGCAAATCACAGGAAGAGCAGTGAACTGAGACACTGGGAGCTTCTGCTACAAACAAGCTTGAAATATAGACTTATTTAATTTTTTTCGGAACAATTTCTCATGTCGGGGCTTCAATACAAGAGGGACATTACATACGAGCAGCATGGAGGTATTTGGATGTTTTTTGGTGTGTCTTTTTGTTACGAAGACAGTTGGTATCCATTTGCAACCGTTATATGGACATGCACTGCTACGCCGAGACCCCCTGTAACTCAGAGAAGCCACGGAGGACTCTGAAACTTCTCCCAGCCCTTAGTCCACATGAGGGGGAGGAGAGTGAACTATCCCTTTAAGAGGTTTATAAACTAAAGTAATGGTAGCCTAACTGAAACTAAAACACAGAGTTTGTCTCTTTTCCTCCTCAGCAGCTGCTCAGACATTTTCCAGCTTCCATTTCACAATAAAAGTGAAAATACTGCTGCATTTACCTGCAGTCTGAACGCAGCCTTTGTTAAGATAGAAACTCTCTGTCGTGCTCAGGTTGGTTTGTTGCAGAGCAGCAGGTTCAGGCTGGATCCTGTGGAGGAACAGATCAAGGTGTTAACAGGTGTTAAAGGGATAACAATAACATTATAATTAGAGTTGATTCATTCTATCTAGATGATAGAAAGCCAGTTCCTGCTGCTCCTGTTTGTCTTCTAATAAAGACACTAATTATAGCTACAGGATGTAACAGCTTATTACATAATGCAGCGCTACAAGCCTATATAAGATTTTGTGTAAGATCACTGATTAAATTCAGTGTCCCAGTTAAAGGCGCTCAGGCAGGCGATTTTTAAGTAAGCTAAAAGTAATTAAAACGTTGACCTAACCTTTATGCACCGGGCTGCTTATACTTATATAACTATTTATAGAACTGTTACATATAGCACTTTAATCTGGCATTTTAAAACACTTTCTGTTTCTATATCCTTATGTTGCTGCGCTGTTGTTTTTAAGTGACTTTATTCTATTGGTTTATCTTCACCTCTTCTTGATTTTACCCTCATTTCTTGTTTTTTATGTTCGTTTGTGCACAAAATCTTGCATCTTGTATTTAAGTCACACTGATGAGAACAAATTGACACAGTGTAAAGGAAACAGAAAATAAACAATGGAGCACATGACGGACTGTGTCATCGTCATCGCTGTTGTTGTGCCAACGCTGGCACAGCTACAATCGCTGCTGCTGCTGCACGTTCACTTGAAGCGTAACTAATGAAGAGACTAAAAATAAATAAACTAGTTTCATCGGCTCAGAATAGAACTATGAATGAGCTCATCTTCTTACTTTAATGACTCTGACTCCACCCGCTCTTTCATTCATGGAAACAAACGTTCACTACATTTGAACTCAATGTTTTGAAAAAAAAAAAAAAGGTTCAGATTTTCACCACGACTGGACGGAAACTAAAAACTTTTAACGTCGACTTGGACTTGAGGATGAACTGGTTAGAATTTGATGGTTTGAGCGTCGTCCACCGCCACAGAATTCACAACCAGATGTGACAACGTTTTTTTTTTTTAGGGAATTTAAAGCAGAAGTGAGTGGTCCGGTCGTTTTCGCTAATGCTGCGTTCCAGGCAGGCTTTTGAAATCGTAAATTACAGCTTCAAGTCACAACTTACGACTTTGTAGCGTTCCAGGCAACCCACTCGTGTTTCTCCGACCTGTTTTACCGGTGAAAGTCACTATAACGGCCACTCGTAACTTCTGACCCGTGAACTCGTACCAGATCAAACTGGTACCACTTCACGGTCGGAAAAATACGAGTTTCCTTGAACGCACCATAACAGTCCTCGTCCCTACGTCGCCACATTCACGGCGTCCCTTGGCTGCACACACAGCCCTGCATGCCGTTCTCTCTCCTCATTGGATAAAAACTGTAGGATACGATAAATGTTTTCTCCTCGGCTCAGAGCAGAGCAGAGTGACTGACAGACCCGTGTTTCAGACCAAACACTCTATAGAAGTGATTGCTGTCGGAAGATAGAACTATTTAAGACTTATATTAACACAAATACTGTATATCACTCACTTCTGCTTTAACAGGAGCCACATAAAGTGCAGTTTTATCTTAAAGGGATAGTTCAACATTTTGTCAAATTGGCCCATTGCCATAATCCCTATAGTCATAGCAGTAGGTTCGTTACCTTTATTGCTCATGGGATTTCTTTGGTTTCCCTCATCAAACTCATCAAATACACAATCCAACAACTCCACAACGCTCTGGTGGACAAGTTGTGAGCTGCACATTCACCACGCTATGAGATAATAACACAACGTTACCACACAGAGTTGTTTTAGAGGGAAATACAGAGACTGCTTCATGAAAAACTGTCCCTGAAGGCAACACGCATCAGCTGTTTTGCATGAATTTCCCTCTAAAACAACTCTGTGTGGTAACGTTGTGTTATTATCTCATAGCGTGGTGAATGTGCAGCTCACAACTTGTCCACCAGAGCGTTGTGGAGTTGTTGGATTGTGTATTTGATGAGTTTGATGATGAGGGGAAACCAAGAAATCCCATAATGAGCCTCCGTAGCGTAGCTCTGAGCAGCTCACGGCTCTGCTCCGCCGTTCTAAAAACAGCTTGCACCGACAATTAAAGGTAACGAACCTACTGCTATGACTATAGGGGTTATGGTGATGGGCCAATTTGCCAAAATGTTGAACTATCCCTTTAAAGCTCCATACAGTAGTGTCTACAAGCAGAAACACTCTATTGATGTGTTTCTCCTGTTTCCAGCTCCAGAGGTGATCAGCAACAACTATTATGGGATGAGCGCGGACTGGTGGGGCTTCGGCGTGCTGGTGTACGAGATGACGGCCGGGACGCAGCCGTTCAAGTCGCGAGGAGAGCGACCGCACGTCAGCGAGATGGAGAAGAGGATTCACACGGAGCAGGAGGAGTACGGGGACACGTTCACCGACCACGCCAAGGACCTGAGCTCCGCCGTGAGACACACACACACACACACACACACACACACACAGAATTACTGATTACATGTCCCAAAGCCATCAGACTCTTTAATACGTCACACTGCAAAAACTCAAAATCTTGCCAAGAATATTTGTCAAAATGTCTCATTTCTAGTCAAAACTAATCTCTTTCCTCTTAAAATAAGACTCATCACCTAAAAATGAACTTGTTTTTAGATCATTTTCACTTGTTTCAAACTAATTTTCACTTGAAATAAGTAGAAAAATCTGCCAGTGAAAGCAAGTTTTTTGTGCTTATAATAAGAAAGAAAAACTTGCTCCACTATCAGATTTTTCTACTTATTTTAAGTAAAAAAATGCTTGAAAGAAGTAAAAAGTGTCTAAAAACAAGCTACTTTTAATGTGACGAGTCTTATTTTAAGTAGAATGAGATTGTTTTGAGTAGAAATCAGAAAAATATTCTTGGTAAGATTTTGAGTTTTTGCAGTGCAGTGTGTATTTTCCTTCAGTCAGCCATACTGCTTCTCTGACAACACGGAAACAGGCATCAACAATCGATCGCTGTGCAGCACATTCGCCACAGACTTGATAAAGAAAATAAAAACAATTGAAGTTCCCAAAAAATAACTTATACAAGTGAATTTTTATCAAAGGTAAGTACAAGGTTGTAAACAAAAAGTGATATAAAATAACTATTTTTATCTATAAGTGCTGTTACTGTCTCTGTTGTTGTTTCCAATACCTGCCAGGCAAAAGCAGTTAAACACAGAATAGATGATCAATCATCATTTTAACCTTTTTGACTCAAGACACATGAAAACAATGAATTATTATTCCCTTTTAACTCACTCTTTGTAATGAATTGCTATACGTATGAACATCATGAACTATCTTTTTAATCAGGTCTTTCCATGAATTATTAGCCTATTGTTTTCATTGCTTATATCCTGTTTTAAACATTTTATCATGTTCAATATTATCACCATGACACACTCTTTTTAATAACATTTTGCCATGAATTATTATTATTCTCAGCCATTAGCTCCTGTTTAAACTTAGCTTTTTATCATGTTCACTATTATAACCATGACACACACACACACACACACACACACACACACACACACACACACACACACACACACACACACACAGGGCCGTTGCTATGAATTCTGGGCCCCCTTAAAGAATACTAAAGTGGGCCCCTCCCCCTAACTTTTCCTTTTTTTTCTTAGACTACGTATGTATGATCGTTTTTTATTTAGCCTTCTTTGTTTTGATGCTAATGCAGCATTACACTGCAAAAACTCAAGTATCTTACCAAGAATATTTGTCTTATTTCTAGTCAAAATGTCATTTCTAGTCAAAACAAATCTCATTCTACTTAAAATAAGACACATCATATTAAAAGTAGCTTGTTTTTCAAGCATATTTTCAATTGGAATAAGTAGAAAAAATTTGATAGTGGAACAAGTTTTTATTACAAACACAAAAAACTTTCACTGGCAGATTTTTCTACTTATTTCAAGTGAAAATTTGTTTGAAACAAGTGAAAATGATCTAAAAACAAGTTAATTTTTAGGTGATGAGTCTCATTTTAAGTGGAAAGAGATTAGTTTTGACTAGAAATGAGACATTTGGACAAGAAATAAGACAAATATTCTTGGAAAGATGTTGAGTTTTTACAGTGTACTATGAGTATTAGTCAGGGTCTTACACAGAATAAATCAGTCATACAAAGATTAGACTACTGGGTTTTTTATGGGCCCCACTGGGCGCTGGGCCCCTAGAGTTATCACCACCTTTCTCCCCTAGACAACGGCCCTGCACACACACACACACACACACACACACACACCTGTACGTCACTGAGGTTTCTCTCTCTGCTGCAGCTGCTGAACAAAGACCCCCGACAGCGGCTCGGCTGCTGGGGGGCCGGAGGACGAGAGGTTCAGTCTCATCCCTTCTTCAGGAAGATCAACTTCAGGATGCTTGAGGCCGGACTCATCGAGCCGCCGTTCAGACCCGACGTGAGTGTCCTGCACTTTACCCAGTTTACCCAGCATGCACCTCAGCAGCTGGACGCGCCCTGTCTGACGTGAACAAGGTCACAACAGCACAACAGACTAGAAATATAAAGATGTTTTACCACTGTTTCATGAGACACTTCTTCACTTAATGGATGGGTGAAATATTATCTCACTGCTTCCTTTTCTAATAAGTTATAAAATTTTGAAGCAAACACCAGAAATATATAAATATTTGTTCTGCGACTGAAGAACATTACTTTTTTAGTCAATGTGTACGTTCAAATTAGGGCCAATGGTGTGAATTTTTGGAAATACTGTAGAGAAATTTCTGGAAAAAAGTGGTAAGATTTAGAAGAAAAAAAAATTATCTTGAAAAAAGTGGTAAAAATTTCTCCCCCCCAATTTTTTTTTTTAGAAAAAGTGGTAACATTTCTGAAAAATCTAAAACAAAAAAAATATTAAAATTTTCTTTTTGAAAAAGTGAAAAAATTTCTTTAAAAAAAAAAAAAAAAAAAAAAACATTTTAAAAAACGTGGTAAAATATCTAAAAAAAAAATTAATAATAATCTAAAAAAAAAGTTTTTCAATTTTTTTAGAAAAAGTGGAAAAATTTCTACAAAAAAAATCTAAAAAAAGAAAGTTTTTTATTTTTTTTTTAGAAAAAGTGGAAAAATTTCTAAAAAAAAAAGAAAGAAAAAAAAAACGTTTTTAAAAACTTTTAGAAAAAAAAAAAGAAAATCCAAAAAAAAAAAGTTTTTAAAATTCTAGAAAAGGGAGGTAAAATTTTTCAGCTGTACTTGTACTGAACTGTCTAATGAACCTTTTATAAAATGTGGAGGATGGATTAAACTTGAACTTTCTGAGTCGCCTGTTTAGTCCATAATAATAACACAAAGACGGTGATGTGATAAATGAGACGAGGTGTTGGTGTCGCCCCCTGCAGCCCCGGCTGGTGTACTGCAGCGACGTTCAGGACATTGACGAGTTCTCCACGGTGAAGGGCGTCACCCTCGACGACACCGACTCCAACTTCTACTCCAAGTTCAACACGGGCAGCGCTCCAATCAGCTGGCAGAACGAGGTGATGACATCACAGCCTCCTCAACATTTAATTTAATTTAATTTAATTCAGTTTATTTGATAGGGACAATGCAGGTTACCATAGTGACACTTCCACTCGTTACAAACAAGTCAATGTGACTGATGTTCTGCATACAGAGATTATACACTGCAAAAACTCTACATCTTTCCAAGAATATTTGTCTTATTTCTTGTCAAAATGTCTCATTTCTAGTCAAAACTAATCTCTTTCCACTTAAAATAAGACTCATCACCTAAAAATTAACTTGTTTTTAGATCATTTTCACTTGAAATAAGTAGAAAAATCTGCCAGTGAAAGTAAGTTTTTTGTGCTTGTAATAAGAAAGAAAAAACTTGCTCCACTATCAGATTTTTCTACTTATTTCAAGTGAAAATCTGCTTGAAAGAAGTAAAAAGTGTCTAAAAACAAGCTGCTTTTTAATATGATGAGTCTTATTTTAAGTATAATGAGATTGTTTTGACCAGAAATGAGACATTTTGACTAGAAATAAGACAAATATTTTTGGTAAGATTTTGAGTTTTTGCAGCGTAGCTAATGCTAGTTTCCAACTCCCGTCCCTAGTTCGGCTTTTAGTAGAAAAAAAGAAGGTAAGAAGAAAGACATCAAAGTTACATACAACACTATAAAATGTACAATACATCTAAAATCATACCAAGTCATGACACATTAAAAATGCATACAGTTCTGATTTTGTTTCAGCCAGATTTCAACCTTTGTATTAAAAATTCTAATGTCTCGGGTTAGTTTTATTTCGGTCGGTAGTGAATTCCACATCTGGGAGGAACCCTTTATAGAGAAGGCTGATTGCCCAAAGGAGGTCTTCTTACGGCGTGAGATTTTACAGTTGCCACTTGCCGTACCCCTGGTGATCCTATCACTATTTTGTCCTCAACATCTGTCTGTCTCTCTGTGTCCTGTCTGTGCTGTAGATCATCGACAGCGACTGCTTCAGGGAGCTGAACATGTTCGGTGCCGGTGGGACTCGAACTCCGGACCTGGTCTGGTCCCAGACCCAGGAGACGCCCAAACGCGGCCTCCTGACCCGACTCTTCCGCCGACATGTGAGAAAACAGTCCCAACTAGTGTCTTTAATCATGTTTTACAGCACTGGGCTGGTTAAAGGAGACCTATGATGCTTCTTCCAGGGTTCCTACAGCTTAAGCCAAGTTCAATTTAAGACTTTTTTAAAGCCACTTGAAATGAAATTTAAGACCGACTTCATAATAAACACAAATGCAGAAAAAAAGGGGAAAAAAACACCACATCAATTACATAGGGTTAGGGACAATTTTACCCACTTCCAAAGTAAAGTGACTACTACATGAACATTGGATTGTGTCTCTTTCCAGCTGTCCTTTCAAAATAAATGCATAAAAAGTCGGGAAAAAAAACAAAACACTGACTCGGGAGCTGGTGGCGGTGAGAAATTTAGCGTTGACGGCCTGAGACGAAGATCCGCCCGCCGGTTTCTGTTTAGAGTTGCTGAAGAGTTTCTCTGATGACTTTAGGTGGAGGCAGGCTAACACTACCCATACACTTCCAGTGTTTGAGCTAAGCTAATTAGCGACTTTAGGTAGGAGGCAGGCTAACACTACCTATACACTTCCAGTGTTTGAGCTAAGCTAATTAGCGACTTTAGGTAGGAGGCAGGCTAACACTACCCATACACTTCCAGCGTTTGAGCTAAGCTAATTAGCGACTTTAGGTAGGAGGCAGGCTAACACTACCTATACACTTCCAGTGTTTGAGCTAAGCTAATTAGCGACTTTAGGTAGGAGGCAGGCTAACACTACCCATACACTTCCAGTGTTTGAGCTAAGCTAATTAGCGAGTTTAGGTGGAGGCAGGCTAACACTACCCATACACTTCCAGTGTTTGAGCTAAGCTAATTAGCGACTTTAGGTAGGAGGCAGGCTAACACTACCCATACACTTCCAGCGTTTGAGCTAAGCTAATTAGCGACTTTAAAGGGATAGTTCACCCTAGAATGATATTTCGCTCATTATCTACTCACCCTCATGTTGACTAAGGGCTGGAAGAATTATCAGAGTCCACCGTCCCTTCTCTGAGTTACAGGGGGTCTCGGCGTAGCAGTGCATTTCAATGCAACGGTTGCAAAGGGACACCGGAGCTCTTCGTAAAAAAACACACACAAAAAAACATCCAAATACCTCCATGATGCTCGTATGTAATGTCCGTCTTGTGCTGAAGCCCCAAATTGCGTAATTGTCCCGAAAAAAATTAAATAAGTCTATATTTTAAGCTTGTTTGTAGCGGAAGCTTCTCGAAGCTCCTCTTCCTGGTCCGTCCAAATCTCGCGTGATTCGCAGTAACCGCACTGACGCCGGCGCAAATCACGCGAGATTTGGACGGACCAGGAAGAGGAGCTTCGAGAAGCTTCCGCTACAAACAAGCTTAAAATATAGACTTATTTAATTTTTTTCGGGACAATTACGCAATTTGGGGCTTCAGCACAAGACGGACATTACATACGAGCATCATGGAGGTATTTGGATGT
The DNA here is from genome assembly GCF_905171665.1 of Trachurus trachurus. NCBI lineage: Eukaryota > Metazoa > Chordata > Actinopteri > Carangiformes > Carangidae > Trachurus > Trachurus trachurus. Next base: position 1,621,097 of record NC_139908.1, on the reverse strand, counting down.
TTTTTTGTGTGTGTTTTTTTACGAAGAGCTCCGGTGTCCCTTTGCAACCGTTGCATTGAAATGCACTGCTACGCCGAGACCCCCTGTAACTCAGAGAAGGGACGGTGGACTCTGATAATTCTTCCAGCCCTTAGTCAACATGAGGGTGAGTAGATAATGAGCGAAATATCATTCTAGGGTGAACTATCCCTTTAAGTGAAGGCAGGCTAACACTACCTATACACATCCAGTGTTTGAGCTAAGCTAATTAGTGACTTTAGGTAGGAGGCAGGCTAACACTACCTATACACTTCCAGCATTTGAGCTAAGCTAATTAGCGACTTTAGGTAGGAGGCAGGCTAACACTACCCATACATTTCCAGCGTTTGAGCTAAGCTAATTAGCGACTTTATAGTTAGAGCAGTTTAGCAGGATACTCTGACCATCTGTGAAAAAATTTATTACCAATAGCTTTCTTTACCATTGTGTTCCTGTAGGTGTCTAGTAACAGCTCTCAATTTATTTATTTCCAAATCCATTGGGAAAATTCTGGAGAGTCAATCAAAGTTAAGGTGCCCAGAGGGCTCGGGTGAAAAAAAAGAAAAAAAAAATGAAAATTCTAATTTAAGTTTGTGAAATGTCTAACTAGGGGTTTTAAGGGGTGCTGAGTCCATTTCAACCATTAGTTTTGAGTAAAAATGTTTCCCTGACCATAAATTATTGGTATATTTGAGTTATAGTGTATGGCAAAGGGTATAGTCAAAGTCATTGTTGAACAGATTCTAGCCTATTCTAAATCTAAAGATTCCATTCTAAAAATAAATAAATAAATAAAATGAAAATAAAAAAGAAGAAAGAAATACAAAATACTTCAGAAGAGTACACAAGTTAGAAAAAAATAATAACACAAATAGTGGGAACATACCGCACACTAGACTGGGTTATGAGGATCTTTAGTTTATTTCAGAGCAACGCGTTACGCTTGTGGCTTCTTCAGGCTCATGCTGAGACCAGGAAGTCAGGGGATTTTAAAGGAAATGGTACTCAATCAATTTACATAAGTAATTGAACAAGGTGAAAACATATTTAACAATCAAACATCAATGGCTGGGGAGTACCATAGAAATGGATAAAACACATATATTTAAGTGCATTCAGCAGCTTTACAGCAAATTTGAGTACAGGTGTACCTTCAGTGATTCACTTACAGAAAGGCAGTGTCTATACACAACAATACAACAATACAACACAAACAGGTCATATACAAATAGGCAATCTCATCCATCATAACATCAAAAATATATACATACCAAGGATGAACACAGGTGTTAATAGTGAGGATGATATCACACAAGTAGAGCAACAATAGGCAGATCATCTTTTCGTCATTTTCAGTCAGACCAGACCAGTCATACTTCAGAAGAGTGATAACACCAACTGTGCACATGCATGATACCCAGTACCTGAGTGTGGTTTCTATGGTCATGATGCCCTCTGGAAGGATTGAGAGGGAGCATTGCATCATGGCAAATATTTTTGGAGAACAAACACGATTTTAAGGTATGATAGTTACCTTTTGACATAATAATAGTTTTTCCTTCTGCTAGCAAACGCTTTTATCTAGTAAATTAAGAAATGCATTAATATTCTCTTGTTTATTGCTTAAAAAGAACAACCATTCACCTAGCTAATGTTAGATAACTGTTGTCAACACTTGTCTATTTTAGCAGGTACATAGGTAAATAGACAAGTGTCATGGTTTTTGTCAAAACAGACTGTGGTGGTCCATACAACTAGACTAAGGTTACTATAGTAGAGAAGGTTGCCACAACTCAATTGATCACACTGGTTATATATTTTTTCCCCAATATGATGGACCATGGACTCGATCAAGACAGTTGTGTACCTATTGAAACTGAATTACTACATAAATTAGCTCTAGCTCATCACTACATTACAACATAAACTAGCTCCTATGGACCTTATCAACATTTGCTAATGACTCTCATGCTTGCTAACTAGATAGTTATCTAACATTAGCTAGGTGAATGGTTGTTCTTTTTAAGCAATAAACAAGAGAATATTAATGCATTTCTTAATTTACTAGATAAAAGCGTTTGCTAGCAGAAGGAAAAACTATTATTATGTCAAAAGGTAACTATCATACCTTAAAATCGTGTTTGTTCTCCAAAAATATTTGCCATGATGCAATGCTCCCTCTCAATCCTTCCAGAGGGCATCATGACCATAGAAACCACACTCAGGTACTGGGTATCATGCATGTGCACAGTTGGTGTTATCACTCTTCTGAAGTATGACTGGTCTGGTCTGACTGAAAATGACGAAAAGATGATCTGCCTATTGTTGCTCTACTTGTGTGATATCATCCTCACTATTAACACCTGTGTTCATCCTTGGTATGTATATATTTTTGATGTTATGATGGATGAGATTGCCTATTTGTATATGACCTGTTTGTGTTGTATTGTTGTATTGTTGTGTATAGACACTGCCTTTCTGTAAGTGAATCACTGAAGGTACACCTGTACTCAAATTTGCTGTAAAGCTGCTGAATGCACTTAAATATATGTGTTTTATCCATTTCTATGGTACTCCCCAGCCATTGATGTTTGATTGTTAAATATGTTTTCACCTTGTTCAATTACTTATGTAAATTGATTGAGTACCATTTCCTTTAAAATCCCCTGACTTCCTGGTCTCAGCATGAGCCTGAAGAAGCCACAAGCGTAACGCGTTGCTCTGAAATAAACTAAAGATCCTCATAACCCAGTCTAGTGTGCGGTATGTTCCCACTATTTGTGTTATTATTTTTTTCTAACTTGTGTACTCTTCTGAAGTATTTTGTATTTCTTTCTTCTTTTTTATTTTCATTTTATTTATTTATTTATTTTTAGAATGGAATCTTTAGATTTAGAATAGGCTAGAATCTGTTCAACAATGACTTTGACTATATCCCTTTGCCATACACTATAACTCAAATATACCAATAATTTATGGTCAGGGAAACATTTTTACTCAAAACTAATGGTTGAAATGGACTCAGCACCCCTTAAAACCCCTAGTTAGACATCTCACAAACTTAAATTAGAATTTTCATTTTTTTTCTTTTTTTTCACCCGAGCCCTCTGGGCACCTTAACTTTGATTGACTCTCCAGAATTTTCCCAATGGATTTGGAAATAAATAAATTGAGAGCTGTTACTAGACACCTACAGGAACACAATGGTAAAGAAAGCTATTGGTAATAAATTTTTTCACAGATGGTCAGAGTATCCTGCTAAACTGCTCTAACTATTAGGTGGAGGCAGGCTAACACTACCTATACACTTCCAGTGTTTGAGCTAAGCTAATTACGGGCGATACGGCTCTATCTCCCTTGTTACTGCACGCACAGTCGAAAGGATGGTGTCTATCTGCTGGTCATGGACTCAGGACGATTATAAGTCTGTTAAAGGGATACGGCAACATTTTTTTTTTCGTGTCTTGCCTCACTCCCAACATTTCGCGATAAATCAATAATAGTTTTACTTCTCTTCCTGCAGCCTCCTCCTCCAGACGACGGCAGACAGAACCTGCTGCCCAGTGAAACCTACATGAAGCCAGAACTCCTCAGCACGGCGCTCTGACCGCGGCACGTGACCTTCGCCGCCCGCAGCTTCTCTCTGCTAAAGCACTTGTTCCTTCGTCTGTTCTCAGGTTCAGCTCAGCTGTCAGTCAACGACTCTCAGTCCCGCCCATTTTTTGTTGAAGACTGGAGTTCTTTTGTGAAACATTTTGTTGGAAATATGAAGGTACTTGAACTGATTTCACAACCATGATATGAGCCATAAATGATGAAATAATAATAAAACGCCCTGTTTGTAATTCTAAATAAAACGTATTTCTGTTGCTAATTATTAAAATTGTCTCGTTGGGTTTGACTCATTTCACCGCATTGTCTAAATATTTACAGATTTTCTTACATGAGCAAAAGTTAATATAGTCTACTTGCCAGCCCATAGGGCCCCATTGTGAACCCGGAAATGTTTAGTACCCCAAAGTTTTATGTTAGAAATATATAGTATGGGTCCCCAGTATTCAGAAACTGCCGGATGCTAACTTATATATATTGGGCAATTAGCATAACTGGCATAATTAGCATAATTGCCTATATGGGCAATATTTCAACAAAATTGACTTGGCTGATCTGGGCAATATTGGAGTGGTTTTAGATGTTATTGATGATGCTGAATCCATTTCTGACATTTTCAAAATTCAAAATGGCTGTCTAAACCGGAAGTGACCAGATTTTAACCGCCAGTGGGCCGATTTTGATGGATTTCATCTGGTCACTTCCGGTTTAGACAGCCATTTTGAATTTTGAAAATGTCAGAAATGGATTCAGCATCATCAATAACCCCTAAAACCACACTAATATTGCCCAGATCAGCCAAGTCAATTTTGTAGAAATATTGCCCATATAGGCAATTATGCTAATTTATGCTAATCATGGCTGTTATGGTAATTGCCCAATATATATAAGTTAGCATCCGGCAGTTTCTGAATACTGGGGACCCATACTATCTATTTCTAACATAAAACTTTGGGGTACTCAACATTTCCGGGTACTCATTGTTGGCAAGTAGACTAATAATCTTTGACTTTAAGATCGAATAAGATATAGAAGTAAACAAGCATAGGAGCAAAAAAGCATCAATTAACAGACTAGTCAAAAGGTTAAAATAACTGTTTGTAAAGGTTCAAAAGTTAAAAGGTGACTTAAATTATTATTCTGAATAATTATTTTATTTATAGAGCAAAGTGCTGTACAGTTACAAAACAATTTATATATTATTATTTAATTTATTTCATATTAAAGCCATAGACAGTAGAAAGGTAGGAACCAGCCGTCAGGACTTCCTGTCACTTTGTGATGTCACAACTAAGCCCCGCCCCCTCACCATCTGGACTCACCATCCATCCAACAACAACAATGCAGGATTTTTAGTTTCTCTGAGTGTTTTATTCTGAAATCTGCTCGGTTTTTGATTGGATCACTTTAGAAACCAGTCAGCCAATCAGAAGAGAGACTCAGAGCTTCCTCCTCTCTTCTGATTGGCTGACACCGACCTGTTGTTCCCAGAGCTCCAGAGAGAAGCTACACTTTTTTTTGTTCTATTCGTGTCTATTTCGTGTCAAATGAATGAAACTGAAACTTTGTCCTCGTCATATTTTATTTATTTTTTGTTTAACCCAGAGTATAAAACAGTAAATAAACCAAGACACGTTATAAAACAAATAAAATTAGCAAAAACAACAGAACACACTATCGTCAGATCGTCCGTCGTCTACAGAAACGTTGAAGTGCGTCCGTGACGTCCAGAGGAGCTTCGACATACACACACTTCAAGGCAGCGGCTCAGAGAACTGAGCTGATTCAAGGAGGGAGGTTTCTACTTCCTGTCCGGAAATGTAAATATCTTTAGGAATCAGACAAATTAAAGGGATAGTTCACCCAAAATTCAAATTTCTACTCATTATCTCCTCTTTCTTCGTCCAAAAAGACAAAAAAGACACACCAAAAAACATCCAAATACCTCCATGCTGCTCGTATGTAATGTCCCTCTTGTATTGAAGCCATGACATGAGAAATTGTTCAGAAAAAAATTAAATAAGTCTATATTTTACACTGGGAGCTTCCGCTACAAACAAGCTTGAAATATAGACTTATTTAATTTTTTTCAGAACAATTTCTCCTGTCGGGGCTTCAATACCAGAGGGACATTACATACGAGCAGCATGGAGGTATATGGATGTTTTTTGGTGTGTCTTTTTGTTACGAAGACAGTTGGTATCCATTTGCAACCGTCATATGGACATGCACTGCTACGCCGAGACCCCCTGTAACTCAGAGAAGCCACGGAGCACAGCAAAAACTCAAAATCTTTCCAAGAATATTTGTCTTATTTCTTGTCAAAATATCTCAATTTTAGTCAAAACTAAACTCTTTCCACTTTAAATAAGACTCATCACCTAAAAATTAACTTGTTCTTAGATAATTTTCACTTGTTTTCAATTGAAATAAGTAGAAAAATCTGCTAGTGAAAGGAAGTTTTTTTTTGCTTGTAATAAGAAAGAAAAACTTGCTCCACTATCAGATTTTTCTACTTATTTCAAGTGAAAATCTGCTTGAAAGAAGTAAAAAGTGTCTAAAAACAAGCTACTTTTTAATGTATAACTAGTATGTATATGTATAAATATACTTATTTTAGGTAGAATGAGATTTGTTTTGACTAGAAATAAGACAAATATTCTTGGTAAGATTTTGAGTTTTTGCAGTGAGGACTCTGAAACTTCTCCCAGCCCTTAGTCCACATGAGGGGGAGGAGATAATGAGTAGAAATTTGAATTTTGGGTGAACTATCCCCTTAACTGCAGCATGATGTGTTTTCATTTCACTGTCTGAGAAAGAGGAGGAGGAGGAGGAGCTGTGTTTGTGTTTCTACTGTGAATGTGTGTGTGTGGCGTTCGTTCATCCCTCCCAGGGGGGGCTGCGTCGTCCGTCCACGTCCGTCTCCACGTGGTACAACATGTCGGCCAGCGTGTGTTCGATCACGGCGCCCCAGCCCATGTCGCTCATCTGAAGGAGGGGGGGGGGGGGGGGGGGAGCAGACAAAGTAGTGAGAAGATGTTCATTCGTTCGTCAGACATGAAACTAGGGATGTCCCGATCCGATATTGATATCGGATATCTGTCTGACATCAGCCAAAAAAAACTAATATCAGATTATATCAGACTGCATCTAAAATCTCCGATATAAACGCTCCGATAAAAGCAGTCCATTATTCTGCTCCAGCACTTTTGTCCTAGGTGACTCTCATGCAGAGATCACATGATCACAACAACAACAGCGTGTGTGCGATTCATCCATGGTGCGATTGTAGCAAGGAGAAGTGATGTCGGCCCATGGATGTATTATATTATCCATGTGTCGGCCGTGTGGCACGTAGGCTACACACACGTACATTTTACAGTTAAAAAGTAAGCTCACTACTGTCTGTCCCATATAGCAGCAGCCTGTCAGCCAGTAACAGGAGGACTCGCCTTTGTATTAGAATTTGAAAAATATAAATAATCGATTTTTTTCACCACCCCTAATATCGGATCAATATCGGTATCGGCCGATATTTAAGGCTGCAATATCGGTATCGTATTGGAAGTGAAAAAGTGGTATTGGGACATCCCTACATGAAAACGGAAAACGAATCGTTATTGTTATCTTTTCCGTTATCTGATTTAATTTGACATGTTTGTAAATGGAAATTGGTAATTAAAAAAACCTCTGTGGTCATATTTATCTATTTCCTGTTAGCTTCTTCTCTGTGACCCAGAGTCTGCAGCCAGACGCTTTTCAAAATAAAAGCACAGCTCGAATAACGCGACTACGACAGCTACTGAAACCATGGAAAACTGGTTTCCGTTTGTGATGCTCGGAAACATGTAGATAATATAGTAGCTACACTTGGACATTAATTAATGTTCATATCAGCAGATAATGACTGAATCTTGATGACATTGATCTGTGCAGTGCGAGTTCTCACCGGCTGGAACTTGACTTCCTTCGGTGGATGTTTGAAATGTGGCCCGAAGTTCACCGACACCTGAGGAGAGAAACGTTACAAACACGTCACGTTGAGAAAAAAAAAGTAGAGAAATGCAGAGGGATCAGAGGTGAAGAGGAGAGGAGGTGTAAATGAGGAGCTGGAGAAACCGACCGTGCAGCTCTTGTAGAGCGAGATGGCCGGGAAGTACAGGCCTTCAAACAGGTTCTCGAAGGCAACACCTTGACTCACTCCGTTCTTGTAGAAGATCATCTGGAAAACAGGAGCGTTGAGTTACAGCTGCAGAATGAGTCTCATCTAGTTCTGTCAGAACAAACTTCACTATTCAAACAGAATTCAAATTATTTTCAAAATGAGAAGATTTGAAGGTGGAAACTGACTCCAAAGTGTTCCTTCTGCAACGACGCAAATCAACATTGTGTGTCGTAACGTTCGGGGAAGAGATAGATAGATAGATAGATACAGGGTTTTTCCTGCGTTCAAAATTGCGTGGCGGCCGCCTCCACCTTATTTTGTGCCGCCCCCAGCGATATGCAGGGTTTTTTCTGCATTATAAATTTTGAGGCGGCCGCGCGCCTGAATCTTGATTGAAAATCAATGAAAGCTCAGTGGCGCTGTTTGCAACCAGAGACGTTCTCAACTCGACCGCAGCAGAAGGGGTGCGTTTGATTTAAACTCCGGGCCGGGCCGCAAGGTGACGTTGACGCGCTGCTTGTGTGCCCGCGGGGGCGGGGCTCATCGGGGCTCCGCTCCGTTCAGACGTTGTGCTGAGCTTGAACCAACGCACCTCACCGGCGCAGAGCGAGAGAGAGAGAGAAGGAGACGCGGTGGTGTCCTTTGTAGCTTGGTGACAGGACTTCGGGTACCCGTAAAAGCCGACTCCCAATTTACTGCCGGACCCAAATTTTTAATAACCATGCTAGCGTTTCACCAACTCTCATCTCCGCCAGTCAGCCTCTCAACCTGCCGCCTCTCTCGCGTGCGGGCGCACCGCACGTAAACACACGTGAGGAAAAAAATAATAATTTTTTTTTGGATACTTTTGGAAACACTGATCAAGCTGTGCGTACGCACAACTCTCCGCAATATTCCATTGATAAATCACACCGGACCCAAGAATGGTGCAGACATGAACACACCTCATATTCCACCCCCAGAATGCCTCAGCACAACCATATGGTCAGCACGTGCATAATTAAGTAGCCATGTGCGCTCTGTGGAGCGGCAACAAAGTAACAACAAACACAACGGGCGGAGAGCTGATTCACCCGGAATGATGCTTCGGCGGACCTGCCCTCGCTTTTGAGGTTGGTTGTGAAAAAAATGCCTGCTGTCCAGACAACTGTGTTTTTTTTATCTACTTTTTTTTTTGTTGTTCTTCATCACGCGATCGACCCACACTGTCTCCGGTCGATCGCGACCCCCTGCTCACGGCCAAAATGTTGAACGGAGGAAGAGAAGTCTCACCTTGCTGGGGGTGATGGACTTCAGACTCTTCTCTGCTTTGTCCACGTAGTCCTTCTCCTCGAAGTACAGGTAGCTCTTGAACTTGATCAGCGCCTGGAAACAGAAACAGGAAAACGTCAGAAAGAGAAACGTCCTACAGCGAGGAGGAGTCAGCGAACGCCTCTTCTCGTCTCGTCTTCGTCACCTTGTCCTTGTAGGTGTCGGGCAGAGCTTTGGCCGTCTCGGTGCCGTCGGGCAGCTCGATGAAGAAGCCCAGCGTGTCGCCCTGGCCGTAGCTGGACGAGTAGTGTTTCCCCAGCGACTGGTGGAAGCGCGTTCCCTTCTTGCTGCGCCACGAGTAGCTGAACTTGTCGTAGCCCAGAGGAGCCTGAAGGTTTCCTGAGGTGGACACACGACCATCACACAGATAACGGAAAAAGTTTTCATCAAACAGCAGCTCAAACACTACGACGGAGTAGTAGGGCTACATTGAGAAAAAAATGTCTCAGACTTAGAGAATAAAGTCACAATTTTACGAAAAAAAATCACAATGTTACAAAAAAAGTGACAATTTTAGGAGGAAAAAGTCACAGTTTTACAAGAAAAGTCATAATTTTACAAGAAAAAGTCATAAGTTTACAAGAAAAAGTCATAATTTTACAAGAAAAAGTTATAATTTTACGAGAAAGAGGTCACAATTTTACGAAAAAGTCACAATTGTACGAAAAAAGTCACAGTTTTACGAAAAAAGTGACAATTTTACGAGGAAAAAAGCCACAGTTTTACAAGAAAAAGTCATAATTTTACAAGAAAGTCATAATTTTACAAGAAAAGGTCATAGTTTTACAAGAAAAAGTTATAATTTTACGACAAAAAGACAATTTTACGGAAAAAGTATTTTTTTTTACGAAAAAGTCAAAATTTTACGAATAAAGTCACAATTTAATTTTACAAGAAAAAGTCATAATATTACAAGAATTAAGTCATATTTTATGAGAAAAAAGTGACAATTTTACAGAAATAAAGCCCGAATTTTACAAGAATAAAGTAATAAATTTACAAGAAAAAAAGTCATAATTTTATGGGAATAAAGTCAGTGTTTCTGTGTGCTCACCGAGCGGCTGCGACCAGCCTAGCCTAGCGGCCGTGTCCGGCGGCATCTCGTCGACCGTCACCTCGAAGTACCAGGACCCTTTGCGGACGCCGTGTGAAGCTCGGACCATGGAGTAACCCTTCTCCCCCGTCACCGTCAGACGGTCGTCAGAGATCTTCAGCTGAGGAGCTGAGACACACACACACATTTTATTACTTTTTCTTGCTTTTAATTGTATGTTTAATAGGGGTGGGAGAAAAAATCGTTTCACATAAATATCGCAGTATCTTTTTTGACGATTTTTAAATCGATTTTTTTTTTCAAAAATCGATTTTTTTAAATTTTATTTTTTAAATATTGTGCAATGTGCATTTGTTCTCCTTTTTTACATACTGAGAGTCCAGGTTTTGAAAAGGGTTTAAGTTCACTTTATAATGGAGTATGTTAATTTATAGGCTCCTACAGTATTTGTGTGCAGATAAATGTTAAAAATGCCTAATGACTGAAAATCGAGAGAATCTGCAATATCGTAGAATCACAATTTAAATCGAATCGCCATCCAAAAAATCGTAGAAGAATCGAATCAGGAAAAAGCATATTGTCCCAGCCCTAATGTTTAATGTTTCAAATTTTTACTATTTTTTTTTTTTTTTTGCAATTCTCACTGTTACATATTTAGTTTTTATGTAAAGCACATTGAGTTGCTCCTTGGTATGAAATGTGCTGTATAAATAAAGCTGCCACGCCTTGTGTTGTGGGTTCCTGTCACGTTTTCTGAATTTTTAGCACGTTTGTGTGTGTTTACCCTTGGCTGCAGTGAGTTGAGCCTTCAGGGCCACTGTAGTTTTCAGCTCGGTCATGAATAACAGTCCTAAAGGTCTTTTCACACACTTCAAGCTCTCTGAACCTGTTCACCTTTAGAGTTCCTATCCCAGGCGGCTAGACTTACAATTTTACTGATAACACAATACAACTGATGAGCACGCAGCCCCTCCGTCCAATCAGGAATCATAAACGTCGTATTTTGATCAACATTACGTCTGAAATTAATTATTTAATGGTGGTTGCAACCAACCAAAGTTGTCTGAGACTAATCTGATTGGTCGGTCACATTCTGGACCACATTTCGTTATTGATATGTCAAATCACTTATGTCATTAATTACTGTCTAATACTTACCAGAGATACTCAGATTTTTTATAATTTTGCCATTTTGCCAAAAATGAGCTGCCTGGGATGGAACCTTCACTGCAAAAAACTCTAAATCTTTCCAAGAATATTTGTCTTATTTCTTGTCAAAATGTCTCAATTTTAGTCAAAACTAAAAAATTAACTTGTTTTTAGATCATTTTCACTTGTTTCAAACTAATTTTCACTTGAAATAAGTAGAAAAATCTGCCAGTGAAAGCAAGTTTTTTGTGCTTGTAATAAGAAAGAAAAACTTGCTCCACTATCAGATTTTTCTACTTATTTCAAATGAAAATCTGCTTGAAAGAAGTAAAAAGTGTCTAAAAACAAGCTGCTTTTTAATGTATAACTATGTATGTATATGTATAAATATACTTATTTTAGGTATAATGAGATTTGTTTTGACTAAAAATGACATTTTGACTAGAAATAAGACAAATATTCTTGGTGAGATATTGAGTTTTTGCAGCGTTTAAGCGACTGTGTGTGTGTGTGTGTGTGTGTGTGTGTGTGTGTGTGTGTGTGTGTGTGTGTGTGTGTGTGTGTGTGTGTGTGTGTGTGTGTGTGTGTGTGTGTGTGTGGTTATCACCTCTGTCGTGCAGGGCCAGCAGCACCCTCTCGTACAGACAGGCCCGGTACAGGTCTCCAGGGATGGGTTTCCCGGCCCAGCAGTCCAGCTCCAGCTTCTCGGGGTCGGGGGCGTGGGGGTCGGGCTCGGCCAGGATGTAGCGGTAGCCGTCTTTGTTGAACGGGTGCTCCAGCGGGTAACCGTGAGGCGGGAGGCGCTGGGCCGAGAACAGGGGGTCGCTACGGTGAAGGAGAGAGGAGCTTACTTTGTGTGGCACTGGGCCAGCGAGTTCACTCTGGACAAGGTAACATCACTGTAGCTCAGTGAAACACCACCAACACGGAGGACAGTATGAGTTTTGCTTTTACCGCACACTCATGTGTCATGCATGCACGCTTCTGTGTGTGTGTGAATGACAATAACGTAGAAAGAGCGCTTTGCAGAGATGAATGAACGGAGCGATATTGCGTTGGTCTAGGCAAGGCAAGGCAAGGCAATTTTATTTGTATAGCCCGTTTTTACAAACAGTTTGTCTCAAAGGGCTTTACATGGCATCGTAGCAACATCCTCTGTCCTTAGACCCTCACATCGACTGAGGAAAAACTCCATGGAAAACCCTTTTAACAGGGAAAAACAGGAGAAACCTCAGGGTGAGCAACTCTACTCCAGTGGTTCTCAACCGGGGGGGCGTGGACACTCTCCCGGAGCAGCGCGAGCACAGGACGGGAGGGTGGGGGTCATCCCCCAGTCGGTAATTTCTCCCGCTAATCACGGAAGGAAAAAAGTAAGATTGTGGGGGATATTTTTCGCACTATCTGGCAACCCTGGCCTGCCTGCGCGTATGAGCCCGGTGACAGGACTCAGTCATTTTTTGGAGGCAGTGATACGCCGAGGAGCGTTTGGTCTCCTGTTCATAGATATAAATATATTCTTTATATGTCTATCCTCCTGCCGCTGTCGGCACGAGCGGACCTGTTGGTCCGAGTGGATGTGGCGGTGCGCATCAGGTTTCGTTTTTTTTTTTTTTTTTTCTTCCTCCGTGCATGTCCGCGGTGCACCGCTGCACGGACATGCCCCCCCATAGCAGAGCAAACGGGCCCTTGAATGACTGGTCCAGACCCCTGGATTTAAAACATGAGATTTGTTGTTGCTCCCCACTAGACCAGTTCTGAGTTCATACACTCCAGCCATTCTTGCCTTGTTGCCTTACAATGATAGGAACCTCAGTCAGTAGGCCTGCTTAATGTGCTTTTTTATCTGAAACAAATGTTCCCTTCATGTTCTTCTCAGTCAGAGTACACCAGAATGCTTAATTTATGTGTTAAAATCACAATTTTAACCCCTACAGGGGTTTGGTGACTCACCTTTTTCACTCCTTCTGAGTTTGCAGGCATACAGTATGCATTGCATATATTCACCCCTACAGAGGTTTGTTCACCCTTGGTCAGCCTTCTGGTCATTTCAACAATTAAAACTGCCATTTTTTCCCATTGTCCTCAATGGTAAAACAGAATCATAATGGAATATCAAAGAAACAACGTTTTTAGAACAAGGTTCCATCAGGTTTAAAATACAAGGCAAGAAATGACGACATTTATATGCACACCTGACGAAGAACCCTAAGTGCCGGGTGTTGGGGGGGACTAACTGCACTGAACCAGCTTGGGGGGGGGGGGCCAGCTTGGAAAAGGTTGAGAACCCCTGGTCTATTCTATTTGTGGCGGACATCATTTATACATACATGAATGTATGGGAAACACTGGTGTGCACAGCAAACATGTGATCCAAGCGTGTGTGTGTGTGTACCTGCGTGTCCTCTTCGTAGCCCCTGCAGTGGCTCCTTCCTGCTGCTGCTGCTGTTTACGTTTGGCTCCTCTTCCTTTTCCAGGGCCGGGGGCCAAGGCACCTTCAATTTAACAAAACAACACAAAAAAAACACACACACATTTCTAGATTACACTGAATACACACCAAACACACACACACACATATACACACAGAGACTGACACACAGTGAAAGCAGGTTATTACAGCAGGCACAAAGAGGCAGGAATTAGTCGGAGCGGCGTCGTCCAAACACTATCAGCCTCGAGTCAGAGTGACGCTGCCACACGGTGAGTCAGAGCTCAGCTGAATTATGGGATGTTTCATAAACACGAGAAGAATCTAAAACCCTGACAATGATGATAATGCTGCAAGTAGCTGAAACTAGAAACTAAAGAACAAACTGTGGCTGTGAAACGACCACAGAGAAAGAGAAAAAAACACACTCCTGTTTCTGTTTTAACAGATTAAAACAAAGTTGTTCCTCGACAGTTTCTGCTGCATTTAAAGGGATAATTCAACATTTAGTCAAATTCTCCTATCTCTACCCTACCATAATCCCTATAGTCATAGCAGTAGGTGCGTTATCTTTAATTATCGGTGCAAGCTGTTTTTAGAACGGCGGAGCAGAGCCGTGAGCTGCTCAGAGCTACGCTACGGAGGCTCATTATGGGATTTCTTGGTTTCCCTCATCAAACTCATCAAATACACAATCCAAAAACTCCACAACGCTCTGGTGGACAAGACACCTGCACATTCACCACGCTATGAGATAATAACACAACGTTACCACACAGAGTTGTTTTAGAGGGAAATTCATGCAAAACCACAGATACACGTTGCCTTCAGGGACAGTTTTTCATCACCAGTCTCTGTATTTCCCTCTAAAACAACTCTGTGTGGTAACGTTGTGTTATTATCTCATAATGTGGTGAATGTGCAGGTTGTTCTGGCTAAAACAACTCCGTCTCATAATGTTACATAACATATATAGAGATTATGGTGATAGGAGAATTTGACTAAATGTTGAACTATCCCTTCAACACTGTGGTGGATGATTTAAAGTCTGCACATAATGAGGAGCCGCTTCACATCACACAGCAAAGCAGCTTCACCGCCATCTACACTGCAATGTCATTTCATTGAGAAGTCATTTGAGACCACGAGCATCTGACGAATCATATTTATATATTTCTGTGGAGTAAGAGGAGGAGGAGGAAGAGGAGGAGGCTCATTAGCATTGGATGAAAGCCAACGGCACAGTCTGACTCTGTGCTCTCACCTGTCAGACAGGACTGAGGGCACAGAGGCACTGCAGAGGTTTGTGAAGGGGTTTCAGGGCCATTAGCAGCAAGACAGACGATCACCGATCAAAGGAGGAAGTGTAGCAGCCCAAAACATAATAACGGCCAATAAGTTCATCATTTTGTCCATTTTAAATGTAATAAAGCCAATAACATCATAACTTGCCGATAATGTAATAAAAAATCATTTAAAAAAGTTTTACAAATAACATAAGTTACACCCCATTGGACAAAATTTTGAAGCAAACACCAAAAATACACAAATGTTTGTTCTGAGACTGAAGAACATTACTTTTTTTTTAAGGAAATCTATGTTCAAATTAGGGCCAATGGTGTGAATTTTTTGAAATACTGTAGAGATATTTCTGGAAAAAATTGGTAAGATTTCTAAAGATTTTTTTAAAATTATTATTAAAAATAAAAAAAAAGGTTAAAAATTTATCTAGAAAAAAGTGGAAAACCGACTCAAAAGAAAATACATTTTTTTTATTCTAGAAAGAGTGGTAAAATTTCTCAAAAAAAAGATAAGTTTTTTAAATTCTAGAAAAAAGTGGTAAAATTTTAAGAAAAAATTGGGGACCGTACGTTCAAATTAGGACCAATGGTGTGAATTCTTGGAAATACTGTAGAGAAATTTCTGGGAAAAATTGGCAAGATTTCTAAAGAATTTTTTTTTTTTTAAACAAGGTTAAAAATTATCTAGAAAAAAGTGGAAAACCTACTCAAAAAATATATTTATTTATTTTTAATTCTAGAAAAAGTGGTAAAATTTCAAGAAAAAATTGGGGACCCCCTTGAGCCCTCTCAAGGGCCCTCTAACCGCAACTTTGAGAACCATTGCAATAAAGCACAATGAAGTGTCGCAGGAGCATTTTATTGAGCATTTGAGATAAGAAAAATAATTATTTAAGACTTGAACACAATACTTAAGCGAATTTAAGACTTTTTAAGGCCTACAATTTTGATTTTTGATTTTTTTTTTTATTACATTATTGGCAAGTTATTACGTTATTGGCTTCGTTACATTTAAAATGGCCAACATTATTACGTTATTGGCCGTTATAACGTTTTGGGTTGTTACAAAGGAGGAAGGAGGGGTCAAAGCTTTTGGGAGGGAGGGGTGGGGGGGGCAAACAGATGCAGAGAGCAGACAGTCGACAGTCGTGGGGAGGGGGGGGGGGGTTACGACTGGACGTGGATGAAGTTGCCCACAAGATGTTTGACTGAGGATCAGTTTGTTTGGTTATTTTTTGTTGTTGTTTTTTTTAGGTTTGGGGACAAACTGAAACTGATTGGAAACTCAGGGCCAACTTCGATCCAGAAGGGGACGACACACACACACACACACACACACACACACACACACACACACAACCACACACACGCGCACACACACACACACACACACACAACCACACACACACACACACACAGATCAGCTCCAGACGCTAAAAACACCACATAGTCACCTGAGAAAGAAGATCCACCTGGAACACAACACACAGAGTCACCACCGGCATCACGGTCACACTGGGGAGTTTATACTGGTTTATACTGGTTTGTACTGGTTTTACTGGCTGCTGTCACACAAGACGTGTTCGATTCAGTTCTCTCCGACAGAACCATCTGGGGTCCGTTTCACAAAGCAGCTTTAGTGAAAACTCTGAGTCTGTTCACCCTGAAATGAGGCAAACTCTGGGTTTTCCGTTTCACAAAGAGAGGTAACTGAAGCTCAGAGTCAGTTACTATGGCAACACACTCTGTGAACCTAACCTGGTCGGGAGCAGGTTTTCTCCAACTAACCCTGAGTTTCTCCTTTTTATCTGAAGCCTGTAGACTGAAAGCAGCAGCTGACAGGACATGTAAACTCCTCAACTGGATGTTTTATTCTCCATGAGGATTTGTTTGATTGTTCCCGTTGTTCTGCACTGTCAGTTTATCTGAACAACCCTCACATGACACGACACGGACACACGCGCAGTTCCATTTATGGATTATTTCCAGGTGTGATTGCTGACTACACGCACATCCCCATCATGTTATAATGGAGACAAACTTCAACATATCAAACACACAATGTTGATTAACTCTCGATATTTCGTGATTCTGCGTCAGCATTCATACGTCACTCCACCGTGAGAAGTGGGAGGAGCTGGGCTTTTTTTTTTTCTGGTTGCCATGGTGAATCATGTTATCTTTGTTCCATTGATGAGGGCTTTTCATCTCCCTGTAACTCAGGGTCAAGTTACTCAGAGTTGAATGAACCAACTGTTATCACCTGTTCTGAAACCCAAAACTCTGAGTTTCCTATCTCAGAGTAGATCAACTCAGAGTTCAGGACTAGGCTCAGAGTTTGTTGAACCTGCTTTGTGAAACGGACCCCTGGACTGAGTTGTGAGTTGTGAGTTGTGTTCTCACCGTTGAGGCCGCCGGCCGTGGGCGTGGCTGTGGTCTGTTTCTGAGTGTCGTACGACGGCCCGATGGTTCCCAGGTCCTACACGGGAAGTCGCACACATCAAACATTAGTTAGTTATGAGTCGTGTCGTGTGTGTTGTAAACAGTGTGTGTGTGTGTCTCCAGAAGCAGCAGCAGAGACACAGACCTGGTCCAACAGGCCGAACTTGGGGTATTCCTCCTCCGGGTCTTTGCTGCCGGGGTCGGGGTGTTCCTTCACCAGGAAAACGTCTCGCTCTTTACTCTGGGAAAACCAAACAACAAATGTTTTATAAAATCACTGTGACAGAACTGTGTTAATGTAATAAATGATCTGTAGTAGGATGAAGAGTCGGAGTCGAAGAAAAAAGATGCACAAATATTTTCCAGTTTAAGAGGATGTAAAAAACATGTAATAAAAAAGAACAGTTATGGATTTTTGACTTGTATTGTATATTGTTGGCTGTAAACCGGTTCATTATTGTAGCATTTCATCTGCTCCTTTCCAATCCCAGGACTGGAATGAACAAATAAAATAAAATGAAAAATGAAAATGATGATGACTTAGTGAATTCTTATTGAAGTCTGTGTTTTTGTTTGTTGTGTCTCATCATCATTGTGAAAGCAGCAAAAACAGCGAGAGGTGGACTAGTAGACGCACAAAGTTTGTAACAAAGCACCACAACGTTACCATTGTCTTGACGATGTTGTTGGGCCAGGTGAGCTTCCCCGGCCTCTGGCGGGTCGTCATGCACTCCCAGTACTTATCGATGAATGGAATGATGTCCTGAAACAGAGATTTTGCAGAAATTATGACAAATGTTCATCGCACAAACATTTTTCTTACAGACTTGAGAAGACACGGGACAACTGCACCGAGCACTGAAAAATTTCTCATAGAGAATGAATGGGAGGAGGTCAACAAACGAACAAATCATTGGACTTTTCATACTGCCTACTGCTGTCTACTGCTCAGGCATACTTGTGTTAACATTAAGACATTTGAAAAATTGATTTAAGACATTTTAATGCCAATTAAGGCCTTGTTTTTAGATTACAGAATTCAATACCTTTTAAGACTTTTTAAGGATCCGTAAGAACCCGGATGGAAATATTTCAACTTCTTTAACCAGCAGACACGAGCCAGTGAGTGACTGAGTGTCATGTCACCAGGCTCATACGCGCAGGCAGGGTTAGGGTTGCCAGATAGTGTGAAAAATATCCACCCACACTCCTACTTTTTTCCTTCATTGATTAGCGGGAGAAATTACCGACCTGGTTGAGAGCAGCATTAGTAAACCACAACAAAAACACGTGTAGCCGGGGCGGTGTTTAGCTCAGTTGGTAGAGCAGTCACCCGCCCCATGTGCAACTTGTCCCGCGTCGGACGGCCCTATCCTGCGTGTCATTCCCCCCCTCTCTGCCTCCCATTTCCTGTCACACTCTGAACTGTCCTATCTAATAAAAGCATGAAAAAAGCCAAAAAATATACTTATAAAAAAAACTAAAAAACACGTGTAGCCTTTTCCCCCCCTCATTTTTCCCATTGACGGAGAACTTTAATCCATGAATTTAAGACCATTGAGTACTGTATTTAAGACCATCTTAGAATTTTCTAATAAGTTTAATACTTTTTAAGGCCTTAATTTTAGATACATGAATGTAAGACTTTTTAAGGATCCGCGGATACCGTGGTAACCTCTGAGCCTCAGGCCAGAGCTCGTTAAGGTTTATAAACAATCCACCTGGAGCTCGTTAACATGTTTATAAACACACACACACACTCTAAATCAGACTGACACAAGATGCAGCTCATCATAACGGGTCACATCAGTCAAACAGACTCTAGAACCAGCTCTTGAAGCTGTTCTCAGATCAGATTATGTATAGTTAATTTTATTTGATGGAGAGGGACAATAAACATTGATACACATTATAAAATAAAATGTAAATGTACTCAATTCTAGCTACCAAGCTAATTTCCATTGACAGTCCCCCTAATATAGTATTGTGCCACATTTACACAAATAGGCACACTACATTAAAGGGATAGCTCACCCAAAATTGAAATTTTACAGGGGGTCTCGGCGTAGCAGTGCATGTCCATATAACGGTTGCAGATGGATACCAACTGTCTTCGTAACAAAAGGACACACCAAAAAACATCCAAATACCTCCATGCTGCTCGTATGTAATGTCCGTCTTGTATTGAAGCCCCGACATGAGACATTGTTCCGAAAAAAATTAAATAAGTCTATTTTTCAAGCTTGTTTGTAGCAGAAGCTTCTCTTCCCGGTTCGTCCAATTTGGAATTTTTGGTGTGTCTTTTTGTTACGAAGACAGTTGGTATCCATTCACAACCGTCATATGGACATGCACTGCTACACCGAGACCCCCTGTAACTCAGAGAAGCCACGGAGGACTCTGAAACTTCTCCCAGCCCTTAGTCCACATGAGGGGGAGGAGATAATGAGTAAGCAATTTCAATTTTGGGTGAACTATCCGTTTAACAACACTACATTATTATCATTATCATTATTCAGTCCTGCAGCACCTCTGTTGAGATGTGTGAAGTGAACCCACCTTGTCCTTGGAGAACATGGTCTTCGGATGCTCCTCCTGAGTCCTGGACCTCCAGGTCAGGTTTGCCAGCGCTGTGAGACACATCTCCTTCAGGTCTGGACAGGAAACAGCAACAGCGGCGTCATCGTGTTAGTGAAGGATTAAAAACACTGAGGTTGTCTGTGAAACACCTCGTTAGCTGTTATAAAACACGTACTTGCTTGTTTCCTGAGGAAGTAGGTGTTCCCACTGTGGTGGCAGACGTTACAGTGAAACACATAATTGGTCATAAAGGGAAGACAAGTCCTGTAGAGGAGGAGGGAGAAGAGTTCATCATTAAAACTCTCAATAAAGACATAATATCAATTGGAGACTGTAACATCCCTAAGCCTTCAACGTTTTCCCCTATGGATCCTAAGGAATCAGTCCTGTCAGCATTAATCTAAAGCCTTAATTATTTTCTAACTTTGTCATAGTATGAAGTATTATTTAGATCTTAATAAAATCAATCAAATCAAATAGTATGAAGTATTTCAAAGGGATAGTTCAACATTTTGTCAAACGGGCCCATTGCCATAATCCCTATAGTCATAGCAGTAGGTTCGTTACCTTTAATTGTCGGTGCAAGCTATTTTTAGAACGGCGGAGCAGAGCCGTGAGCTGCTCAGAGCTACGCTACGGAGGCTCATTATGGGATTTCTTGGTTTCAAACTCATCAAACTCATCAAACTCATCAAATACACAATCCAACAACTCCACAACGCTCTGGTGGACAAGTTGTGAGCTGCACATTCACCACGCTATGAGATAATAACACAACGTTACCACACAGAGTTGTTTTAGGGGGAAATACATGCAAAACCGCTGATGCGTGTTGCCTTCAGGGACAGTTTTTCATCAACAGTCTCTGTATTTCCCTCTAAAACAACTCTGTGTGGTAACGTTGTGTTATTATCTCATAGCGTGGTGAATGTGCAGCTCACAACTTGTCCACCAGAGCATTGTGGAGTTGTTGGATTGTGTATTTGATGAGTTTGATGAGGGAAACCAAGAAATCCCATAATGAGCCTCCGTAGCGTAGCTCTGAGCAGCTCACGGCTCTGCTCCGCCGTTCTAAAAACAGCTTGCACCGACAATTAAAGGTAACGAACCTACTGCTATGACCTTAGGGATTATGGCAATGGGCCAATTTGCCAAAATGCTTAACTATCCCTTTAATCTTAAGCCTTATTTATTTTTAACTTTGTCAAAGTAGGAAGTATTTTAACAACTGTATGTTCCTATTTCCTTCTGTTATGAAATATGTTTTGTACCTGACTGCTCGCTACAAAGCATCTCTCATTTTGAGACTGATGTGATTTTGTACATTGTCCCTGATACAAATTAACTTATTAAACTAAACTGAATATATGATAAATTATAATAATAACATATAGGCAGTCTGTACGTACACAGTGTCGATGCCAAACGTGTCTGCAGTGAACCACTTCATACAGAGAGCACACTGCAGCTCCACGTCCCCCAGCTGCCTCCCGCTGTCCTCGTCCCCCGATCCCGTCAGAGCGTCCGCCGCCTCCGAGCCTTCACCCGCCGTGTCCTGACACACACAACACACACAACAAACACAACACAACAACCGTTAAACAGCTGGTTCAACATCATTGGTTAGAAAATATAACTCAGATTAGGGCTGGGCGATAAAACGATAACGATATATATCGCGATATAACTTTACTCAATAGCAATATGAAACGTGGTCGATAGAGAGTCGATAGGTTTCATTCATTCATATTTTGAAACAGCCAATGAAAACGAGAGTTGCGCCGCGCTGAACCACTGGCTGAGCCAACCAGGTTAGATTGACACAGCACAGGAAGACAGTACACAGCACAACAACACGTGGTAATGTTTGGGCTGCTGCAGCCTGGCGTCAGCAGCGGGGCATCGCCAGTAAAAAAGAGAGAGAGAATGAGTGTTGCCTCGAAAGAAAAAATGGAGGAGAACTAGGACGAGTGACCGCGAAAAGACGTGGTACGTCATGTTTACATTAACCCAGATTGATTGAACTCTAATACAGTACCGTAAACAACACTAAACTTTAACCACGGAGACAGCAGGCAGTCGCAGCGGGTCGAGCTCCGGCCGCCGTCACACATCAGAGGGAGCGCAGTCACGGCGTAGCCGCTCTGCTGCTGCTGCTGCTGCTGCTGCTGCTCCTCACACCAGAGCGACACTGTTCAGCTGTGCCGACCTAAACACTGGCCACTTGCGAAGCAAGCGCTAACCGCGGCGATTTCTCTTCCTTTTTCTTTTTCAGTCAGGTTTAGACTGAGAATGATCGCTAATTAGACGGGCCACGTCAGGTCCGGGTTTTAATTTTCACGTCCGTTTATAACTGTAGCAGCAGCAGCAGCAGAGAGATGGGGCAGATCCTGTAAGGGGAGTGTGGCTCTGATTTAACTCCTGTCTGATGTAATGTTAAAGAATGGCTGAACAGCGGAGTGATAATGTCTGTAAAAAGACCTGTATATACCTGTATATCAGCACTCATGTATGTCTCTTGTCCAATCAAATTATTTGGTTGAAACTAACTTTATATAATACCAGTTTTATTTATCTGAAACTGTTATTAGGCTACTCATTGCTTTTATATGTTAATAATTACATCTGAAATGTTAAATTTTTGATGAAAAATAAATATTTAAATCAGAAATAACCTTCTGATATCTTCAAATCTCATACTCTCTATACTCGTGAGTATGATAGAACATTTAGGCTTGACAAAAACAGTGACTTGAGTCCTATCGTGATATATATCGATATCGACTGATATGAAAAAAATTATCGTGATAGGATTTTTTCTCATATCGCCCAGCCCTAACTCAGATATACAGTTATAATAATAGATGACATGACAAACAGTGTTACCATTCCCTCTTTGCCATTTGAAGACTCAGTATCCATGTTCATGGGTATTTCACCAAACGAAGCGTCCCTGAAAGACGACACAGAGATTTATCAGATATTTCTGGACCAAACTAGTGAAATATACAGGAAGTTAGTTCACATCAAGGTGTGAACAAAATAATTTCCTCAGGCCAAACTCTTCCAGTAACGACACCGATCTGTTATCACACAGGAAATTCACTAACCTACAAGGAGCTGACAGACTATAGCCTGCTACAATTTGGTTTGTAAAATATGAAAAACATAAAATCATCCCATTTGCAAAGTTGAATTTATAATTTGTGTTTTAAAAAATAAGTAACACTGGTTTCAGATGAATCATAGCAGATCTTTGACTGTTACACACCCATCACTTGGGCCGACACATCAAAATAACACAATTTATTACAAAACAAACAGAATCACAGTGTTAGCATCTTGTCTGCACCATTAAAAAAATGGCTGTTTTTACAGTTTTAATTTACAGCTTCACTGTTCCTATAAAGATCACAGCTCCAAACTAACATGTTTTACTAGAAGCAAACAGCACAGTGGTCCACTCCCTAACTTCAAATTTTAAGGCGCTCAAGCAGAAAATTTAGAGGTGCACACTGTAAATCAATCTGCAAAGCAAATATTTACATTTTCTTTTCATGCATGATCCTCACACACATTAACCTGACACCTGCAATGACAGATTTAAGGTTCTTCGAGTGCCTCCATTCAGGGGCAGTCTGGAGCCCTGTCAAGTTGTGTTTCCTGCTATTTTATGTTCATGGATAATCTTCAAGTGTCTGATGCTACAGGAAAAACGTATGGTTCTACACAAATTGTATGCAGCCAGAGGCAAATATGTATATTGAACCTAAACTAAAATAATAACAAAATTCATCTTTTTTTTTCGGACACATAGTCCATATGAAAATGAACAAAGACAACCTTTCCTTTGGAGAGAGTGACATACATACGAAAAGGAAGGCAAGGCATATTCGAAGAGATATGGAAACCGTTTAATGTGTTTGTTTATGGTATCGATTTAGCAAATGACAATGAAGAGGAATAAGTAGTCTTGTAAACCTTGTAACAGAATTAATGAGTTCAAATACCCGCAAGTGTATTAAGCCCTTAAATTATGCACACAATGTTTTATGGCTGAGAAGTGGATGTTTGTGATGTGGTTTTGTTCTTTCTACAACACTTGTACCATGACAGGTGCCTTCGTTGGTGGAGCACAGATCTACATATTTGATATAACTACATATATGTGAATACAAGTGTATGTGTATGTAAGAAAATGATACTAAATATATTGTTTTTAAAAAAAATTAACAAAGAAATGGGAAGAAGTACATAGGAAATACATTGTTATCGCTAAATCTGACATTTCTTCCTGTTGAAACGAGTTCATACCAGCTCTTAGTTGATGCACAGACTTTACAGGTGCAGTCTGATGAACTTACTAACATCAAACCGCTGCAGTTCTGTCTCGGTACCGGTGTTTTCTGGTTATAAACAGCAGTAAACTGGACCAGAACTGGACCAGAAGTGGACCTCATCTGCTTCAGTCTGTCTCTCTGAGCAGCGCTAACGTTAGCAGCTAACTAGCCCGCGCTGCTCTCTAACGGCCGTTTGCGGCTCAAACTGGTCGTTTCTGTGGTTTATATCTTCACCGATAACCTGAGTCATGTCCGACGCTTGTGTGGTAGTAAAACTGTGCCGATGCGGGTCAGACTTACCCCTCTCCGGCCTCCTGTTCGGCTGCAGCAGCGGAACCCGCCTCTCCTTCAGACGCCATATTGGTTTCTAATCAATGAAAACAAAAAAACTGCCGAGAGTGACGGCGACTTCCGGTGGCGCTGCCGCTCAGCAGCGACACCGCAGGCCGCCAGGGGAACTGCAGCCACACGTTTACAGCCAGGATCAACTACTGCAGTTCAGAGGTCAGTGGTAAGTAACAACTGAACTTACACAGGCAAATACAAGTGAAATAAAATTGAAAATAAATTAAAATTAGATAAAAAAAAATTGCATTAGATTGGATTTTTATATAAACGCTTCTGCCATTTCCCTATTAAACTCCAGGGGGGAAAGTTAGCCTATCCGGTCCTTGGTGTTTTTAACTTTTCAACCCCTTTTGTGAATTGTATATCCTACTTCTTTATTTTCTTTATGTATTTATGCTGTTGGTTGTTGCATAATATTGTTGTATATTTTGTACTGTGCATGTTCTACATCTGTTACACTAATGGTTCTCAAAGTGGGGTCCCCAACTTTTTGGAAGATTTGTTTGTTTTTTGTTTTTTTTACTTTTTTGAGAAATATCTCCATTTTTTTCTAGAAAATGTTTACTTTTTTTTTTTTTTTTTTTGAAATCTTACAACCTTTTATTTCCCTATATAGCCTATCCAAAAATCCACACAATTGGCCCTAATTTGAATGTGCACATTGACTAAAAAAGTTATGTTATTCAGTCTGAGAACAAATATTTGTGTATTTCTGGAGTTTGCTTAAAAATTTGGTCCAATTGAGGGGCTTTGATGTAAAAAAAAAAAAAAAAAGTTTGAGAACCACTGTGTTACTGTCAATTCTTTTAGCTCCGCATTGCTGCACAGCCAACTGCCCCACTGGGGACGAATAAAGTGATTGTGATTGAGATTGATTTAATTACATTTTGACACAAGCACACATATAAATATATAATTATAGATAAGAAAAGAAAAGATGAATAATCATAAATGTATGACAGTTAGGATGACCTCTTTTACATACAATGTAGAATATAAGTTTTGGTTTTTGATGTGCTTTATCTTGGTGAGTGTTTCCTCCTGTGGAGTTTTCCTGAGCTGCAGTGGAGACGAGGTTTGTGCTGAGGTCAGAGAAAATTATAATGTTTACGTGGAAGAGTAGAAACCAGGTGAGAAGAGAACATTTCCTCTCTGGATGATGGATGTGTGGTTGAGGTTTCTGCAGCCAGAGCAGGGCCGTTGTATAGGGGAGAAAGGTGATGATAACTCTAGGGGCCCAGCGCCCAGTGGGGCCCATAAAAAACCCCAGTAGTCTAATCTTTGTATGACTGATTTATTCTGCGTAAGACCCTGACTAATACTCATAGTACACTGTAAAAACTCTACATCTTTCCAAGAATATTTGTCTTATTTCTTGTCCAAATGTCTCATTTCTAGTCAAAACTAATCTATTTCCACTTAAAATAAGACTCATTACCTAAAAATTAACTTGTTTTTAAATCATTTTCACTTAAATTCACAATAAATAGACAAATCTGCCAGTGAAAGTAAGTTTTTTGTGCTTGTAATAAGGAAGAAAAACTTGCTCCACTATCAGATTTTTTCTACTTATTCCAAGTGAAAATATGCTCGAAAGAAGTAAAAAGTGTCTAAAACTACAACTTTTAATATGATGAGTCTTATTTTAAGTAGAATGAGATTTGTTTTGACTAGAAATAAGACAAATATTCTTGCTAAGATACTTGAGTTTTTGCAGTGTAATGCTGCATTAGCATCAAAACAAAGAAGGCTAAATAAAAAACGATAATACATACGTAGTCTAAGAAAAAAAAAGAAAAAGGGGGCCCACTTTAGTATTCTTTAAGGGGGGCCAGAATTCATAGCAACGGCCCTGAGCCAGAGACTCTGAAACCTGAAAATACAGAAGAGTCCATGCAGAGACTCGTCTAAACCCTCAGGATCAGAACAAAGAAGCAGGATTAAAAGGTTTTAAATGTTCATCTCTCAGTGTTTCCATTGTTGCAGTCCGACACGAGTCAACAGACGTCACGTGGCTCCACACGTCTATTCATCACCGTCCTGAGTGACGTTTTACATCCGACACCTGACCATCACGTTCATGGATGTGCTAATGCTTCCTTTACTTTACTCTTCTCCTCCTCTTCTCCTCCTCCTCTCCATCCACTGTTTCTGCAGCAAAGAGCCTCATAAAAACCTTTGAGAGAGACCACCCTCCCTCCATCCCTCTGAAAGTCAAACGTTTGTGAGGCCGTTTCAGCTGCAAAGAAGATGAACCGGGCACAAAGACAAAGTGTGTCGTCCGAGCTCCGACAAAGGAGCTGTAGAGGGGAGGGGGGGGGCTTTAAAGGCCTGAAGTCTTTGTCAGGGAGATGATGGTGGTGTTTTCTCCTCCTCCTCCTCTTTCCTCCTGCAGCAGAAACATCTGTGACGAAGCTACAGGAGAAACACCGGAGTCAGAAAACTCTGAGTTTTTTGGTTGAAACACTTTTTCTCTCCTATAACTTCCAGATTATTCATGGTGGGGCGCTCAAATTATGTCACAAACTCCCCTCATTTCTCCTCTACACATAGCACTGCCTTAAACTTCTCAAACTATATCACAGAATTCATTATTTGATGTCAAATGCAAAGGAGTGCCAGTGTTACAACCACCCTAACGCAACAGTTAGATTTAGGAACTAAAAACTGAGACCACACCACAAAATATGCATCTATGTGAGTTTATTGTGCATGTTCCAACACTAAAGCATCTTCTTATGGTTCAGTATGAACAAGAAGAACTCATCACTGACGGTTAAATGAAGGACAGAGTCAGTAGTGTGGATCCTAATATTATTAGAGCTTTCTTAAAGAACATATTCTGATAATACCAATGAACAATGCATGTATGAATGGAAACCCTAACCCATAAAATTAAAAAAACACTCAAAGATGTGAAAAACGGCAACCAGGAAATGCCAGGAATCTCAAAATAGCGCCACAAGTTTGTGTACGTCAATCGATAATTTGATTGGTTTGGATTCTGAACCAATAGAATATACTTGCCACAAAACCGTCACACTGCATATCAGGACACCTACGCGCGAGTTTTCGTTGCCGTTTCGCTCGCTCGCTGCATTTCAGGACGCGGTGTTAACGTGTAAACTCGTCGCCAGCGAGAAAAACAAAAGGTCCGGTGTGAACGCAGCTTAAAACAACTCTGTCTGGTAACGTTCTGTTATTATCTCATAGCGGCTCTGCTCCACCGTTCTAAAAAGAGCTTGCACCGACAATTAAAGGTAACAAACTTACTGCTACTATGACTATAGGGATTATGGCAATGGGCCAATTTGACAATATGTTGAACTATCCCTTTAAACAATGACTAACACTGGAAACCTTCAGCTCATATAATTCTCATGTAATTCCAGGAAAGATGTCTGACACTTAATCAAACAACAAAGGTAAAAGGTGTTACACATGATATTGATCACACAACTCTAATAATCTTATCTGTTACTGGTGTGAGCGATGCTGTTACAAACTGCCGTTCTTTTACATTAAAGGGATAGTTCACCCAAAATTCAAATTTCTACTCATTATCCCCTCCCCCTCATGTGGACTAAGGGCTGGGAGAAGTTTTAGAGTCCTCCGTGGCTTCTCTGAGTTACAGGGGGTCTCGGCGTAGCAGTGCATGTCCATATGACGGTTGCAAATGGATACCAACTGTCTTCATAACAAAAAGACACACCAAAAAACATCCAGATACCTCCATGCTGCTCGTATGTAATGTCCCTCTTGTATTGAAGCCCCGACATGAGAAATTGTCCCGAAAAAAATTAAATAAGTCTATATTTCAAGCTTGTTTGTAGCAGAAGCTTCTCTTCCTGGTTCATTGACGGACGGGACAATCTGCAATTTTGCATTTCGGGGCTTCAACACAAGAGGGACATTACATACGAGCAGCATGGAGGTATTTGGATGTTTTTTGGTGTGTCTTTTTGTTACGAAGACAGTTGGTATCCATTGACAACCATCATATGGACATGCACTGCTACGCCGAGACCCCCTGTAACTCAGAGAAGCCACGGAGGACTCTGAAACTTCTCCCAGCCCTTAGTCCACATGAGGGGGAGGAGATGATGAGTGAAATTTCAATTTTGGGTGAACTATCCCTTTAACACACATTTTTTATTATGTTTCAGACACTCCAGACAGATCTGTTCACTTCACTGTTTAACAATAGATAACTTCTTTATTGCCCCCCCTCCTCCTGTTGAACAAAGCCCGGGGGGTCGCGGGGTCGCGCTCACCGGTGACATCTGCTAATTGTCCTGATGGGCCGTCCTCTCTGTAGGAGTCTGAGGCGATGCCTTCACTGACAGCTGCCTCCTCGCTCACTCAGTTCACCTTCATACGATCATTTACACACACACACACACACACACACACACACACACACCCTCTGACCCCCTCCCCTCTGATCTCCCTGTGTGAGCATTAGGAAACTATGAGCAGTAATGAGGCTTTAAACATGAGACTGTTTCTGTTCAATAAGGAGAAGACGAGAGGATTTAATCTAATAACATGATACTTTAATTAACCAATTAACCAATTAACTGTTGTTTCATTAACACAGGTTTCTTTATTTGAGTTATTTAAAGTCAGAAAAACTGAAAAACAAACACATCTCTTTATGTCACTTCTTCTCTTTGCACCTGTTTGTATAAAACTTTATTAAACCGACTCTAAGATGAGGTGTTACATGTTGATTTAATGAGTATTCATGCGTTATAAATGATGAATTCAGTATTTAATAATGCTTAACTTATGCTTAATAGTGTGTAATTATAAAGTCTTAGCCTTATTTGAGTTAACTTAGTTGCTGTTTGTGTAAAATTGTTGTATGTAGCCTAATATGTGGTATATGAGACTGTTTCTGTTCAATAAGGAGAAGACGAGAGGATTTAATCTAATAACATGATGCGTTCACATGTCTGAACTCCTCGTTGATAACCAGATACTTTAATCAACCAATTAGCTGCTGTTTCATTAACGCCGGTTTCTTTATTTGAGTTGTTTAAAGTCAGAAAAACTGAAAATCAAACACTCTTTATTTCACTTCTTCTCTTTGCACCTGTTTATATAAAACTTTATTAAACCGACTCTAAAATGAGGCGTTACAGGTTGATTTTTACTTCCTGTTTCACAAATTACATGATATTTGAGTGTGGGATCATAAGGGACTGGATTTTTAAACAGATTTTATTTCTATTTTTGGTTAAATTCAGCTGCTGTTTGTGTTAGTGTTGTGTGCTTTACTGCATTCAACATATAGGCTAATAATAACATAATAATAGGCCAAGAAACAGGCATAAACATGAACTTCCAGGTTGGCAGTTTAAAGAGCTCCTCATTAACTCTCTTAATAAGTCGATTAATTGAAGTTTAAACCCACAGTTCGTGTCATACTGAAGGAAGAAGTAAAGTTGAAGTTTTTAAAGCCTCACACCAACATTAATCCTTATTTGGGTAACACTTTATAATGAGTTAAGCATTAATAAATACTGAATTCTTCATTTATAACGCATGAATACTCATTATGTAGTTTATAAACACAGTTAGTGCTGATCAATAATGGATAAAAAAAATTTTAACTGTTGAAAAACTACATAATTATTCATGTGTTATTAATGATGAATTGCTTAATAGTGTGCACTTACCCTTATTTGTGTTAACTTAATTAGTCGCTGTTTATGTAAAAGTGGTGTAGTAGGCTATGTTATACTGAATATAATAATAGCTTCTGGTTTGCTGGTTTTAACAATAAAATAATCTAAGTTAACACTAATGTGTGTAGTGTCAAACTGAAGTAAGAAGAGTTTTTAAGCCTCACACCAACTTTAATCCTAAACAGACACCAAACTCTGTCTGATAAACGACTTTAAACTGATTAATTCTTCCCATTATGACTAATAGATGAGTGGATTCAGTTTCAGTAATAATCAATGATCTGTATTGATCTGTATATGTCGTGTTGCCTTCACGGATCAGATCAGATGGTTCCTCCTGTTCGCGCGGGTTTCTCATTAAACTTTCTCTTTGATGAGTCCATCAATTAGCATGTGAAGAGGCGTTCACGTGTCTCAGCGCCGTAAAAATCTCCCACTGGCAAATAATGACAAGACAAAACACAATGCGGAACACGGAGCCAAAGAAAGGGGGCACATTTTAACCAGATGCCGGGCAATAAATAACTGCCCCTTTGCCCCCCGACTCCTCCCCAGCTGAGAAACCTGCATTAACATAGTCAAGAGCCGGTCGGAGCGTGTTCACAGACTTTCTGAATGAAATGTAAATGTGCACACGCCCCAGTGACGCGTGCACAGCCTAGGTATATATAAGGCACACACACACACTGACACACACACTGACGGACACACACACACCGACTCTGCAGCATGAGTCCTTCCCGCTGCTCTGGAGCTGAGACGCGGCCTCATTCAGCCAAAGCGCCGCTGGTCCGCAGCCTGACGCGGTTCTCCGTGGAGGACATCCTGGACCTGGACCCCCACGGCTTCACGAGGAGGAGGCTCGGTGATGATGACGTAACAACAGGTGAGATGCAGAGCAGCAGAGCAGCAGAGCAGAACACCTGTAGATTCACCTGCGCAGTCAGTGTCTTAGTCTACAAGATACACACCGTTTCGTTGGTTATTAGCAGGGCCGGCCCAAACCTCCATGGGGCCCTAAGCAAAACCTTTATTTTGGTGCCCCCTCTATTACTGCCAATAATACCATTTCATTTTTAATCTGTCATTACAAATCATCATATCCTGGCGGTTTTTTTTTACCCATCTATGGTTTTTATTCTGAAATACTGGGTTGATTTACATTAAATCTTCAAATTGATGTACTCACCTAGGTTGACTAAAAGTAAAAAATAAATAAATAAACCAACAGACAATGCATTTACTGTAAACACATCATCTGCTTTTTACAATTGTTGGTTTTAAATATACTGCAACAGAAAAGTGCAACAACAATTTGAAATGCAACAATAATTAAAGTTTTTTGTAATAACGCAGTGTTTCTCTAGGGATCGACAGAAGTTACGCACTACAGTTTTAAAAAGTTACTTGCCTTTTTGGGGCCCCACAGTAGTCACGGGGCCCCTAGCAGGTGCTTAGTTCTCTTATGTCTTGGGCCGGCTCTGTTATTAGCACATCCCAAAGATTGTCAGTGTGGGTTAAAGTCTGGACTTTATTGATGCATTGGACAGTTCTTCACCCAGTTTTGGTAGTTTCAACAATCTCCTTATAGATGTTTTATTCGCTTGATGCATGACAATAATTTCACCCTTTTAAAACAGATTAACGTCTTTTGGTAACCTTTTAATTTACAGGCCGTTAATTGCGTCATAACGTCTAAAAATATAAATAACGGTCAATTTCATAGTAATATCGAGGAAAATAGCCAAGAAATAGGCTAACAATAAATTGCGTATAGAAATAGGCCAGAATTGATTGTAATTGACAACTGCAAGGACTTAGTGGAGAAAAATTCTGGCCTTTCCCATGAAAAGCATGTTTGCCTAATCTTTTGCCTTTATGAAAAACATGACATTACTATGAAACTGACTGTTATTTCTAGGCTATTTCTAGACATTACTACGCAATTAATTGTTATTTCTTTGCTATGTCTTGACCTTATCATGTAGGCTATTAAATTAAAGGGTTACTCCAGGTGGTTTGGACGGGTAGTGAGTGTATTTATTAGTATTAACACATTTGTCTTTATTCCAGGTGCTTCTACTGACACAGCAGAGGGAGAGAGCTGCAGCCCAGAGGAGGAGGAGCAGGAGGAGGAGGAGCAGCAGGAGGCTCCGAGGCTCCGGGGGTCTAAGGCGAAGCGCCGGCGGCTCCGTACCTCCTTCTCGGTGCAGCAGCTGCAGGTGTTGGAGCTCAGCTTCCGGCGCTGCCACTACCTGTCGGTGCTGGAGCGCCACGGCCTCGCGGCGGCGCTGCACCTCACCGAGACCCAGGTCAAGATCTGGTTCCAGAACCGACGCACCAAGTGGAAGAAGGAGCAGCGGCCGGAGGAGGAGGAGGAGCAGCTCGGCTTCCCCTCCTCCTTCCCCTCCTCCTTCCCCTCGGCCTTCCCCTCCTCCTTCTCCTCGGCCTCCTTCCCCTCTTTCACCCCCCACCCAGCAGCTCCTCTCCGCTCCTCTCCGGCCTTCAGTCCGCTCCACTGGCCGCTGCTGCTGCCCGCTGCTCTTCCTCCTCCTCCTCCTCCTCTTTACCTCCGGCTGCATCTGCACTGATGATGAAGATGAATATGAAGATGGAGCTTCTTCATCACCACCTGCAGACACGTGACCCAGTGCACTGCAAAAACTCAAAGTCTTTCCAAGAATATTTGTCTTATTTCTTGTCCAAATGTCTCATTTCTAGTCAAACTACTTAAAATAAGACTCATCACCTAAAAATTTACTTGTTTTTAGATCATTTTCACTTGTTTCAAACTAATTTTCAGATTTGTCTACTTATTTCAAGTAAAAATTTGCTTGAAATAAGTAAAAAGTGTCTAAAAACAAGCTGCTTTTAATATGATGAGTCTTATTTTAAGTAGAATGAGATTTGTTTTGACTAGAAATAAGACAAATATTCTTGGTAAGATATTTAAATTATTCAGTGTAGAAGGCTGTGCCCCCCCAGGACTGAGTTTATATATGAGATGTTAAATATTTTCTAATGTAATTACACTGTAACTTATTGACATGAAGGTTTTTATTGAAGTTTGGTCTCATTTGATTCTTGTTTTGTAAAATATGTGATTGAACTCTGCACTGACTGGAAAGGTCAAAGGTCAAAGAGACTCATCTTTAT
>NC_139908.1:1342500-1585000 GCF_905171665.1 Trachurus trachurus | reverse complement strand
ATGATATTTACACTTTGATTGAACCTCATAACAAACACATCAATGTAAATGTGATTGTAGATTTCTTAGTTTCCACCGTGAGAACAAACCTCAGTGATAAAAGAAAGTCTGGTGATTTCTCTGTTAAAGGGATACGCCAACATTTTTTTTTACGTGTCTTGCCTCACTCCCGAGTCCATGACCAGCAGATAGACACCATCCTTTAGACTGTGCGTGCAGTAACAAGGGAGATACGGGCAGAGTTCCAGTGTTTGAGCTAAGCTAATTAGCGACTTTAGGTGGAGGCAGGCTAACACTACCCATACACTTCCAGTGTTTGAGCTAAGCTAATTAGCGAATTTAGGTAGGAGGCAGGCTAACACTACCTATACACTTCCAGTGTTTGAGCTAAGCTAATTAGCGACTTTAGGTGGAGGCAGGCTAACACTACCCATACACTTCCAGTGTTTGAGCTAAGCTAATTAGCGAATTTAGGTAGGAGGCAGGCTAACACTACCTATACACTTCCAGTGTTTGAGCTAAGCTAATTAGCGACTTTAGGTGGAGGCAGGCTAACACTACCCATACACTTCCAGTGTTTGAGCTAAGCTAATTAGCGAATTTAGGTAGGAGGCAGGCTAACACTACCCATACACTTCCAGCGTTTGAGCTAAGCTAATTACGGGCGATACGGCTCTACCTCCCTTGTTACTGCACGCACAGTCGAAAGGATGGTGTCTATCTGCTGGTCATGGACTCGGGAGTGTTTAAATGATGATCTTTGTCTATTTGAGTTTACACAACTCTGCTGTGGATCCAGGACAAAGATAAACTCCAGCGTGTAGCGGCTGAGTGAATGTGGTCTGGACTCTGTGGAGGAGAGTCATGGTTTGAGAGACGCTGTAGAAGGACAGAATACCTGCTCTGTGATCCAGGTACACTCCTAGTCTGGAGGACTGAGGACCCGAGACTGGATTTCCGATGTTGTTGAAGCAAAATGTGAATCTGTTGTTGGAACTCTCTAACGACCAAGATTTGTCATTATATCCAAACCAACTTTCCCACCCTGCTCTGCTGATATTCTTGTACGCGACTGCTACAGAAACTCCCCCTCCTCTACCCCACCCCACCTCCCAGTAGCAGCGTCCAGTCAGACTCTCTCTGCTCAGGACCTGAGGCCATTTAACGAATCTGTCTGGGTGATTAGGATGAGACTGATCTTTACTCGTAGATGTTACTTTCCTGTTTCCCTCAGATAACAACAGTTTTCTGTATGCTGTGTTTGGATCCACTGTGATTTCCTGTGAATATCTCAAAAACCCAGCTCTGGTCCTGGGCTCTGGTGGTGACAGTAAAACATCCACTTCAGCCACCGTCAGTGAGATGTTAGTCCACGTGTCTCTCAGAAGGTCCTGTAGTTTGTCTCTGAGCTCTGACACAGCTGCTGTCACATCCTCAAAGTGTCTGAGAGGACGGACGTTGATGCTGGATGAGTGTGTAGATGGACTGAGTGCTGACAGTGAGGGGTAGTTGTGTAGAAACTGGGTGTGATCCTCTGTGCGCGGCAGCAGCTTCAGCTCAGCGTCTTTCCTCTTCAGCTCAGTGATCTCCTGCTCCAGCTTCTTCTGAAGCTCTTTGACTCCACTCACTTGAGTTTCCTGCTGAGATCTGATCTGCTGCTTCAGCTCAGAGCTTCTTTTCTCCATGAGACGGATCAGCTGAGTGAAGATCTTCTCACTGTCCTCCACTGCTTTATCAGCAGAGCCATTGATGGCCTCCACCTCCTGTTGAAGCACCTTCACATCTTTCTCTCTGAGCTGGATTCTCTGATGGATTTTCTGTCGACTCAGCTCCAGCTCTCTCTGCCTCTCGGTCCTTTCTGCTGCAGCTGAGACTGTGTCGTGGCCTTTGTGTTCATCCAGAAGGCAGAGGTTACAGATACACTGCTGATCGGTGCGGCAGAACATCTTCATCACCTCATTATGACGAGAGCAGATCTCCTCGTGGAGCTTCTTGGAGGGCTCCACCAGCTTGTGATTCTTAAACGTAGGAGACTCAAAATGAGGTTGGAGATGTTTCTCGCAGTAGGAAGCCAGACATTGCAGACAGGACTTGACAGCTTTGAGTTTCCTCCCAGTGCAGAAATCACAGGCCACATCTTCAGGTCCAGCATCGCAGGGATCAGCAGCAGCAGCTTGGAGTTCAGTCTTCTTCAGCTGCTCCACTAAAGCTGCTAACATCGTGTTTTTCACCAAGTCAGGTCTTTGTTGTTTGAACTTCTTCCTACACTGAGGACAGCTGTGGGTTTTCCTCCCATCCTCTCCATCCCAGTGGGTTTGAATACAGTCGAAGCAGTAGCTGTGTCCACAGGGAATAGTCACTGGGTCCTTCAGTAGATCCAGACAGATGGAACAAGAGAAGGTCTCCTGGTCCAGATTAACTCCTTTCTGCGCCATTTCACCTCTCACAGACTAGAGCTCTGTAAAAGAGAGTAACGACACGCATTGGTCCAATGGCAGCGCCTCCTGGTGGAGGAATATGGGTTTTGCAAAAGCGCCCAAGAAATGACAACTCTGCATTGTTGGTGTGGTGTTTTCAATAATTTAAGGACATTTATAGATCACCCACGTTAATAGCATCATTGAGGGCCCTTAACAGATAAACATTAACACATAGGCCAGTAAAAAAATAAAATAAAATAAAAAGTTGTCTACATGAATGTTTCAATCTACATTTTGTAATAAACAAATTATAAGTATAATGTGATATGACCAAGACACCTAAAAACAAAAACACGGCCGTTTTCATCAATTTACAAGCAAGTGGGCAACACACATACATTGGAGTGAATGGGTTTTCTGGGCGCTTTTGCAATACCCACATCCTGCCACTAGGCGCACAACCCTTAAACCCTTAAACCCTTAAACCCTTAAACCCTTAAACCCTTAAACCCTTACCACGGGAGTCAATGGTGGTGTCGTTACTCTCTTTTCCAGCGCTCTATCACAGACGACGACGATGTCTGAGTTTCTGTTGCTCAGAAGTTAAACCAGTTTGAACTCTGATCTCTGTCAGCTCCTCCTCTTCGCCACATGTTGGTTCCACCCATCTTCTATGTACAAATCCTCACACATTCTCATGCTGGTCAAAGCGCTGGTTACTGAGTAAGCAAGTTTGCACACATTGTTGAGTATTATGTGAGTGTGTGTATGTGTCTGGCTATGAGTGTGGTTATTAGAGGAGGATGACTGTTATATTGTATGTGTGTTTGTGTTTGAATGTGTGATGAGAGTGAGAGAGAGTGTATGTGCTGTTAGTCCCTATTGTGCACTTTATGATTTGGCGCTCTTGTTTCCCTGCTTTTATTAGTGCTTTCTGTCAATTTTTTTTTAAAATATTATGGTTATTATGTCCTATTTCAATTAATCTTAATATTGTATCTGTTCCCACTTTACCTGTCCAGGGACTACAGGGCGGAAATTAGCAATTGTTGCTATAACCTGGCTCAAAGCATCTCTTCTTGTTTTACAAGATTAATGTTTTTTGTGCATTGTCCCTGTTTTAAATAAATAAATTCATTCATTCATTCATTCATTCATTCATTCATTCATTCATTCATTCATTCATTCATTCATTCATTCATCTTCAATCTGTAGATCTGAAGGGGAGGGAACAAGGAAACACCTGAACAGAGTCAAGCTCACTGTGTTTGAGAGCAGAAAATCTTTCTTTTTTTTTCTCATTCTAGTGTGAGGAGCAGCAGCTGTTGATCTCAACTTTTCAATGAAGACTTGTTAAAAACTTAAACGTTAGATCATGTCAGAAGTTGTAACACCTGGTATCTGATCAGGTGTGACTCAGTCCTGTTTGTTCAACCTTTGTCTGACACAAAGTTCAACAACAGAACTAAATGTTTTATGTCTCAGTTTATTACAACTATCTGACCTTGTTTCAGTTATATAGTCATTATGATACACTTTATTTTTACAGCACCTCTTAATGATCAACCACATCACCCTTTGCAAGGAACATCTCATGGGTACACTGGGCAACTGATCATCAGTTCCCAGAATAGTTTATCAGTTTTCTCATAATCGAATACATGTGACATCTGAGTTTTGTCTTTTTTTTTTTATCAACAGTAATCTAACTGTCATCTCTGCAGCACCGCGCCCCATAACCCATAATCTCTTGTTGATGACAGATGAGACTACACAGATATACACATGATGGTAACATGGTAGATGATAAATAACCTTATCCACCGCTCCATGGATTGATTTCTCATTGAAAACAAATGCACATGGAGGAGAGGAGGGTTAGAGACACAGAGGAGGAGACACCACACCTGGAGAGTTCAGGGTTAATCAGCCAATGCTCCACTGTCACAAAGTGTTAGTATTCTCTGCCCAAATTATTGCATTTTTATGAAGTGTTGGCGGTGGACAGCCAATTGACCCTTCGCCAACTCCTCCCACAAACGGCTATTGTCCAATCCTACGTTAGCAACCGTAACTATAGGCCTGGCAAGCTTTCGGCAGTGAGTCATTACGTTTGCTTTTGTGGACACATTTTGAGACTAGGACGAAAAACATTTGTTTGTAGAGAAGGATGTTGTTGTTGCTGCTGCCGCCGCCGCCGCTGCCGCTGCTGCTGCTACTGCAGCAGCAATATAGAGATGTTCAGATACGAGCTGACTTTTTTTTCGACTTGAGCAAGTGTAAATATGGGGATAACCATATGTTCACCTCCGAAATGACAGCTGTACTTTTAGGGCTTTTACCTGGGCTTTTAGGGCTTTTACCTGGGCTTTAGGGCTTTTACCTGGGCTTTTAGGGCTTTTAGGGCTGTTAGGGTTTTTACCTGGGCTTTTAGGCGAGGGATCGTCCAGGCAGGGACTGCTTTCACTGACTGATACAGCGGTGGGAGAAAAAAAAACAGCAGTGAAAGCTGTATGTGGTTCACAATCGCCCAAAAACTTGCAGTTTGACAACGTTTCATGACCAGTGAGATGACCTAAGTCTTCGTGGGTTGATAGACGGTAAAATGACCAGTCCTTACTGCTGCTCTGTACATTGTCCAGTCGTGTCGTTGAACAGATGTTTTATCCTCCTGCGCGAGTCACGTCACTGAAAACTCTGAATGATCTTTGTGACTTCTTCTCTCTATTATCTCACAACAGTTTATCCAGACATTTGCTGATATTTCCTTTGAAATCGATACCAAATACTGCCAGGAGCATGGCTGGGAGTGAAAGCTTGCCCGGCGTAGCAACAGTAACCAAGGGGGCGGGGCTTACGCCCACTAATGTGACTGTTTTACCCCTTTCCCACTGGCCAAAAAACCTGTTTAAACCCGCTAACAATCGGCTTTTGGTGGCAGTGGGAATGGCGCACCAACCCACGTCAAAATCGCCTTCACCCGGCCCGGCTCTGCTCGGCTTGCAGTGGGAACGCCAGACCCGGGTCAACGCTAATTTACGTGATGATGTTGAGCGTTACGTGACGACACGTCATCCCGCCAGTCGCGTCTCATTACATAACTCTTCCTTGATATTACACGGTGGTATCTCAACAGCTGACGGGACTCAAATTGAGAGAGTTTCAAGTTACAAATATCTGGGCATTTGGTTGGATGACAAACTGTCTTTTAAAACTCATATCTCTGATCTTACCAAAAAACTTACATCATCATTCTTGTATCGTAATAGATCTTGTCTGTCAATGGAATGTAGAGAAGAACTTGTTCAGGCCATTTTCTTATCTGCACTTGATGACGGTGATGTCATTTACATGCATGCTGCTCTCTCTACATTGAAACCCCTGGATGCACTTTATCACTCCTCTCTTCGTTTTATTACTGGAGATGTGTTCCGAACCCATCACTGTGTTCTTTATAATAAGGTTGGCTGGCCATCCTTTAGTGTAAGGAGGGAACAACATTGCATGGTTTTTATTTACAAAGCTTTACTTGAAATTTTACCTGTTTATCTTACCAGTTTAATCTCACTTAGAATCTGTAACTTACACACTCGTTCACAGGACACCTTGGTTTTACAAATTCCCAGTATCAGGACAGAATTGGGGAAGACTGCCTTTCAGTTTTATGCCCCCCAAAAGTGGAATAACCTACAAAACTGTCTGAAACTGGATCATCTTATTTCCTTAGATAGTTTTAAAAACGTATTATCGAATGTTTTACAACCTGTATGTAATTGTGAATCATGACCTTGTATATTGTACAATTGTGTTTTTGTAATCAGGGCGTCAGTGAAAAAGAGAGCTCGCTCTCAATTGACCTTCCCTGAATAAATAAAGGAGAAATGAAAAAAATGAAATATCACGTACTGTACCAAAACAAAGCTCTGCTCGCATTAGAGACTGGGATCAAAACGATTGAAAAAAAAGAAGCGACAGTCTGTTTAACTGACGTGTTGTCAGCCTCGGCCGACAGACTCACCCTCCTCCTCCTCCAGAAAAAGAGAAACCACTCGAGACCCACACGTGTTAACACAAACTCTGCTATGTAAAATATGGTTCTACTGCTGTCTCCTTGAACATAAAAATTTGAAATTGTAGATTTTTTTTGTCTAATAACTCCTTTGTATATACTACTCCAGATTTGTATGTAACGTTTATGGTAGTAATTTATTTAACTTGTCTCCTCCGTAAGAAAGTTCCATCACTTTATTTTTCAAAATTAGGAATTCAATGTGCCATTTGTTTATTTCTGTATTAATGTGACTAATGGGTTTTGTTGTGTTTTCTTTTCTTTTTTTTTCTTTTTTTGGAAGAAAATGTACAAGTAAACCCTCAGTGTATTCTTCGGGCGGTAGAGTAATAGAGCAGATACAATACAATATAATAAAGTTTGATCAACAGCTGCATTGAAACGAGACGTTCAAGGACCTTGTCACAGCTGTTGGACTGGTGACTGAGAACATGACTCGACTCCACAACATCATGACTCAGCTCCTTTACTCAGGAATAAACAGTGAAGCTTCACATCTGCAACAGTTTTCCAGACTGAGGTAATGTGTCGTGACGAGAGAGAGAGCGTTACATAAAACAACTTCACCACGCACGCTTCACTTCCTGCACTGCAAAAACTCTAAATCTTACCAAGAATATTTGTCTTATTTCCAGTCAAAACAAATCTCATTCTACTTAAAATAAGACTCATCACATTACTGTAAAAAACAGCTTGTTTTTAGACACTTTTTACTTCTTTAAAGCAGATTTTCACTTAAAATAATCTGATAGTAGAGCAAGTTTTTCTTCCTTATTACAAGCACAAAAAAACTTGCTTCACTGGCAGATTTTTCTACTTATTTCAAGTGAAAATTAGTTTGAAACAAGTGAAAATGATCTAAAAACAAGTTCATTTTTAGGTGATGAGTCTTATTTTAAGTGGAAAGAGATTAGTTTTGACTAGAAATGAGACATTTTGACAAGAAATAAGACAAATATTCTTGGAAAGATTTTGAGTTTTTGCAGTGTGTTGCTGCCTCCAAGGCCGAGTCCAGAACAGACCAGTCCTGAATGATCCAGAGGGACGGAGGAGTCGGGATTCAAACCTGCAGCAGTTTTTGAGCCAGACATTGAAGGAAACAATGTGAGACGAATGTGAAGGTGAAGATTCAGCATAATTTACTACGATCAGGCTGTGATCCAGCTGCTGCAGATGTTTCTGTAACTTTCTTCTTAGTCTTCTCCAACCCACACAACACACAACACAGAATAATGTGGTATGAATGTTTATATTCAAGTATTCAATTCTTTCTCAACTTAAAATGTTCAGCTTTGCACACATTGAATGATATGCAGTTATTATTTCTACATAAATTAAATTCACAGAATGAAATAAAGTTAGCTGAATCAGGTGATTGGCTGACTGTTTTCTAAAGTGATCCAATAAAGAATAGAGCAAATTTCAGATTAAAACACTCAGAGAAACTAAAAATCCTGCAAGTTGTTGTTGGATGGATGGTGTTGTCCAGGTGGTGAGGGGGCGGGGCTTAGTTGTGACATCACAAAGTCACAGGAAGTCCTGACGGCTGGTTTTAAGGCTCAGTTTCTGAATACAGGCTGTGTGCATTTCTCTGTGGACTGAGGCTTTGATACTTTCACAGTATTAATATAGAACCTAGAGCTGCTTTATAATCACACTACACATGGACATCTACCTTTAT
Organism: Trachurus trachurus; assembly: GCF_905171665.1. Taxonomy (NCBI): domain Eukaryota; kingdom Metazoa; phylum Chordata; class Actinopteri; order Carangiformes; family Carangidae; genus Trachurus; species Trachurus trachurus. The sequence goes on along the minus strand of NC_139908.1, from coordinate 1,576,830 downwards.
ACTGTATGGAGCTTTAACACAAACATCTACCTTTATACTGTATGGAGCTTTAATACAAACATCTACCTTTATACTGTATGGAGCTTTAACACAAACATCTACCTTTATACTGTATGGAGCTTTAATACAAACATCTACCTTTATACTGTATGGAGCTTTAATACAAACATCTACCTTTATACTGTATGGAGCTTTAACACAAACATCTACCTTTATACTGTATGGAGCTTTAACACAAACATCTACCTTTATACTGTATGGAGCTTTAACACAAACATCTACCTTTATACTGTATGGAGCTTTAACACAAACATCTACCTTTATACTGTATGGAGCTTTAACACAAACATCTACCTTTATACTGTATGGAGCTTTAACACAAACATCTACCTTTATACTGTATGGAGCTTTAACACAAACATCTACCTTTATACTGTATGGAGCTTTAACACAAACATCTACCTTTATACTGTATGGAGCTTTAATACAAACATCTACCTTTATACTGTATGGAGCTTTAACACAAACATCTACCTTTATTTTGAAGGAGCTTTAATACAAACATCTACCTTTATTTTGAAGGAGCTTTAACACAAACATCTACCTTTATACTGAAGGAGCTTTAACACAAACATCTACCTTTATTTTGAAGGAGCTTTAATACAAACATCTACCTTTATACTGTATGGAGCTTTAACACAAACATCTACCTTTATACTGTATGGAGCTTTAATACAAACATCTACCTTTATACTGTATGGAGCTTTAACACAAACATCTACCTTTATACTGTATGGAGCTTTAACACAAACATCTACCTTTATTCTGAAGGAGCTTTAATACAAACATCTACCTTTATACTGTATGGAGCTTTAACACAAACATCTACCTTTATACTGTTTGTAGATTTGTTTCTTTTTATCTTTAAGATCTTCACTTCCCTCCTCTCATCTTCCTTCAGGTCTTCACCTCTGTTGTTCTACTTTTAAACTCTTTTCTTCTCCTCTGTGGTTCAAACAACTGTTGTTTTATTTCTCTCTGAACCACAGTAACAAAAAAAAAAAAAGCCTTTCTTTAATTTTCTGTCTTCCTTCCCTCCCTCACTGGGAGGAATGTCACATGTGGCAGATGCTCCTCCCCTCTGCTCTGCTCAGAGAGGAGATGGGTGAGGGGAAAAGGGGGTGAAGGGCCATGAGGGAGCGAGAGGAGGAGGAGGAGGAGGAGGAGGAGCAGCAGGGAGGTGTGTACTGTAGCTGCTGCAGGAATCCTCTCCAGACAGATGCATTTCCTGAGCTGCAGCTCTAAAAAACTAAAAAAAAAACCTCCAGCCCCTTCGGCGCTCCCTCCTCTTCCACGCTGACTCTCCATCAGAGAGGAGGAAGCTCTCCAGACCTCCACCGGCTCTTCTCTTCCCTTTGTTCTCTCTCTCCTTTAATGTCGTCTGCGGCGGCTTCAGGCTGGTGACGGACAGGACAGGACAGCTGCAGGTCAGATGGTGCTTTCTCTTTCTCTACAGAGATCTCCAGAGTTATTGTAGTGTATAGGCTATTATCCACCTGAACTTTTTAGCTTTACACTGCAAAAACTCAAAATCTTTCCAAGAATATTTGTCTTATTTCTTGTCAAAATGTCTATATTTTCGTCAAAACTAACCTCTTTCCACATAAAATAAGACTCATCACATAAAAAGCAGCTTGTTTTTAGACACTTTTTTTTTACTTTTTTCAGGCATATTTTCACTTGAAATAAGTAGAAAAATCTGCCAGTCAAAATAAGATTTTTGTGCTTGTAATAAGAAAGAAAAACTTGATCCACTGTCAGATTTTTCTACTTATTTCAAGTGAAAATCTGCTTGAAAGAAGTAAAAAGTGTCTAAAAACAAGCTGCTTTTTATGTGATGAGTCTTATTTTAAGTGGAAAGAGGTTAGTTTTGACTAGAAATAAGACAAATATTCTTGGTAAGATATTGAGTTTTTGCAGTGTAACATCATGCATTATGTTCTTCTGTTCTTCTTGGAACTGAAGGAAAGTGTTTAGTAACAGTAATAGATGAGACATGAGTTACTCTTGTGAGATGCACCCGAGGAGAATGTGTTTCTGTTGTTCACAGGATGAGTAAAATGATATATAGGCTAGATCCTGTCTTGTGTTTATTATGAACACAAAACATGAACTGTGTATGTTAATTTAAACAGATACAGGTAGTGTTTGGATTTACAGAATGCTTCTGTTAAGGTCGAACAGTTAATGCCTACACTGCAAAAACTCAAAATCTTTCCAAGAATATTTGTCTTATTTCTTGTCAAAATGTCTCATTTCTAGTCAAAACTAATCTCTTTCCACTTAAAATAAGACTCATCACCTAAAAATTAACTTGTTTTCAGATAATTTTCACTTGTTTCAAACACATTTTTACTTGAAATAAGTAGAAAAATCTGCCAGTGAAAGCAAGTTTTTTGTGCTTGTAATAAGAAAGAAAAACTTGCTCCTTGTCAGATTATTCTAAGTGAAAATCTGCTTGAAAGAAGTAAAAAGTGTCTAAAAACAAGCTGCTTTTAATGTGATGAGTCTTATTTTAAGTAGAATGAGATTTGTTTTGACTAGAAATGACATTTTGACTAAAAATAAGACAAATATTCTTGGTAAGATAGTAGATTTTTTGCAGTGTATAATGGTAAACTATATCCTTATGTTGGGAGAAGGTGGAGTTTTGGAGTTAGAAAGCATATAAAGATTGTGGTTTTGAGCCGTAGAGAGAGAGAGATCTCACATTGACACTAGAGATGCTCCAAGATTCGACATTTTTTGTACACTGTTCTTCTACTTTTTTGAATGCAGGTGAAGACGTGTCGGCGGTGATTCCTTCTTTTCATCAACACATCAATATACCACTTTTTTTTTACAGCTCGTTTGAGATCGGAGGAGGATTTTTTTTTCTTTTTCTTTTTCTTGAAGCTTTTGCTGTGTTTCCACTGGAGAGTAAGAGAGAGAGATGAGGACGGAGGTTCTGCTGGTTCTGGTCGGTCTGCTGACCCTGAGCTGCATCCTGGTCTCTGCTGCTGGAGGAGAAGAAGCTCTGCAGGTGAGGAGGAAGGAAGTGCAGCTGCAGAGAGATGGACAAGGAGGAAACGTGGAGCTGGCAGACGAGCCGGCGGCCGCTGAGGCTGCAGAGGCCGAGCAGACCAAGCCCAAGAAAAAGAAAACACCTGAGGAGATAGAGGCAGGTAAGAAGCAGCGACACTCTGACATAGAACAATGTTGCACAACCAAACCTGATTAGAACAACATAATCGGAGTATAAACTGCTAAAACTCAAAATCTTTTGTCTTATTTCTTGTCAAAATGTCTAATTTTTAGTCAAAACTAAACTCTTTCCACTTAAAACAAGACTCATCACCTAAAAATTTACTTGTTTTCAGATCATTTTCACTTGTTTCAAACTAATTTTCAATTGAAATAAGTAGAAAAATCTGCCAGTGAAAGCAAGTTTTTTGTGCTTGTAATAAGGAAGAAAAACTTGCTCCACTGTCAGATTTTTCTACTTATTTAAAGTGGAAAATTTGCTTGAAAAAAGTAAAAAGTGTCTGAAAACAAGCTGCTTTTTAATGTGATGAGTCTTATTTCAAATAGAATTAGATTTGTTTTGACAAGGAATGACATTTTGACTAGAGTTTTTGCAGTGTAGAAGTATCAAAAGTGAATAAAAGAGCCGTGCATTTAAGGATTGTGCATTGATTGCACCTGATAAACAATGATAAACCTCTTTGTTGGTGCCCTATAGGTAGCTTATACTGTAGAAAAATGAATTCCTCCAACATTGGGTGATCAAAGCAGAGTGCAGCACAACCAATCCTGATTAGAACAATCCTAAACAGAGTAAGAATGGAAGTATCAAAGAGTATAAAAGTGAATAAAAGATGCCACAAGAGCCGTGCATTTAAGGATTGTGCATTGTGAACAATTACCTAATAACCCTATTTGTTCATGCCCTTTATAGAAAAATGAATTCCTCCAACATTGGGTGATCAAAGCTAGACAGGATGAAGATCTCTGCACGCCAGTTATCTCACTGGCTTCTCTCATAATCTTGAACAGATGATTTTTGTGAGATGATGAAGCAAAAAAGTTAAAACTGACTCAATAAAAGATCAATAGAACAAAACCATTCAGGACAAACAGTGACATAACAATGTTGCAGAGTGCAGCACAACCAAACTTGATAAGAACAATCCTAAACAGAGCAAGAATAGAAGTATCAAAGAGTATAAAAGTGAATAAAAGATGCCACAAGAGCTGTGCATTTAAGGATTGTGCATTGATTGCACCTGGGACAAAGGAAAATGACCTAATAATAAACCTATTTGTTCGTGCCCTATAGGTAGTTTATAGAAAAATGAATTTAAAGCGAGACAGGATGGGCCGAGCCTTCTGCACGACTCATCTGTCAAAGATCTCTGCACGCCAGTTATCTCACACTGCAAAAACTCAAAATCTTACCAAGAATACTTGTCTTATTTCTAGTCAAAATAAATCTCATTCTACTTAAAATAAGACTCATCACATTTAAAAAGTAGCTTGTTTTTAGACACTTTTTACTTTTTTCAAGCAAATTTTCCACTTGAAATAAGTAGAAAAATCTGATAGTGGAGCAAGTTTTCCTTTCTTATAACAAGCACAAAAAACTTGCTTCCACTGTCAGATTTTTCTACTTATTTCAATTGAAAATTAGTTTGAAACAAGTGAAAATGATCTAAAAACAAGTTAATTTTTAGGTGACGAGTCTTATTTTAAGTGGAAAGAGATTAGTTTTGACTAGAAATGAGACATTTTGACAAGAAATAAGACAAATATTCTTGGAAAGATTTTGAGTTTTTGCAGTGCACTGGTTTCTCTCACAATGTTGAACAGACAATTTTTGTGAGATGATGAAGCAAAAAAGTTAAAACTGACTCAATAAAAGACCAACAGAACAAAACCATTCAGGTCTTATCAACATTTAAAGATTTTAGTCTGTGCAGAAAGAAAGTCTAATCTCTGCAGGCCTCTTTTTTTGCAGATTGTTGAAGTTTTTATCGATTATTGTCCCAGTGAGTCGAGTGTTTGTATGATTCAGTCTCAGACCAGGATTTGGGATTTTTGTGTCCTTCTTCTCTCACCTCCACCGCTGCTTCCTGTGTGGTTTGTGTTTCAGACCCAGAGCAGCAGCAGAGGAGGCTGGGAGGGGGGGGGGTGGAGGGGGGTGTAGGTGGGGGTTTGGTTGAAAGTATGTGAGTGAGTCTATGAGTCAGAGATGACGAGCCAGAAACTTGGAGGTCTGACAGATTCTTGGCGGACGTCATGACCTGCTTTCTCTGCCAGGGAAACAACTGTAAAGAAAGAAAGAATTAAAAAAAAAAAAAACCTTTTAAGCAGCTTGTTTTGTCCAAATGCACTGATTCAGAAGATGAGATTTCACCGTGCGTCTAAATTATGTCGACACAACAATAAAAAAAAGTCAGCAGAAAACTATTTCCACTACGGTTTTTCCATAAGGAGACAGGATTTACGAGAGGCCCAGTCCCAGTTTCAGTCCCAGTTTCTCCGATGTTCTTCTGCTGCACGTTAACTTTCCACTGAATGAAGCAAAACCACAAACAGCAGCACATCAGCTCAGCCCATAATTAACTAAACCAGAGACCAGAGAGACCCCCAAACAAACCCTCATCCACCTCAGAGTCTGGTTTATACAGACGAGCTCCTCCTCCTCCTCCTCCTCCTCCTCCTCCTCTCTCTGTTTACGTTCATTCTCTCTCGCTGCCTTGCTCAAGAGTCTGAGGCTCAGCGCTGGTATCTTCAGTTGACTTTGAGACGCTGCCAAAGACTTCAGAGAGGATTTACTGTAAGAAAACGGACGGATTAACTCGTTATAGGGGCCCCCGAGGCTAAAGGTGGCCCCCTGACCCCCCAACACAGAGCTCCATTAGAATACAATACAGACACAATACTAAAGATCCTTCAAAATAAAGGTAGATGTTTGTGTTAAAACTCCTTCAAAATAAAGGTAGACGTTTTTGTTAAAGCTCCTTCAAAATAAAGGTAGATGTTTGTGTTAAAACTCCTTCAAAATAAAGGTAGACGTTTTTGTTAAAGCTCCTTCAAAATAAAGGTAGATGTTTGTGTTAAAGCTCCTTCAGTATAAAGGTAGATGTTTGTGTTAAAGCTCCATACAGTATAAAGGTAGATGTTTGTGTTAAAGCTCCATACAGTATAAAGGTAGATGTTTGTATTAAAGCTCCATACAGTATAAAGGTAGATGTTTGTGTTAAAGCTCCATACAGTATAAAGGTAGATGTTTGTGTTAAAGCTCCATACAGTATAAAGGTAGATGTTTGTATTAAAGCTCCATACAGTATAAAGGTAGATGTTTGTGTTAAAGCTCCATACAGTATAAAGGTAGATGTTTGTGTTAAAGCTCCATACAGTATAAAGGTAGATGTTTGTGTTAAAGCTCCATACAGTATAAAGGTAGATGTTTGTATTAAAGCTCCATACAGTATAAAGGTAGATGTTTGTGTTAAAGCTCCATACAGTATAAAGGTAGATGTTTGTATTAAAGCTCCATACAGTATAAAGGTAGATGTTTGTGTTAAAGCTCCATACAGTATAAAGGTAGATGTCCATGTGTAGTGTGATTATAAAGCAGCTCTAGGTTCTATATTAATACTGTGAAAGTATCAAAGCCTCAGTCCACAGAGAAATGCACACAGCCTGTATTCAGAAACTGAGCCTTAAAACCAGCCGTCAGGACTTCCTGTCACTTTGTGATGTCACAACTAAGCCCCGCCCCCTCACCACCTGGACCCACCATCCATCCAACAACAACTTGCAGGATTTTTAGTTTCTCTGAGTGTTTTATTCTGAAATCTTCTCTATTTTTTTTATTTATTGGATCATTTTAGAAAACAGTCAGCCAATCAGAAGAGAGGCTCAGAGCCTCCTCCTCTCTTCTGATTGGCTGACACCGACCTGTTGTTACTAGAGCTCCAGAGAGAAGCTGAGAGAGAGAGGAGATGGAAAACTACACTGAGATGTTTTTACATCTTCTCCTGGATCAAACCCTTCAAAATAAAAGACATAAGCTGAAGAACATATTGAGTTTTAAGTCGTATTATAGAATCCAACTTAGGTCAAATATTATTTTTCATTCATTTAATTGAAACGACCAATAGCGAGTCGACATTCAGTCGGCCTGAGGCCTTCAGTCTTCATCCAGTGGATCCAGCTGGGACCATGACATGTAATTTAAAACAGAAAAAAAAGAAAAGAAAAACTCTTTTCCATAAAACTAAAACTGAGTCTGAACAAACAAAAACAGGAAAAACTTTGATGCTGGATAATAAAAAAAAATCAAAAGGTTCTTTCACGCCTATTTAAATTTTTGTGGACACAACAAAACAAAACAGAACAGACCTGGGGGAGGGAGGGAGTGTTGTGTTTAAGGACCGCTGGAACATCAGGAAAACAAGCCTCTCTCTCTCTGTGTGTCTGATGATGACAGGTTGTAAAAACAAGGGTGGATTAAAGCAGTGGTTCTCAACTGGTGGGTCGGGACCCAAAAGTGGGTCTTGGACCCGTTCTGGATGGGTCGCGGACAGCTGGTCAAAAAAGTAAATAATATTTAATGCACATCTGATGTTGGACATGTCTTTTATTTTGAAAAATAACTTATTTTGAAAGGCACGAGACACGTGAACACATGCAGTTGTAATGCTCCTCCTCACTTTCTTATTATTTGCTCCATTTGCTCTGAATGCAAAGATATCAGTTTCTTATTAATGTGGCCTGATGCAGTGAATCTTGTTTTGTTTTGTGGGTCTTTATTTTGTGCGATTTGATATTTATTCACTTTAGTGAACATGCTCTGAATGCAGAGATGCATTAGAAGTCAAATATATCGTTTTGTGGGTCTCCATTTTGTGCAGTTTGATATTTTTTTTGATATTTGATATTTTGATTTTTTTTTCACGTCCGTACATGCACTGCAAAAACTCAAAATCTTACCAAGAATATTTGTCTTATTTCTAGTCAAAACAAATCTCATTCTACCTAAAATAAGATTCTACCTAAAATAAGACTTTTCACTTGAAATAATCTGATAGTGGGGAAAGTTTTTCATTCTTATTACAAGCACAAAAAACTTGCTTTCACTGGCAGATTTTTCTACTTATTTCAAGTGATAATGTGTTTGAAACAAGTGAAAATGATCTAAAAACAAGTTGATTTTTAGGTGATGAGTCTTATTTTAAGTGGAAAGAGATTAGTTTTGACTAGAAATTAGACATTTTGACAAGAAATAAGACAAATATTCTTGGAAAGATTTTGAATTTTTGCAGTGTGCAGTTGTCATGGTAACTCCTCAGTTTCATTCATGTGCTCTGAAATGCACTTTGCTCAATAAAGAGCTAAATGAGTTTTTAAAGGCTTAAAAAAAAAAATCTTGGTTTGAATTCTATAAAAGTGGGTCGCGACTTAATGACCATGGGACAATGTGGAGCCCAGAGTGAGACTAGTTGAGGACCCCTGGATTAAAGAACTCCAAACTCCCAACGCCCCGTGAACGCATCTTCTCTGTAATGTTCCATGTTGTTTCATACTTTCATGTTTATCTGCAGTTTCTAATCAGAGGCTTGGAGAGAGAGGAGGCGTAACGATACACTAGGCTACACCTCTGCATGTCTGGAAACAGTTTCAGTCTGGACGTCCCGAGGTCACGCAGCCCCCCCCCACCCCCCCTCTGTCCTCCCTCTGTTTGTCTCTCAGCTTCATATCATGAAAACAAACATCTGGACCTCAGAGGCAGATGAGCTGTGAAACACCAGAGTCTTTCTTTAAAGAGTAAACAAGAGTGTTGTTACTGAAACTCTTCTAGTTTTCCCCAATAAAGCCTGATAGATAATCAATAGGCTACAACACTGATTATCATCTTATTGTAGATTAATAGGTAACACAGTGACATTTTACTGTTTTTTAAAGGGACAACGAGGAGTTTCTATTTGGTTATAAAAAAGTCTCACATTAATGTGGATGAATCTACGTTACCACTTGTTAATGGTCCATTTTAGATAAATCTGTGGTTTTGTCTCTATGGTTATTTTGTTATTATTAGTGGTGGTGGAAATGCTGGGCGAGCCGACCAGCGTTTCTTTACTTTCGGTTTCATGGCGAGTCCTGAGAATAACGCCGCCGAATCTCCGTTTATGGTGGGAACTACGACGGTATGTGATCGTCTTCCAACCTCTGACTTTAATTCTTGATGAATGAAAACATGAGTCTGTCTTGCGCCGGTCAAAGAATTTCACGGTGCGGAGGCTCATAAATGTAGTGTGGAAACACTTCACTTTTCCAAAACTCCTCGTTGTCCCTTTAAGTGAAGTTGTCAGACTCAGTAGTGATAGTGAACATAGCACACGACTGGATCTGGCAACACAAGTAGCTCCGCCCACAATCACCAGTCACTATAGTTACACGTCGGCTTGTGCACGTATTAAACGAATCAGCTACAGTAAGCTAATGAATTAGCTTTAAAGGGATAGTTCAACATTTTGGCAAACTGGTCCATTGCCATAATCCCTATAGTCATAGCAGTAGGTTCGTTACCTTTAATTGTCGGTGCAAGCTATTTTTAGAACGGCGGAGCAGAGCCGTGAGCTGCTCAGAGCTACGCTACGGAGGCTCATTATGGGATTACTTGGTTTCCCTCATCAAACTCATCAAATACACAACTCCACAACGCTCTGGTGGACAAGTTGTGACCTGCACATTCACCACGCTATGAGATAATACGTCACGTGCCGCCTAAATATTCTGTCTGGCTGTATTTTTTTAAGTTAAACAAAGGTTTAAATGTACAAAAATATACTATACATAGTATTTCTCCCATATACTGTATGTAGTCACTTCAACTTTTAAAAAATCAGGAGTTATTTGTAATTTCTCTGTAATTTAAAGTGTCAAAATATCATGTGGTGCGACCGTCCAGCCATGACTGCTGTTTTGAAAACTTATTTGAAATTACTCTAAATCTATTACAATTTATTTTCTGCCCTATTTGGCATGATTTACAAAGTGTTTTGTATTCCTGTACAAAATTGCAAAGCTTTTGCAGTTATATTTATTTCATAATATACAAATAAACTTTGTCCGATCATATCCATTTCATTAAAGGAGTATTATCGCAATAATTCGGCCACTAGATGGAGCCAGGCGGAGCTTATCAGATATAAACAAGTGGCCAGCTGTCAGAGAGAGAGAGCAGCCTCGTTTAGTCCTCCCCCTCCTCCCTCCCCCCCCCTCCTCCCTTAACAGGTTGAATGAACGTGCAATCGCGGGAAAAAGAAAACTCGCTAGTGGAAGCGGCAGCTCTACGTCGCACACAACCACAACAACGACAACAACAGCAACTGCAACGTCCTCCTCCTTAATAACGCTGAGAGGACAGCTGAAGAAAGACACAGGGACATGGAGACAAAGTGTTCTACCAGCGATTCAGTGACTGTGAGCAGCCTGACACTGCTACATTACTATTTACTGTTGCATATTTGTCCGGTTCGGGGGTCGGATTTGCGAGTTCCGAGTGCATTTTAACGCAGCAAGCGCCGGGCCGGCTTGGATCATAACAAAGACAAATGCTGCATTTGCCCCATGGACACTATACTGTTGGCGATTTTTTTTGTAAATTTAGTTATGGCTCCCCCCGACCTATCTTTTGCATATTTCAGCTTATTTTATGCTATTACTGCTGTATTTGCGATAATGCTCCTTTAAATATCATGTGGTGCGACCATCAATAAATGACCACTTTTGAAATTTTTATGTTGAAATCTACTCAAGGACAGGGAGTTGTATCATCCACCATTTTGTCATAGAGCTATGGAAGCAGAAAGAAGGTTTGTGGCTCTCTCATTCTTTTCTTTTTTTTTAAATAACCTTTTTAACTGCTCGAATGTTGTTGCCACATTTGGATATCATGTGGTATGACCTCAAAAAAAAACATTAATTTAAGTTTTTTTTTTTTTTTCCGCAAATGTGTATTTTTATCATAAATTTCATAGTGACCTTTTGTGGGAAGCTAGCTAGCTGTGTTTATGTTGCTAATCTTGTTTTAGTAATATTTGACTGAACTTGAAATGTGGTGGTCATGTGGTGCAACCGCTGCAGATTGTTTTCCATCATAGATAGGCCTACTATATGACCAAGATTGGCAGTTTTTATACTTTTTATATTCAATTGATGATTGATAAACATTAAAGGGAAACCTCGTTTTTTTTTCAACCTGGGCCCTGTTTTCATATGTTTTTCTGTATATGTGAGTGATAAAAGTATTATCCATCACTCACGTATACAGAAAAACATATGAAAACAGGGCCCAGGTTGAAAAAAAAACAAAGTTTCCCTTTAAGTACTTAATTTTTAGTATTATTTTGAATGTTTTTTTGATATTTGATGAGTCATTTTGCTAATATTTCAGAAATAATGGTTAGTTCATCTTTGTAAAATATAAGAATTGTATTATTATTATTATTAAAATAACTTGTCCATACTTGGCCATAAGTGCCAGATATAATATATTTTAACAAGAAAGATGCTCTCTTTGTCATTGCAGAATCTGAGCTAGCAACCTCACGCAACTCTACGTTGACCAGCCTAGATTGGCCAACGTTCGAATGCGCCTGGGGTGAGCGGCACATATGCACACACACACACACACACACACACACACACACACACACACACACACACACACACACACACACACACACACAGATACAGTACACATACAGTTAGATTTTTATCAGAAAATCAAGAAATGTTTATGAAATGTTTGTGTTCATGTTGTCCATGCAAGGAACGTTACCAGACAGAGTTGTTTTAGAGGTAGAGGGATTATGGCAATGAGGCGAATATACCAAAATGTTGAAATTTCCCTTTAAAACATAATTTGCAATTGCAAGATAGTAATCAATCCCAGTGTAACACAGCAAGTTCCTCCAGGATATTGTGAAACGTTTAAAAGTACTGGAGGAGAGTGGGTGAGTTGTTTTGGTCTCGTTTCAATAGAAACCAGGCAAAGCTAACAGATGTTTGATGCCTCGTATTATGGGATGGGACCCTGTTTGTACTGTTGATGACGTTTGGTGCTGTTCTGAGCATTATTTGTGGCTATGAGTGGCTTTTTCATCGGTTACGCGTGGATAAATATACTGCATTGTTTGTTATGGTCAGACCTACAGACCTACAAATGAAAGTCTGAAGGGAAACATTTGGCAGTAAAAGTTCATATAAAATGTTTAAAGAAGCTGCTCTCTCTCTCTCTGTCTGTCTTCCATACATTCACAACCTATAACTGACTGTCGTCGTCGTCTTCTTTAAAGGAGAACATCTGTTAGCTTTGCCTGGTTTCTATTGAAACAAGACCAAAACAACTCACCCACTCTCCTCCAGTACTTTTAAACATTTACCAATATCCTGGAGGAACTTGCTGTGTTACACTGGGATTGATTACTATCTTGCAATTGCAAATTATGTTTTAAAGGGATATTTCAACATTTTGGTATATTCGCCCCATTGCCATAATCCCTCTACCTCTAAAACAACACCGGGTGACCATCAGGAAAATGATTTAGGGGTCAAAAATGACCGGAGTTCTCCTTTAACCTCTGCAGCCAGAGCGAAGAAAACAGCCAGAAGGAAGCAGAAACCTCCTAAACCCACCAAAAAACCAAAACCTCCAAAACCCACCAAGAAACCAAAACCTCCAAAACCCACCAAGAAGCCGAAGGCGCCAAAACCCACCAAGAAAACAAAGGCCACGACGACACAAGACCCGTCTCTGACGAAGGAGGAGCGGCTGTGGATAGAGCTGGGATGGGGCGCACGTACGTCCACTGGGACTCGAACCTGAACAATAGGACGAATCGCCTTGTTGTTTACAACTACTTCCGGGTAGAAAACCAGCATGAGAACAATAGTGACGGACGAGAGTTTCGCTATATATATATAATTTTTCATGTCACTATATCGCCGTTTAGACTAATCTGATGTTTGTAAAGTTTATAAAACCAATGATTGGACAAACATTACTATTTATTTGTGCACATTTTTGTAATTAGTCATGGTTATCATAGATTAGCCGGGCTAACGGTTAGCTACCTGTTTAACTTTAATAACTCAGTGACTCAATAAACGCTCCATGAAAAACTATTTTCTCCAGCGGATATCTGAGTTACAACATGACTGAGCTAACTGGAGTAGTTTCATGTCGTGTCCCACAACGGGAGGGTTTTAACAGCTGACGTCCTGATGTTAGCTTATCTACCGTTAGCTTAGCTACCGTTAGCTGTCCTTGTCAGCTGAGCCACTGATGCTTTCTAGACACTGTGATTCCCCCAAACTGAATAAATTCAACACATAGCAACACAAAACACACACACAGAAATAGTAATGTTTCTTCAATCATTTCAGATTTGTCTAAACGGTGATAGGGCGAAAAATATGATATAGCTAAACTCTCGTTCGTTACTATTGATCTCATTCAAATTACGTGCTGGTTTTCTACCCGGAAGTAGAATGTAAACAACAAGGAGATTCAGTCTATAAAAGTCTAGTAAAACAACAGACTCACAGCCTTTTAACTGCTGCTCTTTGTCTTTACAGTGATACGACGTGCGGCCCCGAAACCGACCGGGTGGGTGGAGCCTGTGGAGCCGGACCTGCGTAAGATTATTATTATTATTAAAATAACTTGTCCATACTTGGCCATAAGTGCCAAATATAATATATTTTAACAAGAAAGATGCTCTCTTTGTCATTGCAGAATACTACTCTCCATGGATCCACCAAGATTGGGGATCGGTCAAAGGCGCCTGGGGTGAGCGGCACATATGCACAGACACACGGTTTGATTTTTATCAGAAAATCAAGAAATTTTTATGAAATAAAATGAAATAAAATGAAATGTTTGTGTTCGTGTTCGTGTTCGTGTTCGTGTTCGTGTTCGTGTTCGTGTTCGTGTTCGTGTTGTTCATGCAAGGATTGGGTAAAGATTGGGCCAAGATTGGGCCAAGATTGGGCCAAGATTGGGCAAAGTTCAAAAAGGCCTGGGCCACACTCACACGGTGTGTATGAAATGTTCGTTTTCATGTTTGAAATGTTAATAAAATCTGGTTTAAACATGAAATTTGCATGGAATGAATTATTTATTGGTCTCTTTAAATTGATTTTTAATGATACAAGGTCTTGAGGTCATTTGGCGCAACCACCCATCCTGTGGTGCGAGCAATAATAACAATACCTATATCACATACAAACTAAAATATCTAAATTCTGTAACTGAAACATTACTAACTGATACAATATGCTTAAGTAAAAGGTATTTTTAAAACATTTTTATCAGTATTATGCAATTGAAAGAAAAAATCAGTTGGTTAACTACATTTAATATAGCGACTGTGACATTGTAGAGCTAAAATATGAGAGCATTATTTACAAAAATTCTAATGAAATGCAAACACTTTGTTTCTATGTGCTTGATTGTAAAAAAAAAAAAAAAAAAAAAACTATTCAGTATGTTAAGAAAATGTATTAATTTTAAGATAAATTCTGGTCGCAACACATGACATTTTTTAAGGCCACGGGCAATTCATCTATATGAAAAAACACTAAAATTGCTAAATTCTAAAATTTTACGTTAATCTTTGTGTACATAACATCCTTAATATTTGAACAGCTGCAAGATATATTCTTATTTTTGATATTTTAAAACTGGCATGTTGAAAAACCTTATACAGTACGTCATTGACCCAATAACAGAACGTTACCAGACAGAGTTGTTTTAGAGGTATAGGGATTGTGGCAATGGCCGAATATACCAAAATGTTGAAATATCCCTTTAAAACATAATTTGCAATTGCAAGATAGTAATAAATCCCAGTGTAGCACAGCAATTTCCTCCAGGATATTGCGAAATGTCTAAAATCTCAAGTATCAAGATGATATCGTGTCCTGGAGCCTCCTAATCTCCACACAAATGAACATTTGACCGGTTTTGACTTGTGACTCAGATGTTTCCTCTTATGTAACGACTCTGTACAGTGTTAAAGCAGCAGTCGGTGGTGTGTGTGTGTGTGTGTGTGTGTGTGTGAGGGTCGGGGGGTCGGGGGGGTTCATTAGTCTCTGGCAAAGCTCTTCACTCTGACTGTGTCATGTTTGGTCTCAGCCCAAAACAAACCCGTGAGGTGACTGAGTTCTCCACAACACAGTCCGTCTGTCTGAGCAGACCTACAAAATAAAAGTCTGAAGGGAAACATTTGGCAGTAAAAGTTCAAATAAAATGTTTAAAGGGATACGCCAACTTGCCTCACTCCCGAGTCCATGACCAGCAGACCATCCTTTCGACTGTGCGTGTGTAACCCCTGTGTTGGTGTGTCTTCTGTAAATAAGCACTTGAAGCTGCTGGTTGGAGTAACAGCCGGTTTATTCTGCATGTATGACAAAAAGGACAGAAGCAAGAAGTAAGTAACGCTGTTCTCCCTCTCGTGGGCACAGTCAGTCTCTTTCGTTCAAATCCTCGTTTACATTGACAATCATAAATGAGATAGAGTTACAATTCAAATAAAATAAAATAAAACAAAACACAATACTTTCAGGTTGATCGTATAGTGGTTTTTTGTACTGAAATATCTGTGAATAAAATAAAAGAGAATGTGTATAAAATAAAAATAAAAGAGTGTATGTGCTATAAATGCAAGTTCAGAAGAATGCATTTAAAAATAAAATACATGCTATGTTTTTGCATCTGGCTATTACCTTTTTCAAACATTTTTATACTCAACAAACCAGTAGTTGCATAAAATAACCACAAAATATTTTTTAACACACACACATCTGCTGTCTTGGAACATTCACTCACATACCTGCATGTATGACAAAAAGGACAGAAGCAAGAAGTAAGTAACGCTGTTCTCCCTCTCGTGGGCACAGTCAGTCTCTACAGAAGAAACAACATTGTGTTACGCTAATACTGTTAGCTCTATGCTACTCATTTCTCTCGACGACAATACAAAACAAAAACACGGCGAATCCGCGGGGAGCATGGAAAAATCAACAACAACGTACAACAAGTCAGTATACAGTATAATCTTGATGTTACGTGACTTAAACAACTGTAAATAAGTTTTAGCCCAGGAGCTCGTGAGAAACGTTACCTTTCGTTCAAATCCTCGTTTACATTGAGGATTTCCCACAATCCCTTTCTCTATACCCGTTCCAGCGGCACACGCGATAGACAGCAGAGGGCGCTCATACCACATTTAGCTGGATTTACACAGCTTCTTTTAACTATGTTACATACACCCCCCAGAAATCCTGCTAAATTGGGGTACAGTAAACAAAATACTCAAAAAAAAACACATTCATATAAGTCACAAATTACTGCCTGTGCAGCCATAAGCACACTACTCAGTCAAAATCAGTTATAAACTTTCCACTAGGGAATAAGCGAGTAAGGTTTTGGCCAATCCCCTTACCAACCTAGACACAAAAGATGCCGTGTACACCTCTCATATAATAAACAGTGCTCAATAGCAGAGATAACTTATGTATCCTAGGCCACAGTCAGGCAAAAAAAACATGTATCTGGATCACTCAAACTACCCAGAAAACATATTCCTCACAAAAGAAAACAGTGAATCAACTGTTGAAGCTGAATCATCTACGACCTGTTCATTCATCTCACAGATTAGTCTAGCTGGAGGTTTTACAGGTCTACCTGACCTAGTGTTAAGTGCAGGTGGCTGTACACTAACAACATGGTCTTGTGTGCGTGTAGGAGGCTGTGTATCAGTCAAGTGTTCAGGGGAGGGGCCATGGTCAGGTGGTACAGGTGACATTGACACTGAACTTTCAGCAGTGGCCGCAAGAGCAGGCGGCTGGTCAGCACACTCCAAAGAAGGAAGGGCATCCAGGACCTCACTCACAACATCTGGGGCCACAGTCACATCTGCACCTGAGGGTTGAGCCTCCACATCCCCTGCGGGAGAACAATCAGGCTGGACGGCCGCCACAACCTCGTCAATCCCATCATCCATGTGCATGAGCCAGTTAATGGTCTTTGTCTCACTGTCCTGAACATCAGAAGGAACTGCCGGTTCACACACTCCACTCCCAGCAACAGATGAGCAGTCAGAGTCCACAATGTCGTCTCCTCCTGCAGGCAGGAAACTCACAGGGAGCAGAAGGTTTCTGTGAACAACTTTTTCTCTTGATGTGACAGGATCTCTGATATGATACACATTGATTCCATGCTTTACAGACACCACTTCAAACACTGTGGATTCCCATTTGTCTGCAATTTTCCTTTTTCCTCTCTCACCACGGTTTGCAAGCAAAACTCTGTCCCCGACAGTGAGAGGGGAGCCTTTGGCTCTGCGGTTGTAGTTCTTTGCTTGACGTGTCTGTTCAACGTGACTGTTCTGCCGGGCAATGCGTGCAGCTTCAGATAAGTCATGTTTCAAACGTGCAACAAACTCCTGATGGTCAACAACAGTATCGCTGGGGAGGGCATGCTGGAACAAAACATCAACAGGCAAACGAGGGATCCTCCCAAACATGAGGAAAAAGGGGGCAAATCCTGTTGTTTCATGCTCAGTGCAATTGTAACAAAAAGTCAGCATCTGAAGCATTTGGGGCCACCTCGCCTTGGATTGTGGGGGCAGTGCTCTTATCATATTCCCAAGAGTCCTGTTGTACCGCTCAACAACACCGTTCCCCATGGGATGGTACGGGGTGGTATGCGATTTCTGGACGCCAGCCATCTCTAGGAGCTCTTTAATGAGCCGACTTTCAAAATTGGCTCCTTGATCCGAATGGATGCGTTTAGGGAAACCATAAATGCAGAAAAAGTCATTCCAAAGACGACGGGCAACCTGTTTTGCTGACTGGTTTTTACATGGAAATGCATGAGACAGTTTGGAAAAATGATCTGCTTTCAAGTATGCTTTCAAGTGGAGCACGATCGTTGGGCTCAGGGGTTTTCCCCACTACACAACGAAAACAGTTCCTCACATGATTGATGATGTCACGCTCCATCCCTATCCAGAAAAACCTCTGCCTGGCGAGGGAGAGTGTACGAGCCTGGCCCTGATGACCAGCTGAATCATGTAGGCCATGGAGGACTTGGGATTTCAGGGAGTCTGGAACAACAAACTGTTGAGTGGTAGTGTTCATTTGTCTGTCTTTCTTTACCTTGTACAACACGCCGTCTTTGATGGAAAGTTTGGGCCAGTGTCTCAAGAGTTTCATCACACCACGAGGTTCTTCCGTACGCTCGCGTCTAGTGGGTCTCCGGTGACGCTGGACGTAGTGGAGCACTCTGCCCAGAACAGCGTCCTGCTCTTGTAGGTTTATCAGCTCACTCCTTGGTGTAGAAGCAGTCTGGTCGACATTGAAAAGTTGGGGAATAGCTGGACCTGTGCCTCTCACTCGGCTGACACCACCTGAGTCATGTGCTTCCAGAACAGCTGACACGTCCTGTGACTGCAGGGACCCTGAAGGAGGAGGAGAGAGGACAGCTTCTTCCTCGGGCTGATCAGTGACAAACTGACAGTTGTTAGTGAATCTAAATGCATCTTGTACTGTCCTATCCACCATCCCACTGACTTGGTTTAATAGGAAAGCATAAGGCTCGCTCACAAGACGGTGGCTCATGCATGACTGGACAAATGGCTCTCTGCTTAGCGCGTCAGCAACTACATTTTTTGTGCCAGGGACATAGTTTAGATCGAAACTGAATGCTGCAAGCTTTGAAACCCACCTCTGTTCGCATGCATCTAACCTAGGCTTAGTCAAGATGTATGTTAGGGGGTTATTATCGGTCCAAACTGTGAAATGCCGTCCCTTCAACCAGTGGCTAAATTTGTCACAAACTGCCCATTTAAGAGCGAGAAACTCTAGTCGATGCGCTGGATAGTTCAGCTGGGCATGGGAGAGTGTTTTGCTGGCAAACGCCACTGGCCTGGCGATCTTTCCACCAGGAGGCAACTGTGAGAGGACAGCTCCTAGGCCATCAAAGGAGGCATCGACAGCGAGGATGAACGGAGCATTAAAATCTGGATGAGCTAATGTGGCACTGTGTAATAGCCCATGTTTCAAAGTTTCAAATGAATCCCTACACTCATCAGTCCAGTCAGCTTGGGACAGTTTCACATGACCTTTTTTAAATTTAGGCTTATGGCCTCTACCTCTCTTTGGTGTAGCAGCGGGTTCCGCCACCAGGTTGAACAGTGGCTTAGCCTTAGCAGAGCATCCCTCAATGAAGTGATGATAGTAGAGAACCATCCCTAAGAATGATCTGATCTTCTTAGCGCACGGCGTTTTTCCATCAGACTCCATCAGGTCAGATTCCTGGACATTGCTGATAGCCTGTACCTTACTTGGGTCAGTCCTGACACCATCCTCACATATGATGTGTCCCAAAAACTTCACAGACCGGCGGAGGAAGTAGCACTTTTTAGGTGAGAGCTTCAAGTTGTTCGCTGCGAGGCGTGTGAAAATCATCTGCAAACGCTGAAGAGCAACACATTCAGACGGAGCAAAAACCATAAGATCATCCAGGTAACATAATAGACTTGTGAAGTTCTCATCCCCAAAAATTGACATCATCATTCGCATGAATGTGGCAGGGCTGTTGGTCAGGCCTTGGGGCATCCTGTTATATTCATGGAGACCGAATGGAGAAGAGAAAGCTGTGTATTTTTTGTCACTTTCATGAAGTCTAACATTATAAAACCCGGAGGTCAAGTCCATTGTAGAAAAAAACACATTACCACCGAGTGCAGCGAGTGCGTCTGTCTGGTGAGGTAATGGATGCGCATCTTTCACTGTTCTTGCGTTTAACCATCTGAAATCATTACAGATGCGGAGATCACCGTTCGGCTTGACAACAAGGACAAGGGGAGATGAATATTCACTCTGGGACTTCCTGATTATCCCCAATTCCTCCATTTCATTTAGAGCTGTCCTGAGTTTATCATAATGGCATGGTGGGACTCGCCTGTATGGAAACCTGAAGGGTTTGTCGTCCACCAGGCGGATTCTGTGGACAAAATCTGGTGCTTCACCACAGTCCATTTTGTGTTTTGAAAAAATAGATTCAAACTGCACAATGATCTGCAACAGTTTATCTTTCCACTCAGGGGAGACTTCACAAGATGAGAGATCCAGATCCTGAAGGCCCATTTCGGTCAAGACATGTGATATCTCTTCCTCTGACCGAGGCGCAGGTGATGAGCTCTGTGTGTGCTGCACGTTGGATTGGATGCTGACAGGTTCAGGTAAGTCCTGCACAGAAGAGCAGTTGGACACATCTGCAACTTTAGCATTTCTTTTCAAGGTGAGTATCTTTTCTGTGGGATTCACTATTTTGACTGGAACCCAGCCATCACCCCATAAGGGAGTGACAACTCTCCCCACTAGAATTTGTGCAGGTCTGCATTTGGACTGAGTGGGTTCAATGATGACTGTGCTGCCCACTGCAGAGACATCAGGTGCAGACAGCTTAGCCCACACTAAATGTTCAGACATGGGCTGTAGATTCACACATCTTTTGAGTTTAGCTGTGCCGATTCTGTGTGACGCTGTCCCGCCCTCCCTGTCATTTGAGGAAGACAACATAGACAACAATTGAGGCAGGTTGTCCTGAGCACTACTGGCCGAAGATGTGACGGTCTGGACTTTAGCTGTGTCTTTCACCTGTGAGATCAGCCACTTGATAGCATTGTTGCCCAGGATCATGTCATCAGCTTGGCCTGGCACAACTAAAACAGGAATGATCACTTTATAGCCATAAACAGATACAGTTAGGTCATATATGGCAGCAGGTGCGACAGGGTGACCGCCACAACCAATAATGACAAAATCTTCAGCAGATCGTTTTTCAATGTTTGGAATGGACTGGGAAAGTTTGGAGTCAGCCGTCTCACTTACAGTGCATGCCATGGATCCACTATCCACCAAAGCTCTGAGGACTTCACCACCATCAGTAGACACATCTGTATAGAACAGTTCATTTGTCTCTGGAAGTCTTTGCAGGTTTTGCACAATTAGTGTCTTGTTTGATGGCAACGAGCTACTGTAGGTGTGACACAAAGTTTCATAATCATCTTCTGTCAAGTCCGAGGTGGGAGGTTCACTGACATGATCTGCGCTGTCCTCCCCTGTACGCAGATCATTCAGTTTCCCTGCTGACCATGAAGAGGAGGGCGTCTCCCCTCTGGGCAGGTGCGTCTTGAGTGGCCAGGTGAGTGACACAGGAAACACAGTCTGTTCTCTCGGCAGTGTGTGAGGGCTGTGTGAGAGCTGTCTTTACATACAGAACATGGTGTGTCAGTCAAACCCTCAATTCTAGGAGCCCTGTTGTTGTTTAGGTTTCTACTGGCTCGGGCTGGGCCCTGGAGCAGCACTTTTTCTAGCATGCTAATCAGTCTTTCAAGAGTGGCGTTGTCTTGACTAACATTCTTTTTTAGCTCAGGAGTGTCAGAAACAGGAGTATTAGGGCTAAACTCAGCTGCATTAATGTTGATCCTGTTACCCTCTCTCTTAGAAGACTTGACACACTTCTCAAGATGATATTCATCCAGCACTTCCTGCACTTCACGAGCTGACCATTTATCAACTGTCTTGGAGCGAAAAGTAAGAGCTAGGTCTCTACTCGGGCAGTGTCTGATGAACATACGTGTGACTTCAACACTGGGGTTGTCAAAAACTTTACCCTGCTCTCTAAGGCAGCTAGCAACAACATCAGCAGCTCTGTTCAGTCTGAGCCAATACTCATATGAGTCTTCTTGGTCTTTTGGTGTTGTGGAATAAAAATCAGCTAGAGGTACAGTGGAGCAATAGCTAGAACTGAAGTGTTTGCGCAAAAGTCCATAAATTGCTTGTGGGTTGTGCTGTACATCAATCTCACCATTTCTTATTCCAAACCGTACAACATCCTTTGCTCTGCCTCGTAGGTGGATGAGGATTTCCTCTGCTTGATTCTCCAGCTGTACACCACTCTTCCGAATGTAGGTCCTCATTGATTCCTCCCATTCATCAACAGTCAACACATCTGAACTCTCTCCTCGGAATGCAGGTGGGTCCTTAACTTTTCGCTGAGTGACCAGTTGGACGTGGGAGAGGTCCAGTGTGCGTCCAGGGGTGAAGTCTTTATTATCAGATGTCTTGACATTGTCTGTGTGCATTGCAGATGTGGGGCTAGATGTGGCAAGATGTGACATAATGCTATCAGCTACTTGTTGCCCAATCTGCTGTGCAATGGTGCACACTTGGTCAGCTAGTCTACCATCATCAAAAGGAGGGCATGGAACTGATGTATCAGTGCATTGTGGTGGATTTAGATCATCTAAGGGCTGAGCCTGAGGTGTCACTACACTCCCACATTTGAAAGGACTATGCACAGAATCATCATCATAACCAGACTTATCTCCCGCCCCATGGTTACCCAAAGAAAATGGAGCTGGTGTACTGTGAAACCCTCTACCTCTGCCAAAACCGAGGGGGAACACATCAAAGGTATCAGACTTACTGAAACTCATGCTTGGTACAGGTAAAACAACATTCAAAGAAAATAACAGCCCACGGAGAAAATAGCTGTGATCTATATCAAACAAGAAAATGATACAGCTCCAAGGCGGTGAAGCGACGAGAAGACATCCACCCGGTCCGGCGTGGTCATGGACGAGTCACGGCACCAATGTAACCCCTGTGTTGGTGTGTCTTCTGTAAATAAGCACTTGAAGCTGCTGGTTGGAGTAACAGCCGGTTTATTCTGCATGTATGACAAAAAGGACAGAAGCAAGAAGTAAGTAACGCTGTTCTCCCTCTCGTGGGCACAGTCAGTCTCTTTCGTTCAAATCCTCGTTTACATTGACAATCATAAATGAGATAGAGTTACAATTCAAATAAAATAAAATAAAACAAAACACAATACTTTCAGGTTGATCGTATAGTGGTTTTTTGTACTGAAATATCTGTGAATAAAATAAAAGAGAATGTGTATAAAATAAAAATAAAAGAGTGTATGTGCTATAAATGCAAGTTCAGAAGAATGCATTTAAAAATAAAATACATGCTATGTTTTTGCATCTGGCTATTACCTTTTTCAAACATTTTTATACTCAACAAACCAGTAGTTGCATAAAATAACCACAAAATATTTTTTAACACACACACATCTGCTGTCTTGGAACATTCACTCACATACCTGCATGTATGACAAAAAGGACAGAAGCAAGAAGTAAGTAACGCTGTTCTCCCTCTCGTGGGCACAGTCAGTCTCTACAGAAGAAACAACATTGTGTTACGCTAATACTGTTAGCTCTATGCTACTCATTTCTCTCGACGACAATACAAAACAAAAACACGGCGAATCCGCGGGGAGCATGGAAAAATCAACAACAACGTACAACAAGTCAGTATACAGTATAATCTTGATGTTACGTGACTTAAACAACTGTAAATAAGTTTTAGCCCAGGAGCTCGTGAGAAACGTTACCTTTCGTTCAAATCCTCGTTTACATTGAGGATTTCCCACAATCCCTTTCTCTATACCCGTTCCAGCGGCACACGCGATAGACAGCAGAGGGCGCTCATACCACATTTAGCTGGATTTACACAGCTTCTTTTAACTATGTTACACGTGCAGTAACAAGGGAGATAGAGCCGTATCGCCCGTAATTAGCTTAGCTCAAACACTGGAAGTGTATAGGTAGTGTTAGCCTGCCTCCACCTAAAGTCGCTAATTAGCTTAGCTCAAACGCTGGAAGTGTAGGTAGTGTTAGCCTGCCTCCACCTAAAGTCATCAGAGAAACTCTTCAGCAACTCTAAACGGAAACCGGCGGGCCGATCTTCATCTCAGAGCTGACAAAACTCTCTCCGGTAAGGCATCTTGAGCGGTCAAATGCCGCTAACGGGACGAGATCGGTCAAAACGGAGGGTTCAAGCAAAGACGCTTTATTTTGGTTCAAGCTAGCTACATCGAGGGTAGGTTAGCTTCCTATTTCAAAGTAAAAGCACAAATTCTATCATCATGGTTTTCTGTATGTAAAGGGAAACGGGTGTTTTATTTTGTGAAAGTAACCGGAAGTGCGTTTGTCACAACGGCTAGCTTGAGTAGCGCCGAATTCATCCCAACAAAATAGTAAACAGCTGGTATTTAGACAAATTAACGACACACTGCTGATCTAAACGGCTACTTTCTCGCCTAAACATGTTTGAAATGTGGATAAAGTGATATATTTACAGAGTTTAGAGCTAAAATGAAATCAGCTTCTGACTGCTGATTTCAGCTCGGGTAGGAGGCAGGCTAACACTACCACACTAAACACTTCCAGTGTTTGAGCTAAGCTAATTAGCGACTTTAGGTGGAGGCAGGCTAACACTATACACTTCCAGCGTTTGAGCTAAGCTAATTAGCGACTTTAGGTGGAGGCAGGCTAACACTTCCCATAAACTTCCAGCGTTTGAGCTAAGCTAATTAGCGGCTTTAGGTGGAGGCAGGCTAACACTACCCATACACTTCCAGTGTTTGAGCTAAGCTAATTACGGCGATACGGCTCTATCTCCCTTGTTACTGCACGCACAGTGGAAAGGATGGTGTATCTGCTGGTCATGGACTCGGGAGTGAGGCAAGACACGAAAAAAAATGTTGGCGTATCACTTTAAAGAAGCTGCTCTCTCTCTCTCTTTCTCTCTCTTTCATACGTTCACAACCTATAACTGACTGTTGTTGTCATCGTCTTCTTTCACCTCTGCAGCCAGAGCGAAGAAAGCAGCCGAGAGGGATGCCAAGGCCAAGAAGCAGAAAGCTCCTAAACCCACCAAAAAACCAAAACCTCCAAAACCCACCAAGAAACCCAAAGCACCGAAACCCACCAAGAAGCCGAAGGCGCCAAAACCCACCAAGAAAACAAAGGCCATGACGACCGCGGCGCCGAGGACGACGACCCAAGACCCGTCTCTGAGGGAGGAGGAGGAGCGGCTGCTGATGGAGCTGGGATGGGACACACGTACGTCCACCGGGACTCGAAACTGAACAATAAAAGTCTAGTAAAACAACAGACTCACAGCCTTTTAACTGCTGCTCTTTGTCTTTACAGTGATCCGACCTGCAGCCCCTAAAGCAACCGAGTGGGTGGAGCCTGTGGAGCCGGACCTGGGTAAGACCGTCACGGGTCACTGAGCTGCTGTTGGCGCTCGCTCAATAAACTTACACACATAAACTCTGGAGAAAGACAAACTGACCTGTGGCAGTTTAACTCTGTAAACGTGAAAGGAAACACTCCTGCAGGAAATCAGTGTAATAGAAGAAACAATTTCACTCTTAGCCAAACCCAAACTTTAAAGCAGATCTGTGATATTTTTGAAGGAAAAAAAATAATTCATGAACACAAAACAAAAAAATATCAATAATAAACTCAGTAAATTCAGTCTCATTTAGTTTGGTCATAGTCTGTAAATAAAACCGGTGTTGTAGGGAGGAAATGTGTCCGGGCTGCCAGAATTGCGCCTTGCGATGACGTGGCACATCGTGATTGGCCGTGATGACACATTTTCACATAATTATCACCGTTTTGAGTAATCTGGTGTTTGTAAAGTCTATAAAACAAGCATTACTATTTCTGTGTGCATGTTTTTGTAATTAGTTCGTAGCTGTTAGCTTTGTTGCTGCTAGCTAACTGCAGCAGCAAAGCTAACATCAGGACGTCAGCTGTTAAAACCCTCCCGTTGTCGGACACGACATGAAACTACTCCAGTTAGCTCAGTCATGTTGGAACTCAGATATCCGCTGAGTTACTGAGTTATAAGGACACCGCTAACGGCTAACAGCTAGTGGTTAGCCCAGCTAATCTACGATAACCATGACTAATTACAAAAACGTGCACACAGAAATAGTAATGTTTGTTCAATAATGCGTTTTATAGACTTTACAAACATCAGATTAGTCAATCTTGGCAGAGTCTGACTCCGCCCCCTCTAATCCAGATAATCCAAATATGGTCAAAGAGGAGGAGCCTATGTAGAGCATAGGAGTCTATGGAGACTCACTCTAGTGGCCAGGAGAGGAACTGCAGCCGGTGAGGTTGATGCTTGGTTAAAGCATCTACAAAGAACTGTCACTTTGTGTTGATTTTGGCGCCTCCCGTGGACAAAAGTGGTAGCGTTCTGCTGGAATGAAGACTGCATTTCCCATGAGCTCTAGTGCGTATTGTCGTAAAGACGCTTATACCTGGCTCACTCTGGAGCTGGTGGAGACCAAACACTGAGCTCCAACAACAGTCATCCACTACAACCAGCTCAGAGATAAGGACTGAAACTGAAACTTTTAGTATTATGTTCTTGTTTTATTGATCAACGGGTAAAAGTTTTTCAACTGACAGCATCTCCTCTTCTCTCCTACAGACAGGAAGCCGATTAAACCTCTGGCTGAGCCCGATGTCGACTACTGGGACGCCAGACGTACGTTTCACCAGCATCTTCTCTAGTTTATCACAACAAGAAGCTTCAGCTTTAATGTTCTAAGTGAGATAAGAAGACAAAGAAAGAGTCAAAGGGCGTTTTTTTTAGTTTAGATTTTAACATAAAACCGTCATGTGATGATTTTACTTTTACTGCTGATTATTCATCATCTAGATTTTAAAAAGTATAAAAACACAAACTGTTCTTTCTCCAGACGACAAGAAACCCACAACCACCGAGGTTATCATGTACATCCCAGGTAAGTTTAGAGTTTAGAGTTTATTTATTTAGCACACATTTAAATGCAATGGTGCACGGAGGGAACGAAGCCGGTTGGCTTGTACATACAGTAAATTCCACCCCTATAACAAATTACAACAAGACAAATTTCTATGGCTAACAAATAAAAATAGAAAAAAAGGAGATAAAGTGCATACATAATCAATGTTATATGAGCAAAATGAACAGAAATGAGAAAAAAATAAAGAGATAAAGTGCAAAGTGATTCAGTAACAAATAAAAACAATAGATAAGGTACAAAAAATGCATTAATTAAAATCATAAAAAGACAAAGTAAGGATGTGGGATATGGAAAGAGCGGGAAATTCATGATAAGTTGAGATGTGTTTTTAACTGCTTTTTCAAGTTCTCTTCAATAAACTCAATTTAGGATAAACATTAAAATACAAAAGCCATTTTTAAGTAACACTGAATATGTAGTTTTTATCCTGAAGTCTGTGTGTTTTTCTCCTGTTCCAGAGGAAACCACCACGATTCCCTTCGTCGGCCCGTGGTACGAAGAGTACGACTACGCCGACCGTACGTCCCACTCCCAGTTAATTCTGATATTAATAATAATATTACAGATAAATCTCCTGCAGGTCAGTGACTGAGCTGTCGTCTGTGCTTCTCCCTCCACAGTGGCCGCCAAGAAACAGGAGGAAGAGGAGGAGAGAGCTCGAAAGGAAAAGGCAGAAAAAGGTTTTTCATTCTCCCGTTTTTGCTAACATTTCATATTTTTTTCTTGTTGTTATCAAACCAAATGTAAAAGACCAAAAACCAACAATGTGTCTAAATCCAAACCTACCATGTAATCTGTGTCAGACCCCAACAGATGCACTTATTCTTTTGTTTGTCCAAAACCTGCAGAGCTGCAGTTTTAGGAAATTGCTGTGTCATTTGGAAACACTCACAGCAACACAACAGGATAACTGGATCAAATCACATCAGATTTCCAGTTTAAGTTTTCCACTTTAAAACGCACATTTAAAAGCAGTAAACAGCTGAGTAAAGTGTTGAGCTTTCAGGGAATCTGGTGTTGAAAATGTTAAATCTGTGCCCCGAAGCCGAGAGCTACAGATAACGAGGTGGTTTTGGTCTTTTCATAAATGTGTTTACAAGAAGAAACATTTAATAAAAACACCAGAGTTTCCCTTTAAATCCTTTAGTTATTAGTGGAGACAAGAGGAGACTTCCTGTGATGATTAGACTGTAATAAGTGTTTTGTGTGTCAACGACCTTTAAGACAAACTGAACTGAACTGACCCACATTTCATGGAGGAAACACACGAGGAATGTGAATGTGAATGTGACGCTGCACTGTACAGCACATATGGAAGTGTTTTGAACACACACACACGCTGACACACACACACTGACACACACACACTGTTTTCTCATCACGCTGCAGCGGAGCGGCTGAGGAAGAAGTGGGAGGAGGAGGAGGAGGAGAGGCTGAAGCAGATCTCCGTTCCTTCTGAACCGAAAAGTAAGAGACTCGCCTTCATGTTCAAGTTCTGAAGGTAAAGATGGCGGTCACAGTACACTGCAAAAACTCAAATATCTTACCAAGAATATTTGTCTTATTTCTAGTCAAAACAAATCTCATTCTACTTAAACTAAGACTCATCACATTAAAAGCAGCTTGTTTTTAGACACTTTTTACTTCTTTCAAGCAGATTTTCACTTGAAATAAGTAGAAAAATCTGATAGTGGAGCAAGTTTTTCTTTCTTATTATATGAGCACAAAACTTGCTTTCATTGGCAGATTTTTCTACTTATTTCAAGTGAAAATGTGTTTGAAACAAGTGAAAATGATCTAAAAACAAGTTCATTTTTAGGTGATGAGTCTTATTTTAAGTGGAAAGAGATTAGTTTTGACTAGAAATTAGACATTTTGACAAGAAATAAGACAAATATTCTTGGAAAGATTTTGAGTTTTTGCAGTGTGCCTAAACCCAACCAGTGGGACGATTACACTTCTCACTCAAAGTCACAACTCAACTTCTCATTCAGAAATAGGCAAAAATCTGCAAAGTCACAACTCCACTTCCAGGTATGGGTACAAAAATTGCATGTTCTCCTGGTCCTTTTGGGGAAAAGCGGGGAACATAGGACCCTTTTTCTAAAACCCTATGTTCCCCGCTGTGTCCGAACCGGGAACATGCAATTTTTGTAGCTACCCATACCTGGAAGTCGAGTTGTGACTTTTTAGATTTTTGCGTATATTTGAGTGAGAAGTTGAGTTGTGACTTGGAGTGAGAAGTGTAGGCTAATTGTCCCATTGGTTGGGTTTAGGCAATGAAGAAAGGAGTTGGTTAAGTTTAGTAAAAAGACCAAGTAGAGGCTAGACAGGTAGATAGAGAGAGAGTCCAGATAAGTAGAGAGAGTCCATCGACCAGCAACAGCGGGGAACATAGGACCCTTTTTGCTTTTCCCCAAAAGGACCTGGGGAACATGCAATTTTTGTACCCGTACCTGGAAGTGGAGTTGTGACTTTGCAGATTTTTGCCTATTTCTGAATGAGAAGTTGAGTTGTGACTTTGAGTGAGAAGTGTAATCGTCCCACTGGTTGGGTTTAGGCACTCTGCAAAAACTCAAAATCTTTCCAAGGATATTTGTCTTATTTCTTATCAAAATGTCTCATTTCTAGTCAAAACTAAACTCTTACCACTTAAAATAAGACTCATCACCTAAAAATTAACTTGTTTTTAGATCATTTTCACTTGTTTCAAACAAATTTTCACTCGAAATAAGTAGAAAAATCTTTTCAAAAGTTTTTTTGTGCTTGTATTATAAGAAATTAAAACTTGCTCCACTATCAGATTATTTTATGTGAAAATCTGCTTGAAAGAAGTAAAAAGTGTCTAAAACAATCTACTTTTAATGTGATGAGTCTTATTCTAAGTATAATGAGATTTTTTTTTTTGCCTGGAAATAAGACAAATATTCTTGGTAAGTTTTTGAGTTTTTGCAGTGCAGTGAAGAAAGGAGTTGGTTAAGTTTAGTAAAAAGACCAGGTAGAGGCTAGACAGGCCAGATAAGTAGAGAGAGTCCATCGACCAGCAACAGCGGGGAACATAGGACCCTTTATTAGAAAAAGGGTCCTATGTTCCCCGGTCCCATACAGAGTAGGGAACATATAGGTCCCGGGGAACATAGGGATGACCCGGCCGGTGTCTCAGACGAGTGTCGTCCTCACAGAGTGTCCTCCTCTGGGTCTGGAGTCCCACCGGGTGGAGGACGACCAGCTGCTGGCGTCTTCTCAGTCTCACCACGGCTTCGCTGCTCAGAGAGGTCGACTCAACATGCAGGTAGGACACGGGAAGTCAATTCTGTATGTGGTCTGTAACGCCGCATTATGTAATAATGACGCATTATGTAATAATGTAATAAATCTTCTTTATATCAGTGTCATAAATCACTGACCAGCACCCAGGGTGCTCAACCTGGGTGCTCCCTGAGGGGCACGCCACCAGATGCGCTTTTCTCCGTGCCGCTCGGCAGGCGCCTCGGCCCCTCAGATGTGTGTGTGTGTGGGTATGTGTATCATGTGCAGCCCGTATGTGTGTGTCGCCTGTGTGAATGTGTGTGTTAAATCTCGCTCGCGCTCTGTTAAGATGAATAAACAAATCGCTGCAGAGCACGAGCCTGGCACAGAGGTGCGCGCTCTGGCGCATCTGTTAAAGGAAACTGGCTCCGCTCCGCGGCTATTTCGCGTCCGACGTCTTATGTTAAGCACATGTTTTTATTGATATTGTAGCGTCCGACCCAACGTAACTATACAACAGCATAACACAAACTTTATCCGACAGCTCTCACTTCTTCCTCTGCTCCACCTCACTCACTCACTCACCATGCACACAGGACCCTCAAACTCACCTTTCAGTTGTGCAGTATTATTAATAATGAGTATGAATATTAAAATCTGGTGAAAATCAGAGGCAAAATCACTTCCAGCATCATCAGCCCGATGAAATCCCACAGCTCGATCCCCCCCAGCTCGGCCCAGCTGCGGCTCCGGGGGCGGTGATCCCAGCCGCCCCTACCGCTGCTGGAGCAGAGCTGGACCCGGCCTGGAGCTCCAGTCGGACCGTGGTCCATGTCATCCCTCCACAGACGAACATGACCCGGGCGTATTATTGTCGGTGGGCAAGGGGGGAGGGAGAGACGCGGAGCGGTTACCATCCGCGTGGGACCCGCTGTCGGAGGAGACCGCTCTGCTCAGCGGGGAGGTCGAGCAGCGTGTATTATTGTTAATGTTTTTTCTAATTAAGACATCCATTTTGGTGGTTTATTACATAATGCACCAAATTATTACATTTTTTTCATAAAAAAGTGTAACACCCGCAATATGTAATAAGTGATGCAAAATGTAACAACTTATTACAAAATGCGGCAAAGTTTATTACATATTGCGTTCAAGATTTTTATTACAAAATGCGGCAGATTATTACAAAATGCGGCGTTATTACATAATGACGTGAAGATTTATTACATTATTACATAATGCGTCATTATTACATAATGCGGCGTTACATGGTCTAACACAGTCTAACTGCCACTATTAACTCCAGATACAGGCTGACCTATTATAACTTTCAATCAATCAATCAGGCTTTATTTGTACAGCACTTTTCATGCCCACGTCAGCTCAAAGTAAAAACAAGAAACATAAGGGACACATATTGGGAGACACACATAGGCTACATTCACATACACATACACATTCACACAATAATTTTAGAACATTGGATTTTAGAGACATCGAGGAAAACACTATCTTACACTCAATCATTTGCAGTGGGGAAAACACTAGATAAAATGAAGTAAAATAGATAGGTGTAATAGGATAAAATAGAATAAGAATGAATGAATTAAAATAGAATAAAAAGATAATAATGATAAATAAATATATACTGTATATATAAAATAAATAAAATTAAATGTTTTATAACGATACAAATAATAAGATTCAGTTAAGGTAGGTCTTCAGTTTGCTTTTAAAAATGTCCAGATTCTCTGCTCTCCTCAAGTCTTCAGGCAGTCTGCTCCATAGGCCAGCTGGGCCGTAATGATGAAATGAGGCCTCGCCATATGTTTTGTTAGCTACTTTTGGAATAATTTCTCCATCAAACCTATCATACGCCACAGGAATTGCATGAATATAAACTTGAGATATCCAGCATGTGCTTTAGATGTGGTAGCTACAGAAGAGGCTCAGTCCTGCACAAAACTCAACGCATTCTGGCACGATTTCTCTGCCATCATGACAAAACTTCTAGGACTGCATCTCCCACTAGATCCTCAAAGCTGTTTGTTAGGAGACACTACAAATATCGATGCACAATTAAAGGGATACTTCACCAATCATCTACTCACTGTCATGCCAAGGAAGGGTCTGGAGAACTTTCAGAGTCATCAAAACTCTTTAGGAGTTCCAGGGGGGGTCTGGCTGGTGACGGGTTTTCATATAATGGCGGCGGATAGAGCTCACTTCTGATTGGTCCAAAACACACACTATGAAACATCCAGATACCTCCATGTTGAGATGTTCTTCTGTGTTTACATCAAACATCCAATGGTTTACAAATATAAACGAACATCTTGCAGCAAATCTCACGCATGTGCACAAACATCACTGGGAGCTGCTGCTACAACAAGGATAAAAACAGAGATCAACTTCTCCATGTCTTGGCTTCAGGACACTTGGGTCAGTAGGACGAACAGTATGGAGGTATCTGGATGTTTCATAGTGTGTGTTTTGGACAATTCAAAAGTGAACTCTATCCACCGCCATCATATGAAAACCCGTTGAGAGGGGAGAGGAGAAGAGTTTTGATGACTCTCCAAACCCTTCCTTGGCATGACGGTGAGAAGATGATTGGTGAATTATTGATTTTGAGTGAAGTATCCCTTTAAGAAAAGCCCAAAAGAAGTTCCTCACATTGGCCTTGTGTGTTTTTGTTTGTTGGTGGGTGGGTTAAGGAAGGGGTTTGGAGCTGTGTTTCTGTATTTTCATGTATGTCTTGGCGGTGTGCAGGGCTCGGACAACGAGGACGACCTGTATGGCGGCGCCTGGTGCGCCGAGCCCGAGGAGCTGGACCACTGGTTCGAGGTGGACGCGCGTCGAGAGGTGGAGTTCAGCGGAGTCATCACTCAGGGAAAAAACTCAGAGCAGCTGTGAGTCCGTTCAAAACTCCATCCCCCAAAATGCACCAGTTTCAAATGTTATAAGCTCTAATGCTGCGTTCGAGACAACTCGAAACTCTGGTTTTTCCAAACTCCCGCTTGAAAAACTGTAATCGAACACCAGCGATGTTCATCAGAAACACTCATTGTGAAAACTAGTTGCTCCAGAGACTAAAGTTTTAAACTTCACAGTTTTAACTCGTCCTGTGACATAGACTACTGCAGCGCTAACTTTAGTAGAAGAAAACACATGGTTAGTTAACATGAGAGTTTGTTTCCACATCTGGAGACAGATGTTGGTTAGTAAGTTTGACAAAGTTTCATAGTGAGTGAACAGCAGCTAATGCTGACAAAAAACTTACAAATGTCCCCGTTAAGAGAAAGATTAATTGATATCTATGGTTCCAGCATGATTTATTTTGAAGGTCCAGCTTTTCCCTCTTCCGCTCCTGTCTTTTATTTTGAAGGGCTGATCCATGAGGAGATCTAAAAACCGTCTCAGTGTAGTTTTCCATCTCCTCTCTCTCTCAGCTTCTCTCTGGAGCTCTAGTAACAACAGGTCGCTGTCAGCCAATCAGAAGAGAGGAGGAGGCTGATTGGCTGACTGTTTTCTAAAGTGATCCAATAAAAATCAGAGCAGATCTCAGATTAAAACACTCAGATAAACTAAAAATCCTGCTAAGTTGTTGGATGGATGGTGTCGTCCAGGTGGTGAGGGGGCGGGGCTTAGTTGTGACATCACAAAGTGACAGGAAGTCCTGACGGCTGGTTTTAAGGCTCAAGGACAAAAAACAAAACAATGCTCTGTAGAGTTGCAGCTATTTTTTAATAACTAAGAACTAATCAATCTGTTTGTCTTCCCAGTGAGGACTTCGTCTCCGCCTACTTCGTGTCCTTCAGTAACGACAGCCGTGATTGGACCGTGCTGCACGACGGCTACGCTGAGTGGGTGGGTGGAAATACACAAAACACAACAACAACACTGATGCTGTCTGAACCAGGATGTTTCCTCACCTCCTCTGTTCTTCTCCGTGGTGGTCCGTCTCCGTCCAGCTGTTCTATGGAAACGTGGACAAGGACACGCCGGTGATGAACCAGTTCACGACGCCGGTGGTGGCTCGCTACATGCGCATCCTTCCCCAGAGCTGGAACGGCAGCTTGTGTCTCCGCGCCGAGGTCCTGGCCTGTCAGCTGCCCAGTCAGTATCTCCACAGGCTTTATTTATTTATTTATTTGCACATAAAAAATAAAATAAAAAAAACATTACTTATCTCTCATACTAGTAAGAAAGATATGAACACTGCAAAAACTCAAAATCTTTCCAAGAATATTTGGCTTATTTCTTGTCAAAATGTCTCATTTCTAGTCAAAACTAAACTCTTTCCACTTAAAATAAGACTCATCACCTAAAAATCAACTTGTTTTTAGATCATTTTCACTTGTTTCAAACTAATTTTCACTTGAAATAAGTAGAAAAAACTGCCAGTGAAAGCAAGATTGTTGTGCTTGTAATAAAAAAGAAAAACTTGCTCCACTGTCAGATTTTTCTACTTATTTCAAGTGGAAAATTTGCTTGAAAAAAGTTAAAAAGTGTCTAAAAACAAGCTGCTTTTTAAACGTGATGAGTCTTATTTTAAGTATAATTAGATTTATTTTGACTAGAAATGACATTTTCACTAGAAATAAGACAAATATTCTTGGTAAGATTTTGAATTTTTGCAGTGAAAAAGAAATGTGCAGGTGAGGTCTGAAACCCGAAAGGCTTATAACATATATAACAAATAACTGAAGCACAGTCAAGAAATAATAATCACATAGGCTACCTTGTGCAAGGTATAGAAATAACAAAATTAAAAAATAAAAAGACAAAAGAAGAGAACTGGTACAGATGAATTAAGTTCAAGTAAACACTATAAAGGGAAAAGAAAAGAAAAACTAAGTCTCCCACAAGAAGCTTAGTTACAAAAACGTTGTTGTTGAGTTTTCATGTTTCATGGGTTTTTGAAAGGTTCATAATGACCTGATGAGTCACAGCTGGAAGAAAAAACACAACTTTGGCCAAACTCTGAGTGAAGAACGATGACACACAAAAACCCTGTTTCACAACCAGAACCTCAAAACCTCAGTGTTTAACAGAGTTACACAACCACAGACAATCTGCTCAGTGTTTCCATCATCTCCCAAAACAAGCAGCAGAAAGAAACACACTCGGCACTAACTAACTAGTGTTGCAGAACTCAGACCGGTCCTGAGACACATTTTCAATATACTTTAAAGGATAATTACCGTTTTTTTTACAATCTGGACCTTATTTCTATCATAAAATCCGATCATTTCCTCCCCCAGATAACTTTGGGGTCATTCCAAGTGGTTGTGATGAAATGAGCTCCAGCCGAGAGGCGCGTATATCCGTATAATGGATTCTACAGGGCAGCAGAATGCAGCCTCTAAATAACACATTATCTGCAGAGAAACTCCTTCATTTCACCAATATTTAGTTCTGATAGGCTAGTGCTATTCCCCTCTGAGTCCGGGGTTAGCTGTTATCAACATCCGGGGTCTGTAGGTTGACCTACTGACCTCTGACCTGGATGATGTCATCTCTGAGCTCTGAGCGGCTCGTTCTGATAATAATCATTCTGCTTCGGCATTCGGGTCCATTTTTATCTCAACTAGCCGGAGCTTTAGTGAGTCCAGGTTGAGGAGAGGAAGCCTGTGGAAGCTGAACTTCATCCAGCTGCTCATTTTGTTCTGACAAGTCGGAAACACGCAGAAACAAACCGTAGCATTAGTGCTAGCAACAAGCTCAGAGATGACATCATCCAGGTCAGAGGTCAGTAGGTCAACCTACAGACCCCGGATGTTGATAACAGCTAACCCCGGACTCAGAGGGGAATAGCACTAGCCTATCAGAACTAAATATTGGTGAAATGAAGGAGTTTCTCTGCAGATTTTTTTTTTTTTTTTCTGTGGAAAAAAATTGCGGCTTTGAGGGATGGAAACAGCCTTAGCAGCGGAAGCTGTATCCGCTCCTATTCATTGCTGCCGTGGCGATGCGGGGACAGACACAACTACCGCAAAACAGGAGCAATTAAACTGAAAATCTTTAGATTCCTTCTTTTAGACCTAAAATGTTAGGAACATACAGCCCTGAGTTGAATTTGCCCCGAATTGTCCTTTAAAGGGATAGTATCATTTTTTTAAAGTGGGGTTGTATGATCTCCAAATAGCCCCTAAGTACTTTAATTGCAGTAGAAGACTCTCTGCACTCCTCCCGTTAGCAACGCCAGCCCATAATAGCCCTGCCCAGAGATTTACAACATACAGTGTTGTGAACAGACCCAAAGAAACGGCCTATTTTCACGGCCTAAAAGAGGTTTTACCTGAAATAAAATACACAGTTCCATTGTTCACTATAATATAATTTTTTCCAGCCCTTCAAAGTGCAGGAAAAACACAGTTTTTATTTGGACCGAACCAACTGCTGATCGGCGGGCGCTAACCCTGGGCGGAGGGATACGTGAGTTGGTTAGGTCCAAATAAAAACTGTGTTTTTCCTGCACTTTGAAGGGCTGGAAAAAATTATATTATAGCGAACAATGGAACTGTGTATTTTTTTTTTCAGGTAAAACCTCTTTTAGGCCGTGAAAATAGGCCGTTTCTTTGGGTCTGTTCACAACACTGTATGTTGTAAATCTCTGGGCAGGGCTATTATGGGCTGGCGTTGCTAACAGGAGGAGTGCAGAGAGTCTTCTACTGCAATTAAAGTATAGGGGCTATTTGGAGATCATACAACCCCACTTTAAAAAAATGCTACTATCCCTTTAACACACCAACACCGGAGCAGCAGGATCTTCTCACCCGTCACTGTGCTGCTTCTTCCAGGCAGTTACCGCAGCGAGAACGAGGTGACGCCATCGGACGACCTGGACTACAGACACCACAACTACAAGGAGATGAGACAGGTCTGTTGTTTACACTGCAAAAACTCAAAATCTTACCAAGAATATTTGACCTATTTCTAGGCAAAATGTCATTTTCAGTCAAAACAAATCTCATTATACCTAAAATAAGACTCCTTACATAAAAAGTAACTTGTTTTTAGACACTTTTTTTTACTTATTTAAAGCAGATTTTCACTTGAAATAAGTAGAAAAATCTGATAGTGGAGCAAGTTTTTCATTCTTATTACAAGCACAAAAAACTGCTTTCACTGGCAGATTTTTCTACTTATTTCAAGTGAAAATGTGTTTGAAACAAGTGAAAATGATCTAAAAACAAGTTCATTTTTAGGTGATGAGTCTTATTTTAAGTGGAAAGAGTTTAGTTTTGACTAGAAATGAGACGAATATTCTTGGAAAGATTTTGAGTTTTTGCAGTGTAGAGTTTAAAAAAACTAAACTAAACTAAACTAACAAACCAATGATTCTGTAAACAGTCCAACATGACGTCCATGTTTCTCTCGTCCAGATGATGAAGGTGATCAACGAGGAGTGTCCCAACATCACCAGGATCTACAACATCGGTAAAAGCTCCCAGGGCCTGAAGATGTACGCCATGGAGATCTCCGACAACCCCGGAGAGCACGAGTCAGGTACAAAGTTGCTTATTTTTATTTGATTTATTTATTTATTTATTTGATCAGGACAATGCTCATTAATCAACATATCAGTGAAAAGCATCAATATAAATATACCAGCGTTAGCACAGTTGCT
The DNA here is from genome assembly GCF_905171665.1 of Trachurus trachurus. Taxonomy (NCBI): domain Eukaryota; kingdom Metazoa; phylum Chordata; class Actinopteri; order Carangiformes; family Carangidae; genus Trachurus; species Trachurus trachurus. Next base: position 1,539,094 of record NC_139908.1, on the reverse strand, counting down.
TTTCATCCGTTGTCCTAAGGCAGGTATCATAGAAAACACATACAGACATTAGTACACAATTAGATGAAACATGTAGAAATCTTAAAAAAAAAAAAAGTCCCGCTTCACGTCAAAGTTTTTTATTTTGGCCTAGCTGCGCGTGCTTCATGGTTCCCAACCAGATAAAATGAGTCATCATCCGTATGTTTAGGTGCTAAATTAGACAAATTAGAGTGAGACCAACACAAACTCCATTTTTTTCATTTCATTTCGATTTATTTCATTCATGTTTTACATTCTCACATAGTTGCACATAGAGTATTTACATAATGTAGCTACACATAGTCACCATGAATGAAAAGGAGCAGGATGAAGAAAACTTCTAGTAGCTGCCCCTCTCTGTTGTTATAATTACATTGTCTTACTTCAACACCAATATTATTCTGTTTCAAAATATTAAAGATGATGAAACATAGTAATGACAAAAAAACAAACAAAATAGCAGTGGACACCACTCGTCTATCTATCTTTTCTTTTTTCCCTTCTTCTTCTCTTTCGCCTTCTTCTTTTTTGTAGACGCTTATCTTTTCTTTTTTAAACATTTTCTTAAACTGAGACATACTTGTACAACTTTTCAATTCCTTGCTTTGTGAATGCCATAGCTACTTTTACACCTGCAACAGAAATACACATTTGTTTTAAGCTCAACCTTGCAAATGAATGTTTAAAATCAAGCTTCAGTCTGTTTTATCCTCTTCCTCCAATTTAAACAAGCTTTGTAAATGTTCTGGTAATGATCCATGACTCCATCCAACAGGAAACGTTGGCCACAAAGTTTGATTGAGGAGGAAGATGTAAAACAATGCAAGGACCAGAAACTAAATAAAATGGCAAACAAAATATAATATAATAATACAAAGATGTTGGTGATCGGTGGTAATTCCACCTACATTTTCCTCCAACTTCAAAACCGAGCACTTCTTTTCCCATGATGCAATCCTGACAACAGCAGCATCAGGCCAGGTGGAATTTGTTTATAAATGACTGATAATTTTTCGTCTCCAGGTGAACCTGAGTTTCGGTACACGGCTGGTCTCCATGGCAACGAGGCGCTGGGCCGGGAGCTCGTCCTCCTGCTGATGCAGTTCCTCTGTAAAGAGTACAACGACGAGAACCCCCGAGTGCGCCGCCTGGTGGACGGAGTGAGGATACACCTGGTGCCCTCGCTCAACCCCGACGCCTACGAGCTGGCCTACGAGATGGTTAGTCTTTATTTCTAACATATTAAAGGGATAGGTCACCCAAATTGAAGTTTCAGAGTCCTCCGTGGCTTCTCTGAGTTACAGGGGGTCTCGGCGTAGCAGTGCATGTCCATATGACGGTTGCAAATGGATACCAACTGTCTTCTTAACAAAAAGACACACCAAAAAACATCCAAATACCTCCATGCTGCTCGTCTGTAATGTCCCTCTTGTATTGAAGCCCCGACATGAGAAATTGTTCAGAAAAAAATTAAATAAGTCTATATTTCAAGATTGTTTGTAGCAGAAGCTTCGAGAAGCTACAAAACTCTGAAACTTCTCCCAGCCCTTAGTCCACATGAGGGTTAGTAGATAATGAGTGCAATTTCAATTTTGAGTGAACTATTCTTTTAACTCTCTTAAAATGCAGTTCCCCTCTCAGATTATACCCACCCTGCCTTTCCATAAACATATTTTGTACCTCACTCAGAAGAAGGTTATATCTTGCTTTGTACATGATTTGTGCAGTCTTGTGTTTAGATCGGTGAATTTCAGAGTGTGTGCTTTTATGAATAATGCGTTTGTATGCTCAAGATATCCAGTGTTATTGACGATTCTTATTGCTCTTTTTTGTAATGTTCATAACGGCTGTAGGTTGGACTTGTAGGTATTACCCCATATCTCCACACAGTAGCTTAGATATGGAAGTATGAGTGCATTATACAGAATATATAGTCCAGAATGTGTCTTGATTTCCCCAAAATTGCAGTAATCTTTGCTATTTTTGCTTTGACATGATTAATATGTGGTTTCCAGCAGTAGGACACAGGTGGAGGTAACAACACCACCACGACCACAGTCAGACTCCTAACGTGGTCTCGGTCTCTGTCCCTCAGGGCTCGGAGATGGGGAACTGGGCTCTGGGCCACTGGACTGAAGAAGGCTACGACATCTTCCAGAACTTCCCCGACCTGAACAGCGTCCTGTGGGGGGCCGAGGACCGAGGCTGGGTCCCTCGCATCGTCCCCAACCACCACATCCCCCTCCCAGAGAACTTCCTCAACGGCTCCGTGAGTTTGTTTTCTCTCGTCAGTGGACAAAAATTCCCAAACCCTCATGTTACCCCTGGACATTTTTGTCGTCCACCTCTCACACTTTCCCAACTCCCCACGGTCAGATGAAAGGTCACTGGGGCTTGATTTTTGCGAAGGAGGTGTATCTTTGGGTAATCTCTGGATGTCCCGAGTTTCAGAATGAAAGTCCATTTTTTGGACTCGTAATGCATTTTAACAACATCCATGACCCTTCAACCTCCGCCTATGGTTTTTTTTTTATGTATTTTAAGGTTAAAAAAAAAAAAAAAAAATTAACTAACAGATATCACCATGAAACTTCCCAAGTTTATCACTCAGATTGAGACAAATATTTTTTGTATTACAAGTTTTGTCAAATTTTATGTTTAAATATGTAAATGGGGCAATATCTAATGAAATATGCGCAAATTTTCATACATTTCCAGAACTGAAATCTGAACAATGGATAAAGCTACTTTCAAAATTCTTGTTTTATTTTATTGACATATTAGAGTCAGAAGTTTTTCCAGAGGAGGATTCTGGATATCTCTTTTTATCACTCTGTAAATGAGAAAATACTGTCACCAGCCCTAAAAAAAATCAAATTTAGCTTTTTTTGTTTTTGTTTTTTGGAATAAAACGTTGTATGAATGATATATCAACAATCTCCTCTGTAAAAACCTTCAGAATAGAGACAGGAATACAAATTAATAAAATAAAATGAGAAATCATGTGTTTTTGAAATACATGTCAAAAGTGATTTTCATGTTTAGTTCACACTTGGTTTTCCTTTCAGCAACTGGCTGTGGAGACGAAGGCCGTCATCTCCTGGATGCAGCGCACGCCGTTCGTTCTGGGAGCGAATCTGCAGGGAGGAGAGAAACTGGTGGCGTATCCGTTTGACATGCAGCGTCCTCCCATCTCTGTAAGAGTCTGACCGTTCAACCAACACAACTCTTATCTGGGGGGGTATCGTCTCGTTTGTGTTTGTTCTGATTCATGAGCCGTTTGTTTTCACACAGTAACAGTCCCAATCGGTCCAAAGCTGTAAACTAATGCCATGCATGAACCAACTGTTCTCTCATTAGTCAGAAATCTTACCTGGAAGGAGGAAGAGGAGGTTACGCAGGGAAAACAAAGGCCTCAACGGGCCTGAAAATTAAAATCCAACCCGGTCCCAATCACAGCTCCCAAAATTTCAAAATTCCTTATTTTTTCCAGACCCTAATTATCAGACTTCTCGGTAAAAAAAATTCTAATAATTTGTAACATTTGAGTAAATAGATGTGTATCATGAAAATAAATCGTGCAATTTGTCATGTATTGTTTCATTGTTCTGAATTTGTATGCCAGTATGTCACCAAATAATTTCCAGGTGATTGTAGCTAGGTATAATAGTGCACTGCATACAAAATAATTAATGCAAATAACTTCAGATAAGACCAAACCCAGATAAGTATTAAGATAAATATATTACCATACAATAGTTTACATTTTCCATACCTTGTCAGACCTGGAAATGTATAAAATCCAAGTGCAATTTCTGTGTTGTGGTTAAACGCTCCCTGTTTCAGAACAACTGCTCCAAACGAGCCAGGTCGGAATACACCCTTAGATTATACTGCCTTACAAGTTGGTTACAAGTACCAAAAACAACGCCTTGGTTAACTATTGTTGTAGTTAGCATCCCATAGCAGCCAATAACTACACACTATGTGATAGTTTCTACGTGAAAACAACATGTCTACAGGTAGAAGTCGTAATCTTGGACTGAGAGCTCAGGTTTCAGGAAGTTCCACGAAGTTTCTTAGTTGTAATCCGATTGTGTCGCCGATTGGGAATCTGGAAAATCCATCTTCCGAGTTCTACATAAACACACCATCATAATTCATGGCCTCTAACCATTTTTTATTTATTTCCTGCCTACGTGAAGCTCACCGACCACCGGCGCTGGCGGGTGAACACGGAGATGAACGAGGAGACGTGGGCTCGCATCCAGCGGCAGAACGAGGGCGCTCTGAGGGAGACGCCGGACGACGCCATGTTCCGCTGGCTGGCCATGTCCTACGCCCACAGTCACCTGACCATGACGGAGACGCAGCGAGGCGGTTGCCACGGCGACGACCTCACGGCCGGACAGGGCATCATCAACAGAGCCACATGGAAGCCCGTGGTTGGCAGTAAGTCACAGAGAAACTAGATCACACTCTGGTTGGTTCTTCTTGTTGTAGATGTTTGGAGTTTGAATTACAAACTTGTATCTTTATCAATTGATTTCTTAAAGGGATACACCTAATTTTTTTTTTTCGTGTCTTGCCTCACTCCCGAGTCCATGACCAGCAGATAGACACCATCCTTTCCACTGTGCGTGCAGTAACAAGGGAGATAGAGCCGTATCGCCCGTAATTAGCTTAGCTCAAACACTGGAAGTGTATAGGTAGTGTTAGCCTGCCTCCTACCTAAAGTCGCTAATTAGCTTAGCTCAAACACTGGAAGTGTATGGGTAGTGTTAGCCTGCCTCCACCTAAAGTCGCTAATTAGCTTAGCTCAAACGCTGGAAGTGTATGGGTAGTGTTAGCCTGCCTCCACCTAAAGTCGCTAATTAGCTTAGCTCAAACGCTGGAAGTGTATGGGTAGTGTTAGCCTGCCTCCACCTAAAGTCGCTAATTAGCTTAGCTCAAACGCTGGAAGTGTATGGGTAGTGTTAGCCTGCCTCCACCTTAAGTCGCTAATTAGCTTAGCTCAAACGCTGGAAGTGTATGGGTAGTGTTAGCCTGCCTCCACCTAAAGTCGCTAATTAGCTTAGCTCAAACACTGGAAGTGTATGGGTAGTGTTAGCCTGCCTCCACCTAAAGTCGCTAATTAGCTTAGCTCAAACGCTGGAAGTGTATGGGTAGTGTTAGCCTGCCTCCACCTAAAGTCGCTAATTAGCTTAGCTCAAACGCTGGAAGTGTATGGGTAGTGTTAGCCTGCCTCCACCTAAAGTCGCTAATTAGCTTAGCTCAAACGCTGGAAGTGTATGGGTAGTGTTAGCCTGCCTCCACCTAAAGTCGCTAATTAGCTTAGCTCAAACGCTGGAAGTGTATGGGTAGTGTTAGCCTGCCTCCTACCCGGGGTGAAATCAGCAGTCAGAAGCTAATTTCATTTTAGCTCTAAACTCTGTAAATATTTCACTTTATCCACATTTCAAACATGTTTAGTGAGAAAGTAGCCGTTTAGATCAGCAGTGTGTCGTTAATTTGTCTAAATACCAGCTGTTTACTATTTTGTTCGGACGAATTCGGCGCTACTCAAGCTAGCCGTTGTGACCAACGCACTTCCAGTTACGTTCACAAAATAAAACACCCGTTGCCCTTTACATACAGAAAACCATGACGATAGAATTTGTGCTTTTACTTTGAAACAGGAAGCTAACCTACCCTCGATGTAGCTAGCTTGAACCAAAATAAAGCGTCTTTGCTTGAACCCTCCGTTTTGACCGATCTCGTCCCGTTAGCGGGACTTGGGAGTTTTACAGTAATTATTCTCTGGTCGGCATCTATGGGATTAGTAGAAAGATTAGAGAGTTGACCGACCATCTGTCAGTCTTCAGAAGTGGTATGAAGCTGTCGGTGTGTGTGTCCTCCCTCAGGTATGAACGACTTCAGCTACCTGCACACCAACTGCTTCGAGCTCTCCATCTTCTTGGGCTGCGACAAGTTTCCCCACGAGAGCGAGCTGCCTCTGGAGTGGGAGAACAACCGTGAGGCTCTGCTGTCCTTCATGGAGCAGGTGAGAAGCTTTGACCTCCACCGGTCAGGACCGAACGATCGCTCTAGACCAGGTATAACCAAACTATTCCACCATCTCAGTCTTCAGAGAGCTGATTGGTCAAACTGTGTGCTCTCGGTTGGTTGGAACAAAAACTAGCAGCCACACAGTGTTTTGAGGAAACGTTTGGACATACCTGCTCTAGACTGCAAACTGGGTCTTTAAAGTCTTACCTGTATCTGTAGTTTCTGCAAAACTTACCTGAGGGAAACGGACTTGCAACAACACCAAAACTAAGAACCTCAAACAAAAAACTTATCTTCAATTCTTTCTCTACCAAACAAAATACCCAACTAATAACAATTGACATTGTCCCCAATGAAAAACTTAAAGCTGAATGAACAAATGCATCTTACCAACAGTAGAAAGATCGACCATTGCAACCAGAAACTTCAAGCTGTAGGATCAATAGTGTGATTTAAAGGGATTGTTCAAAATTGGGGTAAAATTTAAACTATAATCCCTATAGTCATAGCAGTAGGTTCGTTACCTTTAATTGTCGGTGCAAGCTATTTTTAGAATGGCGGAGCAGAGCCGTGAGCTGCTCAGAGCTACGCTACGGAGGCTCATTATGGGATTTCTTGGTTTCCCTCATCAAACTCATCAAATACACAATCCAACAACTCCACAACGCTCTGGTGGACAAGTTGTGACCTGCACATTCACCACGCTATGAGATAATAACACAACGTTATCAGACAGAGTTGTTTTAGAGGGAAATTCATGTAAACCGCTGATGCACGTTGCCTTCAGGGACAGTTTTTCATCAACAGTCTCTGTATTTACCTCTACAACAACTACTGCTAAGACTATAGGGATTATGGCAATGGGCCAGTTTGCCAAAATGTTGAACTATCCCTTTAAAAGGTGGATTGTGCTGTTTTCCTGTGCAGGTAAATCGAGGCATTAAGGGCGTAGTGAGAGACATGGAGGGGAACCTTCTGGCCAACGCCACCGTGTCCGTGGAGGGAATACGCCACGATGTCAGAACGGGTACATTGGCAGATACTTACCGTGATGTTCATGATCCAGATCCTCACCAACTTTACTTTACTTTATTTGTTTATTATTTAGCTGTGACTGACACATTGCAAAAACTCAAACTCTTACCAAGAATATTTGTCTTATTTCTAGTCAAAACAAATCTCATTCTACTTAAAATAAGACTCATCATCACATTTAAAAAAGCAGCTTGTTTTTAGACACTTTTTACTTCTTTCAAGCAGATTTTCAAATCTGATAGTGGATCAAGTTTTTCTTTCTTATTACAAGCACAAAAAACCTGCTTTCACTGGCAGATTTTTCTACTTATTTCAAGTGAAAATGTTAATTGCTATTGCTACTATTGTATGGAAATATATTCATCTTAATACTTATTTGGTTTGGTTTGGGCTTACACTATTGTACCAAGCTACAATCATACAAATTCAGAATAATGAAAACAAACCATAAATTGCAGGATTTATTTACATGATACACATCTATTTACTCAAATGTCACAAATTATTAGAATTTTTACAGAGACAGAGAAGTCTGGAAAAAGTGGGGAATTTTGAAATGTTAAATGTGTAGGAACCCCGGGGCTTCAACTGCGATTCGGACCAGGTTGGATTTTAATTTTCAGGCCCGTTGAGACCTTTATTTTTCCCGTGTAACCTCCTCTTTCTCCTTCCAAGTAAGATTTCTGACCAATGAGAGAACAGTTGGTTCATGCATGGCATTAAAAAGTTAATTTTTAGGTGATGAGTCTTATTTCAAGTGAAAAGAGATTAGTTTTGACAAGAAATAAGACAAATATTCTTGGTAAGAGTTTGAGTTTTTGCAGTGTGTCAGTCACAGCTACATAGATATATATTTTTTTATAATTCAACGAACCATGTCAGACACATCTGTATAGATATATATATTTTTTATAATTCAACGAATAATGTCAAGCACAACTGTATAGATTTATATTTTTATATTTAAAATTAATCATGTCAATCGCAACTGTACACTGCAAAAAAAAATTCTTGTCAAAATGTCTCATTTCTAGTCAAAACTAATCTCTTTCCACTTAAAATAAGACTCATCACCTAAAAATGAACTTGTTTTTAGATCATTTTCATTTGTTTCAAACAAATTTTCACTTGAAATAAGTAGAAAAATCTGCCAGTGAAAGCAAGTTTTTTTGTGTTTGTAATAAGGAAGAAAAACTTGCTCCACTATCAGATTTGAAAATCAGCTTGAAAGAAGTAAAAAGTGTCTAAAAACAAGCTGCTTTTTAAATGTGACGAGTCTTATTTTAGGTAGAATTAGATTTGTTTTGACTAGAAATAAGACAAATATTCTTGGAAAGATTTTGAGTTTTTGCAGTGCGTGATTAATTAATTGGGAAAAACATACTTACACTCCTCTCGTCCGTCCTTTCAGCTCCGGCCGGCGACTACTGGCGGCTGCTGAACCCCGGCGAGTACCGCGTGACGGCCAAGGCGGACGGCTACACGCCTCAGACGCGGCTGTGCATGGTGGGCTACGACTCGGGGGCCACGCCCTGCAGCTTCACGCTGGCCAAGTCCAACTGGGACCGCATCAAGCAGATCATGGCTCTGAACGGCAAGAGGCCCATCCGACTGGTCACCAAACCCAAGACCACGGCCGCCGCCACCGTCGTCCGCACAACCGCCGCCGTCGCCGTGGAGACGGACCCGCACGCCGAGGCGCAGCGGGCCGAGCGGCTGCGGCGGCTCAGGATCTTGCGGCTGCGGAGGTTGCGTCAGCAGAGGTTACGAGCCGGTCCCACCAGCACCACCACAACGACCACAACCACAACCACGACAACAACAACGACCACAACAACGACGCCGCCGCCAGAGACGGAGAGAACGACCTCGTGGTACGACTCGTGGTTCCCCGTGGACGTCTGGTCGACTGAGAACCCGTTCGACAGCGTCATCTTCGAGTCGGGGCCCACGCAGGATTACCCCTTCGAGTACACCATCGACTGATCGGAGCGCTGCACCACAAAACGCCAACAAAACACACTTTGGTAATTATTTATTATACTCTACTATGCCTTTGGCCAAGCTGCCTTCTCAGTACAAGCAGCGCAGGACTGGAACTCAACACCAGGGTCTATTAGAGAATCTAACACTCACTATTCTTTTAAAAGACAGTTAAAGGACAATTCCGGGCAAATTCAACTCGTGGCAGTATGTTTCTAACATTTCAGGTCTAAAAGAAGGAATCTGAAGGTTTCCAGTTTAATGTCTCCTATTTTGCGGTAGTTGTGTCTGTCCCCGCGTCGCCACGGCAACGATGAATGGGAGCGGATTGAAGTTCTGCTGCTTAGGCTGTTTCCATCCCTCAAAGCCACAGACAGCGTCAGATGGAGACTCAAACATGCACACAGAAGTTTATTTACTTCAACAAGCCGACATGTTTGTAAAACTAAATCTAATTCAAAGTCTGGCGGAGTCGAGACCCAAGTTGACGCTCGGTGTGTTCAGGTGCAGTGGGAAGCTCCCGTTTGTGTCATAAACACAGAAATATCAACTCTTGACTTGCTTGAAGTGTACATTTTTTTCCACAGACAGCGTCAGATGGAGACTCAAACATGCGCCGAGAAGTTTTTTTTTACTTGAAGCACGTAAAGAGTTGATATTCCTGTGTTTCTGACACAAACGGGAGCTTCCCACTGCACCTGAACACACCGAGCGTCAACTGGGTCTCGCGAGAGACTCCGGGAGACTTTGAATTAGATCTAGTTTTACAAACATGTTGACTTGCTTGAAGTAAATAAACTTCTGGGTGCATGTTTGAGTCGCCATCTGACGCTGTCTGTGGAAAAAAATTGCGGCTTTGAGGGATGGAAACAGCCTAAACAGCGGAACTTACATCCACTCCCATTCATCGTTGCTGTGGCGACGCGGGGACAGACACAACTACCGCAAAACAGGAGACATTAAACTGAAAACCTTCAGATTCCTTCTGTTAGACCTAAAATGATAGGAACATACAGCCTGAGTTGAATTCGCCTGGAATTGTTCTTTAAGGCAGTGGTTAATCAATAATCAATCATGTAATCACTAATCATGTAAATCACCAATCAATCATTACTTGTACTGTTTCTCAATGCTTGTAATTATATGTTTTGTTTTTTTCCTGTTTGTTGCTTGTTTGTTAGCTTTTGTTTTCTTGCCTGATGCCATTTCATGTCCTGTCTTGTAATGTCTGATATTGTTTGTGCTAATGTCTTAGCTCTGTGTGCTACTTGCATGTGTTTCTAGCTGTACTTTCCTCTCTTGCTTTCTCTCGCTCTTCTTCCCCCTGTCTGCATGTTATGTCTGCATGCCATGAGCTTTTGTTATGCTGTATGTCAGACTTCTTACCTGTTTTACTTGTTATTATGAGCTTTTACTAGCTAGATTGTTATGTAAGTTGTGTTTTGAAAGTACTTAATTGTTGCCCCTTTTTTTGTCTTTTAGGTTGCCTTTAACATCTGGCCAGGGACAACGGACGAAAACTAGCCTTGTTGGCTAACTCTGGCCCACTTACAGTTTTTCTTTTAACTCTGTTGATTAGTGGTGCACTGTCCCTATGAAATAAACTAATAAATGAAATGAAATTTAGTAGGGGTGGGCAAAAATATCGATACGGCAATATATCGCGATATTTTGTACCGCGATACGATATCGATATTTCGATATATTGATTTTTTTTTTTCAAATAATAAATCATGTTTCAGTTGTAAATCCAGTACGACTTCCCCACCTCTGCTCCGCGAAGTGTCACTGTACTGCTACCTCAGACAGTGTGTTGTTCATGCAGATATGTTGTTGTAACTTGCGCTTGTATAAAATGGCATGGATAATTTGAATTACATTGTTTTGACTCAGTTTGTCCCATGAATTATCACTATCATCTGATAGTAGCCTACATACAACTCGGATTTTAAGATGCATAATGCCTTTTAAATTTTTCAGTGAACTATGTAGAATATCGCAATATATCGCAAAATTTGGATATCGCAATATCATATCGTATCGTGACTCAAGTATCGTGATGCGTGTCGTATCGTATCGTGAGGTCCTTGGCAACGCCCACCCCTAGGGCCCCGAGGGCCACGTCCAGTTTCTGTGTTCAGCTCTTCACGGAGACCTGATGTGGGAGGGAAAGACTCTGCTGAGCAGAGGGAACGAGTCCAACCAGGTTTCTGTTCAGACGAACACAACGACGCAGTACAAACTAAAGGTACTTCTCCATAAGAATCTATATGTTTATGTTTCTGTAATAGCTGCCTCAGTTAAGCTGATTTAATGTAACTGCTGGATGCATCTAATTAAAATGAAGTTATTTTCTAAACCGTCGTCGTCTGTCCTTTGCTTTCTGTTCTGTTCTTGAGTGATTAAAGGGGACATATTATACTTTTCCAGCTGTTTAAAAGGATACGCCAACTTTGTGTCTTGCCTCACTCCCGAGTCCATGACCAGCAGATAGACACCATCCTTTCGACTGTGCGTGCAGTAGCAAGGGAGATAGAGCCGTATCACCCGTAATTAGCTTAGCTCAAACACTGGAAGTGTATGGGTAGTGTTAGCCTGCCTCCACCTAAAGTCGCTAATTAGCTTAGCTCAAACACTGGAAGTGTATGGGTAGTGTTAGCCTCAGAGAAACTCTTCAGCAACTCTAAACGGAAACCGGCGGGCCGATCTTCGTCTCAGAGCTGACAAAACTCTCCGGTAAGGCATCTTGAGCGGTCAAATGCCGCTAACGGGACGAGATCGGTCAAAACGGAGGGTTCAAGCAAAGACGCTTTATTTTGGTTCAAGCTAGCTACATCGAGGGTAGGTTAGCTTCCTGTTTCAAAGTAAAAGCACAAATTCTATCCTCATGGTTTTCTGTATGTAAAGGGCAACGGGTGTTTTATTTTGTGAAAGTAACCGGACGTGCGTTGGTCACAACGGCTAGCTTGAGTAGCGCCGAATTTGTCCCAACAAAATAGTAAACAGCTGGTATTTAGACAAATTAACGACACACTGCTGATCTAAACGGCTACTTTCTCGCCTAAACATGTTTGAAATGTCGATAAAGTGATATATTTACAGAGTTTAGAGCTAAAATGAAATCAGCTTCTGACTGCTGATTTCGGCTCGGGTAGGAGGCAGGCTAACACTACCCATACACTTCCAGTGTTTGAGCTAAGCTAATTAGCGACTTTAGGTGGAGGCAGGCTAACACTACCCATACACTTCGAGCGTTTGAGCTAAGCTAATTAGCGACTTTAGGTAGGAGGCAGGCTAACACTACCTATACACTTCCAGTGTTTGAGCTAAGCTAATTAGCGACTTTAGGTGGAGGCAGGCTAACACTACCCATACACTTCCAGCGTTTGAGCTAAGCTAATTAGCGACTTTAGGTAGGAGGCAGGCTAACACTACCCATACACTTCCAGCGTTTGACCTAAGCTAATTACGGGCGATACGGCTCTATCTCCCTTGTTACTGCACGCACAGTCGAAAGGATGGTGTCTATCTGCTGGTCATGGACTCGGGAGTGAGGCAAGACACGGAAAAAAATGTTGGCGTATCCCTTTAAAGCTACAGTTTAGATTTAGATTAGCCGCCTATGGACTGGTGTTGAAAATTAGCACTTGTGCTAAACACACTCAAGCAAAGCATCTGGTCTGTCCACTGGAACAGTCTTAATTTGTGATGTCCATATCAAATAAATAAACATAACATAACATAAGCTGGTAAATTGACGAAAGTGAAAGTAAAGTGGACGCAAATGGAGGAGTCACACAGACAGACAGTATAAGATAACTGGAGTTTTTTATTGATTGAAACTTTCAGTAGTGCCCCACTGGGGTACAATATCATATTAAAGCCCCTGAAATGAGCAGAATAGGTCCTTTCATTGAAGTCCAATCTGATGATTCACATATTGACGAGTCATGATATTGAAGTTTTATTCACACTATTGAACTTCTGAGTGAATGAAAAAAACATGGAAACGATGGAAAATTACAACTTTAACAGAATGAAAGTATCAGCTGTCACCTTTGTGATGTCACAACAAAGCAGTCACTAAGCCCCGCCCCCTCACCACCTGGTTCCACCATCAACCATCCAACAACAACTTGCAGGATTTGGTTTCATTTTGTGTTTTATTCTGAAATCTGCTCATTTTAATTGGATCACTTTATAAAACAGTCAGCCAATCAGAAGAGCTGATGACACTACAATACAGATATCTATGTTTAGGGCAAAAAAGCATATTTTTTTTATTTTAAAGGGATAGTTCACCCAAAATTGAAATTTGGACTAAGGGCTGGGAGAAGTTTCAGAGTCCTCCGTGGGGGGGCTCCGTGCAGCACTGCATGTCCATATAATGGTTGCAAATGGATACCAACTGTCTTCGTAACAAAAAGACACACCAAAAAACATCCAGATACCTCCATGCTGCTCGTATGTAATGTCCCTCTTGTATTGAAGCCCCGACATGAGAAATTGTCCCGAAAAAAATTAAATAAGTCTATATTTCAAGCTTGTTTGTAGCAGAAGCTTTTCGGGACAATTTCTCATGTTGGGGCTTCAATGCAAGACGGACGTTACATACGAGCAGCATGGAGGTATTTGGATGTTTTTTGGTGTCTTTTTGTTACGAAGACAGTTGGTATCCATTTGCAACCGTCATATGGACATGCACTGCTACGCCGAGACCCCCTGTAACTCAGAGAAGCCACAGAAATTTCAATTTTGGGTGAACTATCCCTTTAATAAACAACGTTTGAAGAACAGAAGCATTAGAAAGGAGATGCTGCGGCCGGTTCAAACTGATATTCTCTGTCTTCTGTCGAGTCAGCGTCCGTTTAGTCCCGTTTGGGCCGTTCACAGTCTGTGTGTCTCAGGTTGAGACCAACGTCCCGTCCTCCTGGTCAGTGTCTCTGCACAGTTTTAACATCCAGGAACTGAAGCTCGTGATCACGTCGACGTTCGTTCGCTCGGCGGCTGCAGCTACGAACTTCCTGCTTTTCCCTTCCGGCTCCTCGCTCCGGTGTATCTGAAGCTCTTCAGCGGGTTCTTCCCCCGGACGTTCTTCTGCACAGACACAACACAACACAACACAACACAACACGTCAGATTTACTTATAGTCATAGCAGTAGGTTCGTTACCTTTAATTGTCGGTGCAAGCTGTTTTTAGAACGGCGGAGCAGAGCCGTGAGCTGCTCAGAGCTACGCTACGGAGGCTCATTATGGGATTTCTTGGTTTCCTTCATCAAACTCATCAAATACACAATCCAACAACTCCACAACGCTCTGGTGGACAAGTTGTGAGCTGCACATTCACCACGCTATGAGATAATAACACAACGTTACCACACAGAGTTGTTTTAGAGGGAAATTCATGCAAAACCACTGATGCACGTTGCCTTCAGGGACAGTTTTTCATCAACAGTCTCTGTATTTCCCTCTAAAACAACTCTGTGTGGTAACGTTGTGTTATTATCCCATAGCGTGGTGAATGTGCAGCTCACAACTTGTCCACCAGAGCGTTGTGGAGTTGTTGGAAGGGACAATAAAGCTCTGAACTGAACTGATCGGTGATTGATCGGTGTGATCTGTCACCTTGAAGCTGGTCTTGGCCACTCCGTCTGGTTTTGGTTTCTCCTTCCTCTTCCTCCTCCTCCGGCCCGACAGAGGATTCACCACGGCCTTCAGCGTCTCAGGAACTGAGAGGAAACAACCACAGTTAGGGTTACAAAGGGCGGCCATCTTTGTAACCATGGTGACTGTGTGAGTGTGTGTGTGTGTGTAGGGGTGGGAATCTTTTACTATCTCACAATTAGATTAGATTCTGAGTTTTTGGGGCTACGATTCGATTTAAAATGGATTTTTGATTCAAAACGATTTGATTCCTAATGATTTCTGCTTCAGTCTGTCGGTGTGAAAGGATTCTCATGATCTACTCCAGTCTGCTTTACAAGACAGAACAACTGAAGTGTCTTTTTCACATTTATTGAGTTTTAAACATGTATCCATGCTTAGATGGAATTGTTGAAACTGTTGCATAAAAGCAATATCACATATTACTGAAGTAACAAAATTAAAAGTGCCTCTTTATTTTAAAAATAGTGCAGTTAAACATGCTGCCTTTTAAATTCTAAGGAGATGGATTTTCCTTAGAATTTGTTTCATTGTTTAAAATCGATTTTGGGACATTTTATATCGATTCTGAATCGTATTAAATGAGAATTGCGATACTTATGTGAATCAATTTTTTGGCACAGCCCTATGTGTGTGTGTGTGTGTGTGTGTGTGTGTGTGTGTGTGTGTGTGTGTGTGTGTGTGTGTGTGTGTGTGTGTGTGTGTGTGTGTCTTACTGAGATAATCCGGGACGTTCTTCAGGTGAGGTTTGACCACAGCAGGGTGCAGGTCTTTGTCGTGTCGGAGCAGCTGCAGGTCTCTGGGGTTGTCCTCGAAATACGTCTAAGAGCACAAACACACAGACACACACACACACACACACACAGAGACACACACACACACACACACAGACACACACACACACAGGTTTACAGTTCAGTCCCATTCAGAGTGTGAACGTTGAAGCAGCTTCAGACCAGCGTCGTCTCGTCTCTTCACCTTGAGCTTCTCTGAGTTGAGCAGCTCCTGTTTGATCTCCTTCAGTCTGGCTTCTCTCACCGCCTGCTTCGTCACCGAGCGCATGGCGTCCTGCACACACACACACACACACACACAAGAAAAATAACAATTATAAATCTAGTTTAATTTTTTCCAACAATAGATGTTTGTAACAGTCAGAATAAAAATACCAACATAGAAAAGTTTGCATGTTGTTTATTTTAATGACCCACACTCACCATCCCAGAGAAACAGTACAAGATTAAAATTAAGTTGTAATTAAACAGATAAATTATCTTGTGGCGTATGATTACACTATCCATCCATCTATCTATCTATCTATCTATCTATCTATCTATCTATCTATCTATCTATCTATCTATCTATCTATCTATCTATCTATCTATCTATCTATATACAGTATTTAGTAGTATATTTTGATGAATCATGCAATCCTAGTGCAATGTATCCATCTATAGTACTAGGATTGCATGATTAATCAAAATACACAGTAATATAATATCATTCTTAAACCTTTATCTAACCAGGTAAAGATTATTGAGATGTAGAATCTCTTTTTCTAAAGCGACGTGGCCAAGAGGCAGCAGAATGACTATTACAATGTACAATGTAGATAAATAACAATAGTTTAATAAATAAAAATGAAATGAAAAAAAAATCAGAGATTGAAGGAAGTGCAACATCTGATTTAAAAACAGTAATAATAATAAAGGGTTGCAGACAGAAAACCAAGGCACTCGTGAGGGTAAGACCAATTAAAATGCCTTTATATGTACATGGCTAATCTATTAAATAGATTAGCCATGTACCAATAAAGGCATTTTAATTGGTCTTACCCTCACGAGTGCCTTGGTTTTCTGTCTGCAACCCTTTATGGATCTCCCCAACTGAAGAGCACCTGAGGGATACACTTTTCTACAACACCCAAGAAGCACTCCATGCACTGCGTTCCTGTCTGAAGTAATAATAATAATCATAATAAGACAATAATGAGAAGCTGATGACTCACCCTGCACCTGTACCTGAAGCCTTCGATCTCCTCCATCTTGAACTCGTACGGTTTCAGAACAGATTCACCGTTTTCTAAAAGAAAATATATAAATTATCATTATATTATTATTATTATAATAAAGTTAAACCATTATAAAATGATTCAACACATCATTACTCATAAAACTTAAGTATTGACTTATTGCCATGCTAACAGTTCCCATAGGTTTCCAGTCTTTATGCTAAGCTAGTTGTCACCTCCTGTCAGCGCCTCCTCCACCTCCGTCAGCAGCTCGTGCTCCGTGTGGGAGATGAACGACAGCGCCGAGCCCGACTTGTCCGCCCTCGCTGTCCTACGACAACAAACACACACACACAGTCACTAACCGTCAGCCAGCCACTATGACATCATACACAGAAACGATGACATCATACAGAAACACACAACACACACACACATATAGCGGTTTCACACTGGCAGCGCTCCGGCACGGTTCTGGTTCCCGAACGCAACTTTGAACCGGCCGGCGCGTTCAGACTGAAAAAATAATTGGTTCGGAGAATGCAAGAAAGCAGGAAACCGTGACCATGTTATATACAGTAGCTTAATAAAATAAAACTTAATGCAGACTGATGTGTTAATTGTAAAACATTTATTTATTTTTGTAAATGTGGTGGTTTGTGTCCGTAGGCTCCAGAGCCCCGAGGCAGCGCTGCTCTTCTGTCCAATACACACAGGAAGCTTCACTTTACATTCAGACTAACTAATGCTACTGATACAGCTGTTAGATTTCATCACTGAGACCAACATTTATCTCCTAGAAATTATGTAACCAGCCGCTGGTAAACCTCTAAAAACCTGCGGGTAAGTTAATTAGCGATGGTTTTCTCCCCCGGGATGACGACAGAGGTTGGCCGGCCGAGCAGCTCTGCAGACCGGCTGCTGCCTCTGTGATGTCAACTACTACTGAAAAACATCGGAGCAAACTTCTAAGCGGCCATCGTTTGGATAAACTGTTACTTTCTCACATGAAAAAATATTAAAACTTAATAAAGTAGTACGGTATGTTCGGAAAGAGACGTTTCTGTGTTTACGTCCGCCTGTGTGATGTGGAATGACGTCCTCCCACTTTGTAGGGGTGGGCAAAAATATCGATATGGCAATATATTGCGATACTTTATATCGCAATACGATATCGATATTCAATATTTAAATAACTTTTTTTTTTTTTTTAATTATCTTTTTTTTTTTGCTTTTGATGCCTTTATTTATAGTATAGTTGAGAGAGACAGGAAACGGGGAGACAGAGAGAGGGGGATCGAGGACTGTAGCCTCTACATGGGGCGCCTGCTTAACCTCCTGCTCCACTCGACGCCCCCCAATATCGATATTTTTTCAAATAATAAATCATGTTTCAGACGTAAATCCAGTACGACTTCTGCACCTCTGCTCCGCGAGGTGTCACTGTACTGCTACCTCAGACAGTGTGTTGTTCATGCAGATACACTATATTACCAAAAGTATTCGCTCACCCATTCAAATGATCAGAATCAGGTGTCCTAATCACTTGGCCTGGCCCCAGGTGTATAAATTCCCTTAGTTCCAGTGAAAGGAACTTTGAATGCTTCAGGTTACCAAAACATTTTGGACGATTCCATGCTCCCAACCTTGTGGGAACAGTTTGGAGCGGGCCCCTTCCTCTTCCAACATGACTGTGCACCAGTGCACAAAGCAAGGTCCATAAAGACGTGGATGACAGAGTCTGGTGTGGATGAACTTGACTGGCCTGCACAGAGTCCTGACCTGAACCCGATAGAACACCTTTGGGATGAATTAGAGCGGCGACTGAGAGCCAGGCCTTCTCGACCAACATCAGTGTGTGACCTCACCAATGCGCTTTTGGAAGAATGGTCAAAAATTCCTATAAACACTCTCCTCAACCTTGTGGACAGTCTTCCCAGAAGAGTTGAAGCTGTAATAGCTGCAAAAGGTGGGCCGACATCATATTGAATTCTATGAGTTAGGAATGGGATGGCACTTCAGTTCATAGAATGAGTAAAGGCAGGTGAGCGAATACTTTTGGTAATATAGTGTATGTTGTTGTAACTTGCACTTGGATAAAATGGCATGGATCATTTGAATTACATTGTTTTGACTCAGTTTGTCCCATAAATCATCACTATCATCTAATGTACATAAAACTTGGATTTTAAGATGCATAATGCCTTTTACATTTTTCAGTGAACTATGTAGAATATCGCAATATATCGCAAAATTTGGATATCGCAATATCGTATCGTATCGTGACTCAAGTATCGTGACTCAAGTATCGTGATGCGTGTCGTATCGTGAAGTCCTTGGCAACGCCCACCCCTCCCCACTTTGGTTCCACTAACTGGTGTGAGACTCCAGAACCAGAACCGTGGCCGTGTGAAACCGCTACCAGAGCATGTGGTGATGACGATGTGAGCGTTGCCGTTAGCGACTCACCTCCCGGCGCGGTGGATGTACGACTCCACGGTGACGGGGAAGTCAAAGTTGATGACGTTGGCCACGTTCTGGAAGTCCACTCCTCTGGAGACACCGAACTCTTTGTCCTTCGACCTTTGTGAACGCATCATACACAAGTTATTCATCATCATGTGACATTATGGGATATAAACACTGAGCTAGTAACAGCAGATTAAATCCAACATGGCTGAACTCACTTTGCTGCTTTCTCTGAGCTCTTGTTCTTCTTCCCTTTGCCGGCGGTCGTCTGCGGCGCCGCCGACGGATCAGTCAGAGTCTGTTCATCTGTGGCGATGATGTAGTCGTAGAAACCCTGGTTGAACTGGGTGATGATGTGACACCTGGACAGGAAGAGGTGTTAAAGGGTTAAAGCTCCTTCAAAATAAAGGTAGATGTTTGTGTTAAAGCTCCTTCAAAATAAAGGTAGATGTTTCTGTTAATGCTCAATACAGTATAAAGGTAGGTCCAACAACTTTGCAGGATTTGGTTTCTCTGAGTGTTTTATTCTGAAATCTGCTCTATTTTTTATTGGATCACTTTAGAAAACAGTCAGCCAATCAGAAGAGAGGCTCAGAGCCTCCTCCTCTCTTCTGATTGGCTGACACCGACCTCTTGTTACTTATTACTAGAGCTCCAGAGAGAAGCTGAGAGAAAGCAGAAAGAAATCAGGTTGTTTGTATAAATTTCTATTCTCCTTCCAGTTTTTTTTTAGAAACATCTGGTGGTTTTTCTCCAGATTTTTTAAAACGATGAATTCAAAACAAGAAAATACAAAAATCTAAGAGAATCTGACTCCAGAAGCTGTGATCTCTCACCTGGAGTGAACCGGCAGCTCAGAGTTGAGGACGCACGCCGGGATGCCGAACTGCTCTAGGAACAGTTTGAGTCTGTAGCTCCGTTCGACGGTGCTGACGAACAGCAGCGTCTTCCCCTGCACCAGGTGCAGCTTCAGCAGCGTGTAGATCAGCAGGAACTTGTCTTCCTCCTCACAGCGGATGCTGAACTGCTGCAGCTGGCTGCTGTCGGGCAGCTGGGAGCCCTGCAGCTTCAGGATCACCTGGCAGACACACACACACACACAGCAGAGTCAGAGTCACACACCAACACACTGACGTCATAACGCGTCTACTGCTCCGACCAGAGGTTGCGCTAGACTTTTTCGTCGCCGGTCATTTTGACTGACGGGGTCATAAAAATTCCGTCATAATCTATTTTTACCGGTCACTTTAATTTTTTACAATGATAATAATGCCATATTCAATAGCATTCAATTTTAATTCATGTTTAATTCATATCAAGTCCAAACTAATTGAACAGAGAATGCTCCGGAGCAGATTCGGCGTCAGAGCACATCTAACCGTGGGTCAGTCAGTGAATGCGGGATCACTTTCTCTCTCTCTCTCTCATCTCTCTTTACGCAGCACGCAGCCATTGCGCATCACTGAAACAACTGAAGCTACTAGACCACACAGCCAGATGCAGCACAAATTCAGACAGGACAAGACCCACTCAGCTTTAAGTGTTATAAACAATGCCACGGCGGGCAAAATACATTAAAAGAAGGCTTAACGTTACCTTTAGAAGAGTTGTGCGCGGCGAGTGTGTGAAGCGGTTATGTCCTACCCCCACCGCTCTACCTGTACCGAGACACACCGTTGTGTAGCTACAGCTACGTAACTTAACAGCTGACTACTGTCGGTCCCTCGGACACTGCAGCTGAATCTCGCCCGTTAAATCATTATCGACCGTCATATTTGCACTGACACGACTCCCATCAACATTTAATCCACTTGAAGGAGTTTGAATACTGCGGGGAAGCTTTCTGTCTTCTTCTCTGTTGTTAGTGTTTCTGTGTGGCAGCGCTACAGCGCCACAGCTCCACACAGGCCTAGAGGAGGTACTACAGCGTTTTCTACTGGGCCACCAGCCAGCTGTGAGGTTTTTTAAATATAATTCTCACCGTAGTGACTTTGTGACATTGTATATGTTTTATATCGTTATCCACCGCTCCATTTATTGATTATCCACTGGCTTCATTGTAAACAAATGCACATGACCAGGCGGCCATGGCTGTGTGAATTGCAATCTGTCAAAATTTGGAAAATATTCGGTTAACGCGACCCCTGGCTTTGACATTACCGGGTTGTGCAGCAGCAGCTCCTTCAGCGCCTGCACGTCCTCGGTCAGAGTGGCAGACATCAGGAACGACTGGTAGATCTTTGGCAGGTGACTGAAACACAAACAAACACAACAAGAGGAAAGGTTGAAAAGGAAAGAGAAGGATCAATCAGCTTCAACTCTAGCAGATCTGAAGATGTGCTCTGCCCCCTAGTGGTCAAAAGCTGCAACTACAGTTACAATAAAATCTGTCTAAAATATAAAACGCATCTACAAATAAGATTGGAAATGAGGTTTTACCATGAGATGATGTACAAACTCATTGAAATTCTTCCTAAATTAAATTATTCACATTGTGTTGTTTAGGAATGAATATGAACGATATGTTTTCTTTGCATTATTATTATTATTCAAGGTCTGAAAAGACTTCATATTAATATTTTTTGTTACTTTGACTAGTTGTCATTTTCTTCCAATAAATAAATTATCGAATGACAATATTTTTATTTCAAATTTGGGAGAAATGTTCTCCGTTGTTCATAGAATAAAACTAAAATGTTCATTTTACTCCAACACAAACCTATAAATAGTAAAAACCAGAGAAACTAATCATTTTGAAGTGGTTTATAAACACACTGGGATGTTTTCTCCTCTTCAAGCTTCAGATGAAACGAGCCAAAGAGAGAAAGAAAGCAGCTCATATCAATAACAGTGAAGTGTAGGGTTAGTGTGTCTCCTCTCCTCCTCCTCACCACAGCAGGTTCTTGAGGTCGGCCTCGAAGCCGAAGGAGAAGAGCAGGTCGGCCTCGTCCACCACCAGCAGCTCCAGAGACGAGCTCAGCACCAGGTTCTGGGCGTTGAGGTGAGCCAGCACACGGGACGGCGTTCCCACCACGACGTCCGGCTTCTCCATCAAGATCGGCCTGGAAACACACACACACACACACACACACACACACACACACACACACACACACACACGGAAACACACACACAGTTTGTATTTATGTCACATTTTAACTTTCAGACACATTTTAATAACTAAACTGTTCTTCAGTAAAACTTTGATGCTATTTGCACATGTAATTAGTTGGTTCTTTTTAAAATACACACATACTGTATATAGGACTAGTGTTGTCTTTGGCGTTTAGTTTTAGTCTTTGTGTCAAACTCATTTCAGTTTTTATTAGTTTTAGTCACGTCCATGCTCTTTTTTTGTCTAGTCAAGTTGCAGTCGACTAAAACTCTGAGCATTTTAGTTTATTTTAGTCAGAATTATCCATGACATTTTAGTCTAGTTTTAGTCAATGATAAATGCAGTTAAATGCAGAGACTGCTTGATGAAAAACTGTCCCTATTTGCTATTTGGACCACACTCACTCAATTTTCTTACAGTCAAAATTGTTAAAACTCACAAACATAGTTCAATTCCAAACAGCACAAATAATGCACAAACTAGCAGCTAATAACCGACTACCAAATAATATATACAAAACACCTTTAAGGGCAGAGATGGTTATCAATTAAGGGGGTTAAATAACATAAAACCCATCAGAATACGCACAAATAAGAAAAGATTTTGCATTTCATTCACCGGAGGAAAAATATGGAACGGGATGTGTGAAGAATTAAAACAATGTCCAGACATAAAACAGTTCAAAGTTAAATATAAAATGCATTGTCTTTATAAGATACATGGGTATATACCTATCATACATTACTATATGTTATATTGCCATTTTATAACTTATTATAGTATATATTGAATTAACATAGAGAGGAGGGGTGGGATTTAATAAGCTTCAGCTTCTTCCCACTCCTTCTGAACATAAATAAGTGTTAAGTCTTGTTGTCTTGTATTTATTGTTTGTTTCTTTCCTTCATAACACTCCAGTGAGGTGAGGTGTTTCCATATAAATATTAACCCTATCAGATTCAGACTCAGACTCAGCTGTACCTCTGTGCCGACAGCTCGGTCTTCCCAGAGATGTCGGCCACTCTGACGTCTCTGGAGCAGAACGCCGTCAGCTGCCTCATCATGGTCTGGACCTGACGACCCAGCTCCTTGGTCGGGACCAGGACCAGCGCTCGGATGTCCTGCTCACGGACACTCTGAGGACGAAGACAACAACAACAACAACATCAACATCAACAAACAGAGAGCATCTTGTCAACGTGACATTCCACAAAATGACCCCAGTTTATTATTTACTTATCCATGCATTTACTTGTTCAATCGTTTTTGGTTTTCGCTCCTTATTTATCAACTTTATTCATTATTTACTTTTTTTTTCTCCTCTTCCTCTCATTCGCACCGCTTCTTTAATTCATTTTATTAATTAATCAATTTATCTGTCTATTCTTATTTATTCACTCACGTCCAATTCCACTTAAGCTGCTCCCTCTTCCCTTGTTTCATTGTTTCATTCTTTCATCCATTATCCCGGCTGTTCCCTTTTCTTCCTTCTTACCTTCAGAATTAATGCTGTCATTAGTACTGTTATGAGTTAGGTTGTGTTTGCTGTCATAGCTGTTCTCCCTACTACCCTTTATATCGTTTTTGTTGTTGAGACCTAGGTCACCGTCGAGATTCTTTAATTTCTTTCCTTATCTTTGCACTATTACATCACCACACTACACTGCACTCGAACTACACACGCACACCTTCTGTATCCATTGCTGTATGTCCGTTATGTTGTTTGTCTTGTGTTTCACAATAAAAAAAACAAAAAAATAAAAAAAAAACAAAGAGTGCAGCTGGGGAGTTTTCCATCAAAGTCGCTAAGAAAATCCAGACCTTCAAGTTCCGTCTATTTCAGCCTCATATGAATCCTTACTCTAGGTCTGTCTTACAGCTCAGTGGGTGAAATAAATGGTTTTAATATAATGTTTTAGTCCTTATTGCTGCAGCGAGTCTGGGTTCAAATCCCCCCCCCCCCCCTGACCTTCACTCCCTTTCTGTCTCTTTCCACCTGTCCTCTGGAAATAAAGGTGTAAAAGTCTGAAAAGACTTTAAAACCCTCAAATGGACAAAGTTAATGTAGATAGTAGTGACACCTATTAATAACATTTAATTCATTTAGCCCAATAGACCAAAATAAATTCACAAAATGTATTCACATATTTATCACATTTATCAACTATTTCATATGATTCATCACATTTATCACACAATTGACTACGTAGAAAATTAT
Organism: Trachurus trachurus; assembly: GCF_905171665.1. NCBI lineage: Eukaryota > Metazoa > Chordata > Actinopteri > Carangiformes > Carangidae > Trachurus > Trachurus trachurus. Next base: position 1,514,529 of record NC_139908.1, on the reverse strand, counting down.
ATAAATCCATCAATTCAAGGAGATGAGGTCGTGAATCTTATCATTTTATCATCACATGAGGGTGAGTGTGTAAAAACACCAGCAGATCTGTCTTTTGGACATTTTTTGGACATAAATGGAGTTAATCTTCACCTTAATCCTGCTCCTAAAATAAGCGAGACTCGGCCCTTTAATCCAGACTTTGAGCTAAGTGAGCTTGATGGAGCTGAGACTCTGTGACCTCTCCACCCTGACGGACTCGGAGCAGCGGTTTTATTTAGTTTCTCACCTGTTTGGACGTGAGGATGCGCTGGATGACAGGAACAGCGTAGGCGGCCGTCTTCCCCGATCCGGTCCGGGCTCGAGCCAGCAGGTCTTTCCCCTCCAGGGCCAGAGGGATCGCCTTCTCCTGGATCAGCGTGGGCCGGGACCAGCCCAGGTCGGCCACCGCCTGAGACACACACAGGAAAAAACATTTTAACTCTTCTGTTTCCATCCTAAATAACATAATAACAGGTTGTTTTCAGCAAATTTACAGTCAGGATTTAAAGATACTTATAGATAAATGAACATAATTATCCAGATTGTGACTTTATTTTTCATTAACAGCTCGAGATGTTGTTAAATGAGTAAAGTACAAAGAAGTAAATTTAGAAAATGAGCCTTTAATTAAATGTTATTGCACTTAAACTGAGTAAATGTTGATGTCACTTCCTTCCTTCAAACTGACACTAAGTTACACAGTGAAAAACATTTGAACCTTTCTGTTTCCATCCTAAACAACATGAAATGTCGTTTTCAGCAAATAACATAATTATCTAGATCATGAATTTATTTATAATTAACAGCTCGAGGTTTAGTTTAATGAGAAAATTACAAAGAAGTAAATAAAACCCCTGAAGAAAATGAGCCCTTGATTAAAAGTGAATGTCATTTCAATGTAACATCAGCTCAGTGATCAATACATTATCACAGAGACAGGAAACAGGTGTCAAACAGCTGGGCAACAGACTGTAAAGGCTGAAAATCCTCACTTTGGAAACAAAAACTGACCCATTTACTTCGATTAACAAAGATCAATATCAGGTGAAATCCGCTGTCTGATAGTTAATCCATCAGATTCAGCAGAAAAAGAAACTTCCTTCTTTCCTTCTCTTCTCATGTTGTCTCATTTAAACCTCTTTTATGGAGTTAATTCACCAGCTGACATTAAATTCATATTAAATATCTGCTCATTCACCACAAAGGCTGATTGAATTTACATTAAATTAAGAGTTAACAGAGTTTTTTAACGTCACGTTGGAGCAGCTCCTGTTTACACCGAGACTCTGTCGCTTCTCTTCGGTTTCTCTCTTCAACGTTTTATCCTTCACGTAACTAAACACGTTTCACTTCGTTTCCTGTCTTTTATCATTATTATTATTCTTATTATCGTTCTTTTACCTTTAAAATGCGGTCGTCCAGACCCATTTCATGAAACTGCAGCGTCTCTTCAGCCATGGCTTCACCAGCTTCACCACACTGCTGCGCTGCACGTGCGTCGCATGTGTTTGACGTCATCACGTCGCCTTCACGTTCCTCCGCTCAGGCTCCGTCTTTTCACCATCGTCACATTTTCTTCCCTTTATCAAAATTTATGAAGCAAAAGAGAAAACAAGACAAGTAGGTATGAACACAACTTTAGAGTTATAATTTAATCAGATTTTATTATATTTTGTTTTTATTTATTGTGATTTATTCAACTGCTCAAATTATAGTGTAATTCCCAAAGTTAGAAACAGTTTTAAGGTTTGTGGTAAATATGTCACACTATTTGAAATATGAAGACTAACAGATGTATATTATTTATTAATATTCATGTTTTCTATTTGTTTTGTTGACTTTACATAGTTTATTAACATAAACACACTTCAGTTTTATTTATGTATCTGACACTTGTGGATTCAGTCCTAATTCTATCACATTGTTATTGTTTTTCTTTTCATGATTCAATGTTAAATAATATATATTTCATATACTTGTAAAACATTTTTTCATTAATAATCTAAAACATATCTGTCTTACTAGTTGTTGTTCCAATATTCAAAGTTTTTTTTAACACATGTATGTACTCTTGATGTATGGAAGTTCTATATTGTGAAGCATCTTATATTGACATGAATGGAGGTAGATAATAGATAATAACATGTAGTAGAATGTGTGGTTCTTTTTTTAAATTCTTATTGTTCATTAATTCATATTCTATTACAACTTCTTTTTGCTGCTATATTTGCTATTTATTATCTGTGCTATACATTTCTTTGCTATTGTCTGCTGCTGCCTTCTTGTAAATTTCCCCACATGGGACGAATAAAGGATTATCTCACTTTATTTTTTTTCTTATACTATAACCCCCTTTTATTCTGAACCACAGTTGATGGATGGACCTTGTGGTGTTTTCTCAGTTCTTTTGTTTTTCTTTTTAAGTGCAGTTCCCCGACGTCACCGCTGGGTGGCGACAAACCGCAGCAGTTAGTTACTGAGAAAACCCTCCAACAACGTCACTAACACCGACACCGACACCGACACCATGATTAACTAGTAAATATAAAAATAACCAGCAGCAGCAGAAGCAGCAGCAGTGGAGCAGAGTTTAAGGTTTAATGGTGAACACAGACGGAGCTCCGCAGAGGAAGCAGCCTGCCAGCGGGGGGGCCATGTGGATGCAGCTTCAGCCCCCCCACACCTCCTCTTAGTGTCTCTATGTGAGGACTTGTTGAGAGGATGGAGATGGAGAGAAGGTGAAGCGGTGGAGGAGCTGGAGGATGATGATCCCTCCTCCTCCCTCAGCCCGGACTAGAGCCAACATGGCGGCGCAGCAGCAGCAGCAGCAGCACTAAACACACGGAACTAAACCACACACAGGTAAATACAGCCGAGATAACACTGTGCATGTGTGTGTGTGTTATTGCCTTATTGTGAAACACACTGCACCTCCATGTTCACCAGAATGAAGCTACAGGTCAAATATCTGTTACATTACATAACCCTCATTAAGTCTAATTGTTATTCCCATACGGTGACCAACCACCATCATGTAGACTAGATCTCCGTAAAAATCATTAAATGTTATCTTAAATAAATAACAGGGGCAAGCAGCCAATTAGACGTTTCAAAAACCTCAAGTCCCAACCTTAATTAGCTAATTGCCTCTATAAATGTGCTGCACCAGAGGTTCCTAAACCTTCCAGACCAGAACCACGTTAACAAAGTGACACTTTCTACAGCAAAAAAAGATTTTTTCATAAAGTAAAAACCAAAAAATAAAATGTGATTGCAGCAACAGCATCAGTCAGACTAGACAACATCAACACAATGCTGCTGTGTTACAATGAAAGAACAGTCTAGTCTGTTTATTTAGTCATTTAACTTCTCCATTAGTAAAACATTTCTCATTAATCTAAAACATATCGATCCTACTATTCTGAAAAAAGTGGTCTCACATAAGAAGTGTGAATATTTGTTATATGTGTGTGTGTTATTGTCTTATTGTGAAACACACACATCCATGAAGCTACAGGTCAAATATCTGTTACATAACATAACCCTAATTAAGTCTAATTGTTATTCCCATACGATGACCAACGTGTGGATTTATGGAATGAAAATCGGAATTCATTCATCAAAAATCATTAAATGTTATCTTAAATAAATAACAGGGGCAAGCAGCCAAGTCCCAACCTTAATTAGCTAATTGCCTCTATAAATGTGCTGCATCAGAGGCTCCTAAACCTTCCAGACCAGAACCACGTTAACAAAGTGACACTTTCTACAGCAAAAATTATTATTTTCATTAAATAAAAACCTAAAAACCATAAAATAAAATCTGATTGCAGCAACAGCATCAGCCAGACTAGACAACACAATGCTGCTGTATTAAAATGAAAGAATAGTCTGTTTATTTGGTCATATAACTTCTCATTAATCTAAAACATATCGATCTTACTATTCTGAAAAAAGTGGTCTCACGTGAATATTTTTATATGTAGGCTACGTGTGTTATTGTCTTATTGTGAAACACACACCTCCATGTTCACCAGAATGAAGCTACAGGTAAAAGATCTGTTACATTACATAACCCTCATTAAGTCTAATTGTTATTCCCATACGGTGACCACCATGTAGGTTTCATTCATCAAAAATCATTAAATTAAATGTTATATCTTTATGAAATAGTTAAATAAAAAACAAGGGCAAGCAGCCAATTAGACGTTTAAAAAAAAGTCCCACCCTTAATTAGCTAATTGCCTCTATAAATGTGCTGCATCAGAGGCTCCTAAACCTTCCAGACCAGAACCACGTTAACAAAAGATCTGACTGCAGCAACAGCATCAGAAAGACTAGACAACATCAACACAATGTTACTGTATTAAAAAGAAAGAACACGGTCATCTATTCTGTTTATTTGGTCATTTAACTTCTTCATTAGAGCTGTTTAACAATCAAAACCAGAGATGAGACAAAAACAACGTTTGACCATTCACTTTTAAAACCGGGGTCTGGTCACCAAACATTGGACTAACCCTAACAAAGTGAGGTCTCCTCCAGTCTGACTGATGTTTACAGGCTTCATCTTTAAATATTATTGATTATTGATTAATCACTCATTTTTTTTATTTGTTCTGAACCTTAGACAGATTTTTTTTTCCTAGTTATTTAAAGGGACATTGTGTAACTTCTCCTGTTATCTATTCACGAAAATCGATTATTTGGTTCAAAAGTATAGGGATATATGCTGCATTCACCTGCAGTCGGGCAGACGGCCGTCGCTAACAATTCAAGTCACAAGTCATTTTAGTCACAGAAGTCCAGAGAAAGACGGTAAAACAATACCACATCGCCATGACAACATATTGTCACGTGTATTGTTTTGCCACTTGTTTACATAGAGGCTTGTTTATGCCGTTACGTGCAGCGGCTGTCATCCGTCTGCCGTCTGCCCAATTTCACGTGAATGCAGCATGAAAAATACCATTGAGTTGCTTGTGATCTACAACCACACCGCTAGATGGGAGGAATTCCTACACAATGTAGCTTTAAGTCTAATTATTGTGTTTATTGGTTGATTTTTATACCAGTATTGTGTTTCTTTATTCCCAGATTAAATGGCGTTCATGTCCCGGTTCTCCCGGTCCCGCAGCAGCTCCAGGTCTCCGAGCAGGAAGGACTCGGAGCGCGTCGCCCCGAACCTGTCGGTGTCGGAGCTGGAGCGGCTGCTGTGCACCGGGAAGACCGCCTGTAACCATGCCGACGAGGTCTGGCCCAGACTCTACATCGGAGACCAGTGAGTTCACACCGAGAGGAAACCTGTGGGAATCACAGAGAGTCACACACACACAACTGATGCATGAGTCATGTTTCATCTTTCCTTTCATGTTTTCCTTTAAGAAACTACAGAAGAACAAAGAGCGTAAGAAACATTTAATGTTATTTTACCTTCATTAAAGGGATAGTATCATTTTTTTAAAGATGGGTTGTATGATCTACAAATAGCCCCTAAGTACTTTAATTGCAGTAGAAGACTCTCTGCACTCCTCCCGTTAGCAACGCCAGCCCATAATAGCCCTGCCCAGAGATTTACAACATACAGTGTTGTGAACAGACCCAAAGAAACGGCCTATTTTCACGGCCTAAAAGAGGTTTTACCTGAAAAAAAATACACAGTTCCATTGTTCACTATAATATAATTTTTTCAGGAAAAACACAGTTTTTATTTGGACCTAACCAACTGCTGATCGGCGGCGCTAACCCTGGGCGGAGGGATACGGGAGTTGGTTAGGTCCAAATAAAAACTGTGTTTTTCCTGCACTTTGAAGGGCTGGAAAAAATTATATTATAGTGAACAATGGAACTGTGGTTTTTTTTTTCAGGTAAAACATTTCCGTTTCTTTGGGTCTGTTCACAACACTGTATGTTGTAAATCTCTGGGCAGGGCTATTATGGGCTGGCGTTGCTAACGGGAGGAGTGCAGAGAGTCTTCTACTGCAATTAAAGTACTTAGGGGCTATTTGTAGATCATACAACCCCACTTTAAAAAAAATGCTACTATCCCTTTAAGGATTTATTAACGGTTTACACCAAGATGTAATATAGTTTGGTTGTAAACACTAAATGAATTGTAGATTATTATGTGTGAAATGATAAAGCACTGAAATTATACCATACATCTAAATAATAATGCATCAACACAGATTATTATGATTAAAACAATGTCTACAATATTTAAAATTACATGTTTATCATTGTTTATCTACTATTGGTAACACTTTATAATAAATACACACTATATATATACTATACACACTATACTCAGTAGTATGTAGTTTATAAACACAGTTAAACATGTTTAATCCATCATTGATCAGCACTAACTGTGTTTATGAACTACATACTAATGAGTTATAAATGAAGAATTCAGTATTTATTAATGCTTAACTAATGCTTAATAGTGTGTTCTTATGCTGCGTTTGCACTCAGAACTTCCGAGGTAAATGCGTTTCATTGCACAACCTCGGAAAACATGGCCGGCTGAGCTGATGTTTGTTTGGATGTCTTAAAAATTATTCTGGGAAGTACATCAGCTACGTAAGGGAGAGAGAGAGAAAGAGAAATGTCGTATGATGTAGCTTAAGTATTACTTCTGCAAGCCGCGCAGGTGTCAACTCTCAGTATTACACCTAAATATTATCATTATAGACTACTGTAGTTTAAAAATGGGAAAAACTATAATATTTTGAACACTGTTACTGTGCTTTTTCATCCCTACTACACTCAAAGGAACTCTTTAATTAACAGAGTGGGAGTGCAAATACCACTACTAAGTAATCCTACACTCTTAGTAACACAAATGCTAAATCAAACGACACATAACAGACTAAAAGTTGAGGAGAAAGTGACTGTTTCCCTCTCACGGTGTGCGGCGCCATTTTGCTTTGACGTTTTTCCACATAATTTCCGACCGACTCGGGCTGCTTGGATTCTACCCGAATTCCAAATGCCGTTCTATTGCACTTTTCCGACTCAGAGGTCGAGTTTTGCCGAGTTCCGAGTGCAATCGAACGCAGCATTATTATAAAGTGCTACACTACTATTGATAAGGTGTTAATAAGATAATATATAAACTAGCTGATTGATAAGGCCGTTATAAGAGTTACAGTACATTATTGATAAGTGACACACTGGAGACAATTGGGATTCAATCTGATTTTATTATGTTGCTTTTTTTAGTGTAATTGACTCTATTTTCAATTCACACTGTTTTACAACTTTGACTTTGAGAAGATCTTTAATTAATTTAATGGTCAAAAACCACATTTTGACCATTAAACTCCAGTCAGCTCCTCACTAGTGAACGTTTGTGTCGACTTTGAATAAATTCTGAATTTAACTAATTTGCTGTCGCCTCCTCCTCCTCCTCCTCCTCCTCCTCTTCCTCCCCTCTTCTCCTCCTCTTCCTCTCCTCTGCAGGGACATTGCGTCGGACCGGCGTGAGTTGTCCAGACTCGGCATCACACACATCCTGAACTGTGCTCAGAGTAAGTGGCGCGGCGGAGCGGAGTACTACGCCGGGATGAACGTCACCTACCACGGCATCGAGGCCCACGACTCGCCCAGCTTCGACATGAGCGTCAACTTCTACCCGGCCGCCGAGTTCATCCACAAAGCCCTGAGCAGCGGAGGTTGGCATGGCAACACAAACACAACACAATGTTATTATTACATCATTTATTTACCGCAGCTTGGATTAATATGGAAAAGTCAATAGAAAACCGTCAACGTACAACTGGGAAGAGGAAATTAGGAATGTCTAAAGTGATGAAGATTGGGGATGGTTTTGAAAACTCAAACTGTTTCAGAGGCTTCTCACTGTCAGATGAAATAATCTTATTGTACATAATAAGGAAACTGTCTCAGATTGAGGACGTTTCTGCATAAAAGACGCATTAAAGCAACTACAAAGAACTTTCATTTTGTTTTGGTTTTGGTGAACTGGACCCTGTAGAGAAGAACAGTTGGTTTCTCTTTGCATATCCTGTTAAAAGTTCTTTGTGGTGGCTTTAAATAGGAGGAAACACGCTAAAATATTGCACCTCTGTGTTTAAATCCATTTCATTTAAAGGGATAGTTCAACATTTTGGCAAATTGGCCCATCACCATAATCCCTATATTCATAGCAGTAGGTTTGTTACCTTTAATTGTCGGTGCAAGCTATTTTTAGAACGGCGGAGCAGAGCTGTGAGCTGCTCAGAGCTACGCTACGGAGGCTCATTATGGGATTTCTTGGTTTCCCTCATCATCAAACTCATCAAATACACAATCTAACAACTCCACAACGCTCTGGTGGACAAGTTGTGAGCTGCACATTCACCACGCTATGAGATAATAACACAACGTTACCACACAGAGTTGTTTTAGAGGGAGAAGAAGAAATGGCAAGAAATCCCATAATGAGCCTCCGTAGCGTAGCTCTGAGCAGCTCACGGCTCTGCTCCGCCGTTCTAAAAATAGCTTGCACCGACAATCAAAGGTAACGAACCTACTGCTATGACTATAGGGATTATGGCAATGGGCCAATTTGACTAAATGTTGAACTATCCCTTTAATCTAATCTTCTGACCGTGTGTAGGTAAAGTGCTGGTCCACTGCGCCGTGGGAGTGAGCCGCTCCGCCACGCTGGTTCTGGCCTACCTGATGATCCGACAGAACCTGACGCTGGTGGACGCCATCAAGACGGTCAAAGATCACCGCGGCGTCATCCCCAACCGCGGCTTCCTCCGCCAGCTCAGCGGCCTGGACGGCATCCTGAGGGAGAGCCGCAAGACGTCGCCGTAGTAGCGCCCGACCGGACCGGACCGGACCGGACTGAACCGGACCGGACCGCCAGCAGCAGCAACAGGTCCGGTTTCCTCCGCACTGAGAGAGACGACGGGACCAGAAGACTGAGGTGACTGGTGTCAGCATCTCCAGACTCACCACGACCACGACTTAACTGATCTGTTTAACCTCTTAAAGGACAATTCCGCGCGAATTCACCTTGGAGGCTGTATGTTCCTATCATTTTAGGTCTAAAAGAAGGAATCTGAAGGTTTTCAGTTTAATATCTCCTGTTTTGCGGTAGTTGTGTCTGTCCCCGCGTCGCCACGGCAGCGATGATGAATGGGAGCGGATTGAAGTTCTGCTGCTTAGGCTGTTTCCATCCCTCAAAGCCACAGACAGCGTCAGATGGAGACTCAAACATGCAGCCAGAAGTTTATTTACTTCAACAAGCCGACATGTTTGTAAAACTAGATCTAATTCAAAGTCTGGCGGAGTCGAGACCCAAGTTGACGCTCGGTGTGTTCAGGTGCAGTGGGAAGCTCCCGTTTGTGTCATAAACACAGGAATATCAACTCTGGACTTGCTTCAAGTAAATAAACTTCTCGGCTCATGTTTAAGTCGCCACCTGACGCTGTCTGTGGAAAAAAATGTACACTTGAAGCAAGTCCAGAGTTGATATTCCTGTGTTTATGACACAAACGGGAGCTTCCCACTGCACCTGAACACACCGAGCGTCAACTTGGGTCTCGACTCCGCCAGACTTTGAATTAGATCTAGTTTTACCAACATGTCGGCTTGCTTGAAGTAAATAAACTTCTGGCTGCATGTTTGAGTCTCCATCTGACGCTGTCTGTGGCTTTGAGGGATGGAAACAGCCTAAGCAGCAGAACTTCAATCCGCTCCCATTCATCGCTGCCGTGGCGACGCGGGGACAGACACAACTACCGCAAAACAGGAGACATTAAACTGAACATCTTCAGATTCCTTCTTTTAGACCTAAGATGATATGAACATACCCCCGAGTTGAATTCGCCTGGAATTGTCCTTTAACGTCTCCACTGACGGTGGTCACATGTTCACTGCCAAAAAAAAGAAGAATTGACTAAACTCGTAAAGTGTAGTCGGTGTTACAGAACCAACCAGAACCTCACAGGAACGGACTTTCAAACACACGAGAAGTGAACTCTGTCCTCACTCAGCAGCTCTGCAGCAAAACCAACCAGTGTCTCTTAAAGTCCCGGTCCCCGTTTCCACTGAGGAAGTTCCTGGTAAACATTTACTGTAGGAGGCTGGAACTCTAAAGGAGTCGTTGTGCAGCAGTTTTTTATTTTTATTTTACTGCTCTTGGTTTTGTCTTTCTACTAACGCTCCTCTTCTGCTAGGTCTTAAAAATGCCTCTAATGGTCCTTTTCCTCTCGCTCTAGTTGCTTTGACTCGACTCGACTCGACTCTTTTTGTTTGTTTCTCCACTAGGGGTAGAACCTGATACCTGGTAGCTGCTACTTGTTTTTTTGGTAATGCCTCGCTACTAAAACGCGATGTCAACCGACTACCGGCCAACGCAACGTCCGACACAAGAATCAAACCTGTCTGTTTTTAAAAAAGACATCAGCAACAGTCCACACTGATCTGTACCGTTGTTATTCTTCGCTTAGTCTGACCTGACGGAAGTTTGTTGCTGCGATTAGCCTCTGACAGTTTCCAACCGGCATTATTTTGCAAGAGCACCGTTGCTATGGCACCAACCACAACGATTGCGACTGGTTGAAAGAATTCCAAACGATCTCCGATTGCAGAATCATAGGCGGACCAGCCAGACCAGACTTCTTCTCTGGAGGAGCGAGACTTTTCTATTCTTCACTCAACTCCAACGGTCGGTGCAGCTGCAGACGACTGTGTTTAGAGCTGATGACGAAAGGATCGAAACAAAGAGAGTGAGGCTACGTTTATACAGGAACGATCAGAACAGAAAACGCAAAAGTGGCGTCACGTCTTCACTTTTTATTCCACGTTTAGACGAGCGTATTTGGGGAGGAAATCTGCGTGCTAAACGAAAGGCACATCCAATAAAATATTTTGCCGTTTTCATCCGTGAGCGTTGTCGTGTAAACAGGGCCTTAGACTTTAGGTGTAATGGAAAACGGCCTAAACCGAGTCGAGTCGAGTCGAGTAGAGCTGTAACTGTGTAGTGGAAAAGGGCCGCTGCTGGCGTCACATCCTGCTCTGAGCTACACCCAATCAGCACCGAGTAAACCTCAAGCCTCATCCGGGACTTTTCCAGAGCTGCTCCGACGGAAAACCTCCCGAGGCAGGAACTCATTTAGTCCCAGGAAAAGTTCCTTCAGGGGGCCCCGACCCCGTAAGATTACCCTGAAGTTCCTGCAGTGGAAACGGGGCCGATGGTAAAAATGCTTCTTTACCAACTGTTAAGCTGTGTTACCAGGGCTGATCTACAGCATCATGGAGCGATTTAGGATTAATTTATGTTGTTTTATTATTCTAAGAACGTGACTCATGACGAGAGTCAACAGTAAATCAAAGAGAGTGGTTCCCAATTTATGGGTGGGGGCCTTCCAACAGGTAACAACAGTAATCTGAATGGCCTTGTCAGGAAAAAATATTTATACTTCTCTAAATATGTTATTGATTACAATTATTTTATCTTTTTTAAAACATTGAGAATCTCTCATCAGACCTCTGAAAAACTAGATCCAGCCAGGATCAAAATCAAAGGTCTAACTGCTCCAAAATAATCCTTAATAACAAAAATAATCTCAGAGAAAGATTATTAAACTGGCTTTAAAGGAGGTACGGGATAAAAAACAAGAGTTCAACGTCTCTCTATGAACTAATGTAAAGTTTTAATCAAACTTCAGACCATTCCACTGAAACTTACGAAGACGTGAAGCGTTTGTTTCACAGCTGCACCGACGTCTGCTATAGAAATACCAGAAACAAAGCTTTCTGGACAATGTCTGACACGATCAATGGTTGTAAATGCACTGTAAAAAAAGAAGAAAAAAAATGAACAAGTCAGTCCGTCTTATATCTGGTGCATTTTTTCTTGTGTCAGAATATTTCTAGAAATCTTCAGTGTAAACAGTAAAAGTCAGTATTTAAACTTGTAAGAACAGTATCACCACTGCCTCCTGGTGCAACCAGTAAAATCTAGTTAGCATTATTTCAGATAGCAACTACTGACGACTGATGCCTTTATCACTGAATCTGATGACTACCTTTTGGGATTAAAAAGTCGATTCATTGCTCAATTAGATGTGAAAATGCCAACGACGGTATTCCAGAGTAACCCTCTAGAAAAGTGGATCTTGTTTGATATTTTACATGAATTGGTTATAATCAATTTACAACATTATAAAACAATGAAATTGTGTAATGAATGAATGACTTTAAAGGGATACACCAACATTTTTTTTTTCCGTGTCCAGTCTCATTCCCGAGTCCATGACCAGCAGATAGACACCATCCTTTCGACTGTGCGTGCAGTTACCATGGAGATAGAGCCGTATCGCCCGTAATTAGCTTAGCTCAAACACTGGAAGTGTATAGGTAGTGTTAGCCTGCCTCCACCTAAAGTCGCTAATTAGCTTAGCTCAAACACTGGAAGTGTATGGGTAGTGTTAGCCTGCCTCCACCTAAAGTCACTAATTAGCTTAGCTCAAACACTGGAAGTGTATGGGTAGTGTTAGCCTGCCTCCTACCCGAGCTGAAATCAGCAGTCAGAAGCTGATTTCATTTTAGCTCTAAACTCTGTAAATATATCACTTTATCCACATTTCAAACATGTTTAGGTGAGAAAGTAGCCGTTTAGATCAGCAGTGTGTCGTTAATTTGTCTAAATACCAGCTGTTTACTATTTTGTTCGGACAAATTCGACGCTACTCAAGCTAGCCGTTGTGACCAACGCACTTCCGGTTACTTTCACAAAATAAAACACCCGTTGCATGTATACAGAAAACCATGACGATAGAATTTGTGCTTTTACTTTGAAACAGGAAGCTAACCTACCCTCGATGTAGCTAGCTTGAACCAAAATAAAGCGTCTTTGCTTGAACCCTCCGTTTTGACCGATCTCGTCCCGTTAGCGGCATTTGACCGCTCAAGATGCCTTACCGGAGAGTTTTGTCAGCTCTGAGACGAAGATCGGCCCGCCGGTTTCCCTTTAGAGTTGCTGAAGAGTTGACTTTAGGTGGAGGCAGGCTAACACTACCCATACACTTCCAGTGTTTGAGCTAAGCTAATTAGTGACTTTAGGTGGAGGCAGGCTAACACTACCTATACACTTCCAGTGTTTGAGCTAAGCTAATTAGCGACTTTAGGTGGAGGCAGGCTAACACTACCCATACACTTCCAGTGTTTGAGCTAAGCTAATTAGTGACTTTAGGTGGAGGCAGGCTAACACTACCTATACACTTCCAGTGTTTGAGCTAAGCTAATTAGCGACTTTAGGTGGAGGCAGGCTAACACTACATTTCCAGTGTTTGAGCTAAGCTAATTACGGGCGATACGGCTCTATCTCCCTGGTTACTGCACGCACAGTGGAAAGGATGGTGTCTATCTGCTGGTCATGGACTCGGGAGTGAGGCAAGACATGAAAAAAATGTTGGCGTATCACTTTAAAAAAATTAAATCTACAATCAAATAATTGGTCAATCAACCATGTTTTGAAGCCCAAGTGCTGTTGCAGGGTTAAAAACTCTCTTTTCTAACCGGCTGGTTGATCTCAGCCGTCAGACACACAGGTTCAGTCTCAGCAGGTCTTCCCTCGACTTTACTTCTTTACATTCAGCAAGTGTCATTAAGTGCCCTGAACAACTCTCACTCTTGTTGTAGCCCAGGTCTAAAACCAGCACAGTTATGTAGCCCGTTGTTGGTTATACAGTAGTTCTCCAGTGTTGTCACACTCTCTCTATACTACACTTATTATTAACTGTGGTGAGTTTGTGTAAAAACAACATACAGTTTGTTTGATATAATTTCTCAGTTTTCACCTGGGTGTTGAATAAGTTCAATGTGTTGTTTCAAACCAGTGTATTTGTATTGGAAACTTTTTCTTTTATATCTGTATCGTGTGTGTGATGATCTGATGTTCATCCAGTAGACGACAGACTTAACGAAACAGGTGGAGGTGGGGGATAAAAGAAAAAAATCAACCTTCCATAGTTTAATTGATCGATCCAGATGTGGTCAAATCAAATGACAGAATATGACGTAGACATTGACAGGTCGGTCTCCACAGGGGGGCGCTGGAGAGCCAAAGATAATCTGTGAGCTGAATTTGAATCAGAAATCACACCAACAAGTCTATTCAGTGTGTTTAAAGGGACAGTTCAACATTTAGTCACCACGCAATGAAATATCACGTATAATTATGTAACATGAAGCAACTCTGAACTACGGTAGGCTACTTTCTCTTCTGAAATCCCTCCGCCCAGCAGCAGCCGTGTCTGGAATGTAGTTCCGGCTGCATTTCCCTCTAAAACAACTCTGTCTCTAATGTTACATGATTATCTCATAGCGTGGTGAATGTGCAGGTCACAACTTGTCCACCAGAGCGTTGTGGAGTTGTTGGATTGTGTATTTGATGAGTTTGATGAGGGACAGGGGACCTGTACCATTCACTGAGCAGCTCACGTCTCTGCCCCCGTCTCTTTAGACAAATCTGAAATGATTGAAGAAACATTACTATTTCTGTGTGTGTGTTTTGTGTTGCTATGTGTTGTATTTATTCAGTTTGGGGGAATCACAGTGTCTAGAAAGCATCAGTGGCTCAGCTGACAGGGACAGCTAACAGCAGCTAAGCTAACAGCAGCTAAGCTAACAGCAGTAGCTAAGCTAACAGCAGGACGTCAGCTGTTAAAACCCTCCCGTTGTGGGACACGACATGAAACTACTCCAGTTAGCTCAGTCATGTTGGAACTCAGATATCCGCTGGAGAAAATATTTTTTCATGGAGCGTTTATTGAGTCACTGAGTTATTAAAGTTAAACAGGTAGCTAACCGTTAGCCCGGCTAATCTATGATAACCATGACTAATTACAAAAATGTGCACACAGAAATAGTAATGTTTGTCCAATCATTGGTTTTATAAACTTTACAAACATCAGATTAGTCTAAACGGTGATATAGTGACATGAAAAATGAGATAGAGAAACTCTCGTCCGTCACTATTGTTCCCATGCTGGTTTTCTACCAGGAAGTAGTTGTAAACAAGACGATTCATTCTATATGGTGAGAGGAGGATCTGACTAAATGTTGGACTGTCTCTTTAAACATACATAGATCTGCTGAGAAAAAGACTTGTTTTAGAGTCGGACCAAACGGACGACAGGCCATCTGTGGCATTTACAGGAGGACCCCCCTAATCCCCCCCCCCCCTAATCAGCTCCAGTCTGAACGGAGCTTAAGACTCAACGAAGCTGTTGAACTTCCAGTCTGGTGTTTCACTTCTACAACGTTACAGTGACTGTTACAGTAGCTGTCCAGAGTCGTAGCTATAGCTACTCTCAGTGATAGTTGAATATGCCAGCACAGTACATACATAATTATAGTATAGACGTGCACTGGGGGGGGGCAAGGGGGGGCAATACCACAAATGTGCCATTGCAAAAGCTACCAACTGCCTGGATGACAGGATCGTGCACAGTGTTCAGTGCTGTATTGCCGAGTCAGCTCTTTGGTCTTTGTGTTACGTGAGGCCCGTGCTCTCATGCTAGTGGAAGAAAAAACGCCGACGGTGAAATTTAAACCAGCTTTTCAAGTTCAATCCCCCTCCTCCTCCTCCCCCTCAAATGTGTGTGTGTGTGTTATTAATGAATTGATTACCTCAAGTATCATGTTTGAACCGTATTTGTTGTGACTTGTGGTTTTTTCATCTGTTGCAACCGTTAACGACATTCAATCAAGATGAAGAGGTGCGGGAAAAATGTACATAAAAAGCTGAATATGTGGATTTGTACAGTCTGTGGCATTTTAAATGGTGTTTGGATTACAATACTGAGTAAAGGACGCTAGTGTAACAACTAGAAGCAGAGGTAGACGGCTAGCCTGGCTCTGTCCAAACATGAACATCAACCCAAACACAACTGGGCTCTATGCACGGCTCCACTACTTCCTGAACTTAAGGGCTCTTTTATTTCCTGTCTTACATTATTGGACAAACTGATTGTCTGAGTAGTCACAATGGTCAGACACACCTTGATTAATCAGTTTGTCCAATAATGTAAGACAGGAAATAAAAGAGCAGCCTTAAAGCAGAAGTGAGTGATATACTTGTGTTAATATAAGTCTTAAATAGTTGTATCTTCCGACAGCAATCACTTCTATAGAGTGTTTGGACTGAAACACGGGTCTCTCAGTCCCTCTGCTCTGCTCTGAGCCCAGGAGAAAACATTTATCGTATCCTACAGTTTTTATCCAATGAGGAGAGAGAACGGCATGCAGGGCTGTGTGTGCAGCCAAGGAACGCCGTGAATGTGGTGACGTAGCGACGAGGACTGTTATGGTGCGTTCAAGGAAACTCGTATTTTTCCGACCGTGAAGTGGTACCAGTTCGATCTGGTACGAGTTCACCGGTCGGAAGTTACGAGTGGCCGTTATAGTGACTTTCACCGGTAAAACAGGTCGGAAAAACACGAGTGGGTTGCCTGGAACGCTACAAAGTCGTACGTTGTGACTTGAAGCTGTAATTTACGATTTCAAAAGCCTGCCTGGAACGCAGCATTGGCGAAAACGACCGGACCACTCACTTCTGCTTTAAGTTCAGGAAGTAGTGGAGCTGTGCATAGAGCCCATAGGTTTCGACTCATTTAATTGTGTTTGAAATGTAAAAACACCAAGCTGTGGTTTTATAGGGAATTACATCCACATAAGGTCTTTTAAAAACAATGGACTTTTGGGTTACATTCTGTCATTCCGACATCCCACTATTTAGACATCCCACCATTCAGACATACTGCTATTCCGACATGCGAACGTCCCACCATTCCGACAAGGCTTTAAATATAAGGAAATGTGCGTTACTCACCAGGCTCCTCCCTTCTTTAAGACATGCTGATAGAGGAATACCCTCATGGTTGTGACAGGGACTAGTCAGCCTGTCTAGCCTCTACGTGCTCTTTTTACTAAACTTAACCAACTCCTTTCTTCATCGCCTAAACCAAACCAGTGCAAAATCTTTTGGGGAAAAATACGCTATTAAAGGAACTGTCGGAAAGGCAGGATGTTTAAAAAAAGAAAAAAATACCATCATTAAGACCATAGGAGGCAAAAATTGTCGGAATGACGGGACATTTGTTGCCATTTAGACAATTAGAGGCCCATTTCAGACTGGTGGGATGTCGGAATGGCGGTTGACTTTTGATTTCACACCAATGTGAACAAACAGATCTTCTCATTTTCAACAACATTGGCTGAGTTGAACTGATTTCAGAAGCTACAGCCACAACAAGCTACTTGGTTCTCTGTGAATTGGTTGAAAATTTGGTCCAGACATCTGACAGTATGTGG
Organism: Trachurus trachurus; assembly: GCF_905171665.1. Classification (NCBI taxonomy): domain Eukaryota; kingdom Metazoa; phylum Chordata; class Actinopteri; order Carangiformes; family Carangidae; genus Trachurus; species Trachurus trachurus. The sequence continues at coordinate 1,497,168 of NC_139908.1, read as the reverse complement.
ACCGGATGTGGCCAAAAGAAACACAAGTATCCAAGCAGAGGTCTGATGGTGGATGCTTTAATATCTATTGTCCATCCTGCATGTTTCAATAATGCAAAAGAAAAAGGTTTAGAGGATGAGGATGAACAGTAATCCTCTACAGCCCAACATTACCTTAGCTCAGACTAACAAACCACGACTAGAGAGATAGTAGCAGACATTTAAAAAGCTTTGGACAGAGCCAGACTCGCTGTGGTTCCCTGCTCACATCCAGAATCAACTTGTCAAATAAAAAAAATCTCTAGTTCCATTAGAGTTTGTGTCAGGAAAACAGCATCTCTCTGCTCCACCACCACAATGTCCTTTATTATGGCTCTTATAATAAAACCAAGTGGAAACCTACAGGATGAGTCCTCTCCAACCGTCACCATCTTTACCTTTGCTGTATTGGGTCTGTATGTTTTGTATATTTGTGGTTTAACTGTGCTGTGATTTGATTGGTCGGTCGTCCGTTTAGTTGGTCGCAGTCAGTTCCTGTTTTATATTCTCATATAACGTGTTTGTTTTCTTACAGAAAGACCTTTCTACAGGAAATGATTTGAATTCTTTTGAACTTATTTATCACTCTCTCTTTGAAGGAGAAACTGGCAGAGGAGATGTCGATGCCTTAACACGTCTACTTCAAGTTGCTTTTTAGACTTTTGGTTCAATGTTTTTATTCCGTACGACACTGAGCATTACAGTAATGACTTTGTTTTGATAAATTCTGTACTTAGAAATAAATAAATACAAATCTCTCAGAGTGGTTGTACTGTACTTTGTATTGGAAGGTGGACTTAGTTTAAATGACTTCATCACCCATTCAATTTAATGTTTTTTTCTTAATGCACTGATCAATTTTGAGATTTTTGGCTATTTTTCTTCCTTAACATGTATTCTTTCAAAAAAATCAAAAGAAATGGTAGAAAATCCAAATTAAGGTTTTTATTTTACTTCATTTTGTCTCTTTCGTCAGTAGATTTTCTCCTAAATTCACCAAAAGTTAGTCTGAGCCATGTCATATCAGGTGTCATTGTAAAGCTCTCTCTCTCCTGAACAATTATATAGGCTTTGTAAAATTGTAATTTCCTCCGTATCCGCAACAAATCCTAAAAGTATGATTTACATTAACAATCTATGTAATTTTACAGTCCAAGTCTTTAAAGGCCGTTTTCTCAGAAAGAGTTTTTCAGACTCAGACTCTGAGCTAGAAATCTCCACTTCAGCAGCACTTACAGACACCAAACCTTCCACTTTGATCCCTTTCTATATTCTGAAGGTTTTTACAGAGGGGATTGTTGATATATCATTCACAGCCTCATTTATACAACATTTTAGTACTAAAAACATGGAGACATTAGATGTTTTAAAGGGCTGGTGACAGTATTTTCTCATTTACAGAGTGATAAAAAGAGATATCCACAATCCTCCTCTGGAAAAACTAAAGACTCTAATATGTCAACAAGATAAAACAAGAACTTTGAAAGGGGCTTCATCCATTGTTCAGATTTCGGTTCTGGAAATATATGCAAATTAGCGCATATTTAATTAGATATTGCCTCATTTACATATTTAAACATACGATTTGACAAATACAAAAAATATTTGTCTTAATGTGAGTGATACATTTGGGAAGTTTCATGGTGATATCTGTTATTTAAAATGCTTTCCCCATTGGCCTATGAGTTAAATTAAATTCTGGACTTTGAACACATCAATTCACCTAAAGATCCATTCATTTGTTCATTTGTTCTGTTCTGTGTCACTTACTCCTTCACAGTACTCACCTTATGATGAACGAATACCTACTATGATGACATCTGGTGGTAAAATATAATAACTGCAATAATAAAATATGAAACTCTGTATTTGGTCTTGATAAATAAATATGAACTCATTTTGATTCCACCAGTGTTAGTCAGAATCAGAATCTGTTGTTGGGATTAGTTCAAACTTTTCTACAGAAGCAGAGGACATGCACACACACACAAAAGAAACCGTTTTATTTACATTATTATTTTATTCAGATTTTGTTCACAAATGTGACCTTTGTTTGAAGGACAGGCTGGTACAAAATATTACACAACCAATAATGAAGACGGACATGCACCACGTAACGTTACATAGTGACTGGGCTGAGGAAGAGGAATGTGGAAGAGGAAGGTGAAGGAATTAATAGGAGAACAAACTGAACTTCAGGAACTGCGTTATGGGATGTTACAGTTGACCACAGTCGGCAACGACCACCTTGGATTTAGTGGCGCCATTTTTTGAGCCGTACGATTCTACTTTCTTGACCACGTCCATGCCTTCCACGACGCGGCCGAACACCACGTGCTTCCCATTCAGCCTGGAACAGAACACAACAGAACAGCAGCCAGTTAGTTATCTGAAATCACACAACGTCACCCACTGCAAAACCTCAAACTCTTATACCAAGAAGATTTGTCTTATTTCTAGTCGAAACAATCTCATTCTACTTAAAATAAGACTCATCACATCAAAAGCAGTTTGTTTTTAGACACTTTTTACTTCTTTCAAGCAGATTTTCACTTGAAATAAGTAGAAAAATCTGATAGTGGAGCAAGTTTTTCTTTCTTATTACAAGCATAAGTGTGTCTGTGTCTCTCAGCCTTTTATTACTGCATCACTTTCATTCTTTAGTTATTTCGAGTGAAAATAGTTTGAAACCAGTAAAAATCATCTAAAAACAAGTTAATTTTTAGGTGATGAGTCAAATTATTTTAAGTGGAAAGAGATTAGTTTTGACTAGAAATGAGACACTGTGACAAATAAATCAGGGTGTCCATACCCCCAAATGTCATTTCTAGTCTAAACAAATCTCATTATAACTAAAATAAGACTCATCACATAAAAAAGTAGCTTGTTTTTAAGACACTTTTTACTTCTTTCAAGCAGATTTTCACTTTAAATAAGTAGAAAAATCTGATAGTGGAGCAAGTTTTTCTTTCTTATTACAAGCACAAAAAACTTGCTTTCACTGGCAGATTTTTCTACTTATTTCAAGTGAAAATGATCTAAAAACAAGTTCATTTTTAGGTGATAAGTCTTATTTTAAGTGGAAAGAGATTAGTTTTGACTAGAAATTAGACATTTTGACAAGAAATAAGACAAATTTGGGGTTTTTGCAGTGGCCCGATTACACCCGAGTCACTTGCAGCCGAGTCCAAGTCGAACTCACCATTCAGTTTTCTCGGTGCAGATGAAGAACTGGGACCCGTTGGTGTTGGGCCCGGCGTTAGCCATGGACAGGATGCCTGGCTCGGTGTGCTTCAGCTGGAAGTTCTCATCAGCAAACTTCTCTCCGTAGATGGATTTGCCTCCAGTGCCGTTGTGCTTGGTGAAGTCCCCGCCCTAAAAATACAAAGTAAGTAGGATCAGCGCATGTGGCAACAACAGAAGCCACAAACCTGTTGAGTGAGGTTCAGGTTCAGTCTGAACGTGTGAAAACAAGAAACTAAGAAACTAAACGTGACTAAAAGACAGAAGAACTGTTACCTGGCACATAAAACCAGGGATGACGCGGTGGAACGAGGAGCTCTTGAAGCCAAAACCTTTCTCCCCGGTGCACAGAGCACGGAAGTTTTCTGCAAAGAAAGAAAGACGTTTTTCATACAAACCTAGGCTACACTGCAAAAACTCTAAATCTTACCAAGAATATTTCTAGTTAAAATGTAATTTCTAGTCAAAACAAATCTAATTATACTAAAAATAAGACTCATCACATAAAAAGTAGCTTGATTTTGGACACTTTTTACAAGCAGATTTTCACTAGAAATAAGTAGAAAAATCTGATAGTGGAGAAAAGAAACACAAAAAAAACTTGCTTTCACTGGCAGATTTTTCTACTTATTTCAATTGAAAATGTGTTTGAAACAAGTGAAATTATCTAAAAACAAGTTAATTTCTAGGTTTTTAAGTGGAAAGAGATTCGTTTTGATTAAAATTGAGACATTTAGACAAGAAATAAGACAAATATTATTTGAAAGGTTTTCAGTCTTCTCTTTTTTTTGCATACAAACTAAAATACAAAACAAAAAGGTTGAATTATTTATTGATTTAGACAGGTGGACTTGTGAATGAAACCGCCTCAGACTCTTAAAGTTTCCCTCTTTCTCCTCCAGCTTCACCTACCTGCAGTCTTTGGGACCACATCAGCACGAAGCTGCAAAACACAAACACAGACATTTACATCAGTGGAGAATCATGTGGTAGAATAGATGGACATATATACACTGCAAAAAATCTAATATCTTACCAAGAATATTTGTCTTATTTTTAGTCAAAATGTCATTTATAGTCAAAACAAATCTCATTCTACTTAAAATAAGACTCATCACATTAAAAGCAGCTTGTTTTTAGACACTTTTTACTTCTTTCAAGCAGATTTTCACTTAAAATAATCTGATAGTGGAGCAAGTTTTTCTTTCTTATTACAAGCATAAAAAACTTGCTTTCACTGGCAGATTTTTCTACTTATTTCAATTGAAAATGTGTTTGAAACAAGTGAAAATGATCTAAAAACAAGTAAATTTTTAGGTGATGAGTCTTATTTTAAGTGGAAAGGGGTTGTTTTGACTAGAAATGAGACATTTTGACAAGAAATAAGACAAATATTCTTGGAAAGATTTTGCAGTGCATAAAGCAGGAAAAGACACTTGAAGCAGCTAACCCTTTGGCAACAGGCCTCAATGAGCAGCAGCAGCAGCACCACACAGCTGATAACACTTAACATGACTGACTGCAGGCCTGCTGCTCTGGGTTTCTATTAACACAAACACCAAGTCAATACTGATCACTAAGCAGCCCGTTTATATAACATTGTGTAGAGACTTTACTGCAGCAGTAGCAGCCTACCTACCGGTTGTAGCTACAGCTACAGCTATAGCTACAGCAGCCTATCAGCAGCCTATAGGCAACAGGATGCAGATGCAACAAGAAGTAGCCTATCTTTTTATATTAATAATATGTGTATTCTGGTTTTTATTTAAGACATTTAACACCGTTTTTCAGTCTCATTTTGCACCAGAGAGCAAACATCGTCATGTTTGGTGGTTTCACATCAGTGTGTGTGTTCATTTCCTTCCTGTCCAGCCCACTTGACTCCGCCTGAGCTGCTGCTGCTGCTGCTTCTCTCTGTGTGATTCATCTGCTCTTTACACTAAATTTACCAACGTTACAGGATGTTAGAGCGGCATTTAATCCGAATTTGTACAGGATTTTTGTATAAACTCGAGTTTCTAAAAAAAAAAAAAAAAAAAAAAAATTAAATAATGCATAGTGAGATCACGTGTCTTACCTCCATCACGATCCTCCCCACCGCGGAGCCGCCGACCGTCATGTCGAAGAAGACTTTGGGGTTCGCCATGTTTGTAGAATAAACCAGAATAAACCAGCAGATGATGAGATAGATGTGAAACCCTGAACAGGAACAACCGACTGAGGCCTCTCTCTGTCCGCACCGCTCTGCTTTATGCCGCTGCGCACCGCTGACGTCACGGGCTGCGGACAGCCAATCACAGCCGCGTCTGTCCAAACACCGGCCAATCGGGAGCGAGAGTGGGCGGGGCTATGCATCTGTAGGAAGAGGTATCGATCGGGTGGTTGGATGAATGCATGCAGGGCATCCGAGCACAAGATGCCGCCTTCTGCTTCTCAGCGTACGTCAATAGCGCCGCCATCTTGGTGGGGGGTTTCTGACCATAGACATAATATATACGTCTGACTGCTGACCCTTGTAGAAAAGAAAAGAAAAGAAAAGAAAAGAAAAGAAAAGAAAAGAAGCAACAATGCCAGACTTAAACTACAATAGTATTACCTATGGTGTTATATTAAAAGACAAACAATTGGATTTAACGATAAATGTCTTACTAATCTTTTAGCCAAATTCTTTATTCACAAAGCCAAATATCTAAAAACTCCACCCATCTTCACATAGCCTACTTTTTAAATGAATTCCATCTCCATATTAAGTCCCTAAAAGTTATTAAGTCCAAACATGCCAAAGACCTCTACTCAATGTTCAAAAATGATCTGACTAATGTAGCGTAACAATTGTTTAATCCTGGATGATTTAATGTATGTTTTTTTTTCTCTTCCCTTCTATATTTGATATGTGTTTGTTTTGTTTTTTACTCACTTATCTTAATTTTTGTTTATTTAATGTTATTCTTAATTCTTATATCTGAAACATGATGTCTGCTCTTGTTAAATTTTGGACAGATATAATATTTGCCTGACTAGTTTGTAAATGCATTTGTTTAAAAAAAAATAAAATAAAAACCTTGTAGAACAAATTTCTGTGTATGTATGCATGTGTGTGTGTGTGTGTCTGAGTATCTAAGTATACATTTAAAAATAATAATAATAAAAAATGTTCAAAAATATTTTTTTTGTTGTATCATAAATATATGTCTGACATTTATAATAAACCAAACGGCTTGAGAATCGGTTGAATAATCGGTGAGTTATGGTGATTTTAATAGTTGATAGACCTCTAGTGCAGGAAGTAGACACGGCTTCCCCCGTACCAAGATGGCGGCCGCGTTGACGCATTCCACTCAATAGAGCTGCCTTGTGGGAACGCGGCATCTAGTATCTTCTTTTCTTTTTTTCAGCTTTATAAAGCTTAAAGCTTTATTTCAAATTCACAATGTCATACATTCCAATTTGAACTCATTTGAGGAAAAAACCGGCATCTATGATCCGAGCACAGCGGGTTTACATGATGGCGCAGAGCAGCAGCGTCACCGCACCGGGACACAGCGGTGCATGAATCCAACTCACCTCCACTCAGAGGCGAGGCTCGTACGACTCCTCTTGTGGGGGAAAAAGTGAGTGAGTTAGTTACACTGGGTGGAAATGCGTCATTATCTTAAAATAGCAGGAAATAACCGACACAAAGAATCACAACAGAGATTTAGAGAAAGAAATGTTGTTAAAGTAAAGTAGATTCACTGTGCAACAGCTCAGTTAGGAAGAATAAATACTGTGATGCTTCAGTAAAAGCAGCAGCATCATGATATAAAATACTCCTGCGTTAAAGGGATAGTTCAACATTTTTGTCAAATTGTCCCATCACCATAATCCCTACAGTCATAGCAGTAGGTTCGTTACCTTTAATTGTTGGTGCAAGCTGTTTTTAGAACGGCGGAGCAGAGCCGTGAGCTGCTCAGAGCTACGCTACGGAGGCTCATTATGGGATTTCTTGGTTTCCCTCATCAAACTCATCAAATAGGCTACACAATCCAACAACTCCACAACGCTCTGGTGGACAAGTTGTGAGCTGCACATTCACCACGCTATGAGATAATAACACAACGTTACCACACAGAGTTGTTTTAGAGGGAAATACAGAGACTGTTGATGAAAAACTGTCCCTGAAGGCAACGTGCATCAGTGGTTTTGCATGAATTTCCCTCTAAAACAACTCTGTGTGGTAACGTTGTGTTATTATCTCATAGCGTGGTGAATGTGCAGCTCACAACTTGTCCACCAGAGCGTTGTGGAGTTGTTGGATTGTGTATTCGATGAGTTTGATGAGTTTGAAACCAAGAAATCCCATAATGAGCCTCCGTAGCGTAGCTCTGAGCAGCTCACGGCTCTGCTCCGCCGTTCTAAAAACAGCTTGCACCGACAATTAAAGGTAACGAACCTACTGCTATGACTATAGGGATTATGGCAATGGGCCAATTTGCCAAAATGTTGGCGTATCCCTTTAAATACAGAAACCCTAAAAGTCTACAATGACCTCTGGTGGTGAAATATATCAACTGCAATGATAAAAAAACTGTTGTCGGAGCACTTGATTAATATGAACTTGTTTAGTGCAGCAGCCGAGTCAAAATGGAGCTTCACTTCCTGGTGCGTTGTGGTTGGTTGGGAGTTCCCGCCCAGCTGAAATAACAAAGTAGTAGCGAGGTCGAGGTGAAAGTCTGAACATGTGACAACAAGTAGCTGGCAGTCAGACCAAACCAGGAAGTCACCGTCATTCCTTTTAGTAAAGATGCATTCCAACTAAAACAGTTTCTTATGCTACTGACTGAGCTGGTATTCCTGGACGGCTGCTGCACAGTTCTCTGATTTGCCTTTAGTCAAATGCAACAGGAAACTGTTTCACCAACCTGTCTCTAGATTACTGCACTGTCACTCTGACTCCATTTTTATTTTGTCATAGCAAAACTGTTTATGCACTGCAAAAAAATCTAATATCTTACCAAGAATATTTGTCTTATTATTTTTAGTCAAAATGTCATTTATAGTCAAAACTAATCTCATTCTACTTAAAATAAGACTCATCACATTAAAAAGCAGCTTGTTTTTAGACACTTTTTACTTCTTTCAAGCAGATTTTCACTTAAAATAATCTGATATTGGAGCAAGTTTTTCTTTCTTATTACAAGCATAAAAAACTTGCTTTCACTGGCAGATTTTTCTACTTATTTCAAGTGAAAATGTGTTTGAAACAAGTGAAAATGATCTAAAAACAAGTTAATTTTTAGGTGATGAGTCTTATTTTAAGTGGAAAGGGGTTGTTTTGACTAGAAATGAGACATTTTGACAAGAAATAAGACAAATATTACAATCTGGACCTTATTTCTATCAGAAAATCCGATCATTTCCTCCCCCAGATAACTTTGGTGTCATTCCAAGTGGTTGTGATGAAATGAGCTCCAGCCGAGAGGCGCGTATATCCGTATAATGGAGTCTACAGGGCAGCAGAATGCAGCCTCTAAATAACACATTATCTGCAGAGAAACTCCTTCATTTCACCAATATTTAGTTCTGATAGGCTAGTGCTATTCCCCTCTGAGTCCGGGGTTAGCTGTTATCAACATCCGGGGTCTGTAGGTTGACCTATACTAACCATAAATAAATAGTAAATGATCATATTTTATGCTAGAAATAGGGTCCAGATTGTAAAAAACGGTAATTATTAAAAGTTGGACATTCAAACACCCAGATTTAAACAAGGCTGAACCCAGATTGGTGCACTGATGTTATAAAGCAACACATAAATGAAAGTAAAACCAGGATATATCACTGGCTGCAGCATAATGTGAAGGACCAACACCTGATTCTGCAGAGCGATAACAATCTTAGTGAATCAGCTTGTACAGTGTCGCTGTTCGTTGTTGTTCAGGCTGCACTGGTTATTCAGGTTCACTCAGACTTGACCCACATACTGTATAACTGAGACTTAATGGAGATGCACAGTTACATCACCACACATGAACCTATACAGCACAGTGAGTGTGTAGATAGATACAGTCTTTGTCCTGCTGCTCTGCAGAGTCGTTTCATCCAGCTCAGCTTCCTGCAGCTGCACCACAACACACAGATTTACACAAGTGCAAAGTGCAAAAGATGAGAAATTTAGCATAGTTGAAATAAACTGAAGTGAAAATGTTGAAGTCAATTCGTCAGAGATGTTTCTTACCTCCATCACAATCCTGCAACATTCATCTCCATCAAGAGATGTCAAAGAAAACTTTCCCATGTTTATGAACCGTTGGATGTGATGCAAAATCAAATGCACATGATGATTTATTGATAACACATCTGGTAAATTATATATTTATCTAAACAGGTTTGTTTCTGAGTCTACTGTAATATTTATGTATGATAGAAAGAAAATGATTAGAAAGTATTTTTATTTTATATTTTTACCCTTTTGGGGGCTCAACATCTTTAGGCAGAGGAGGTCAAATCCTCCAGCCCCCCCCCCCTGTAGTTCAATTGTTCATTCTGAGTATCTCCCTTGGCAACAGTTGTCTTGTCAAAGTACTTTTTCTAACTCTAGGGTGCTATTCTTTATGTTATGCTACTTTATACTTGTTCCCCACAACATTTAAAGGGATAGTTCAACATTTTGTCAAACTGGCCCATTGCCATAATCCCTATAGTCATAGCAGTAGGTTCGTTACCTTTAATTGTCGGTGCAAGCTGTTTTTAGAACGGTGGAGCAGAGCCGTGAGCTGCTCAGAGCTACGCTACGGAGGCTCATTATGGGATTTCTTGGTTTCCCTCATCAAACTCATCAAATACACAATCCAACAACTCCACAACGCTCTGGTGGACAAGTTGTGAGCTGCACATTCACCACGCTATGAGATAATAACACAACGTTACCACACAGAGTTGTTTTAGAGGGAAATACAGAGACTGTTGATGAAAAACTGTCCCTGAAGGCAACGTGCATCAGTGGTTTTGCATGAATTTCCCTCTAAAAGGAGCAGCTCACGGCTCTGCTCCGCCGTTCTAAAAACAGCTTGCACCGACAATTAAAGGTAACGAACCTACTGCTATGACTATAGGGATTATGGCAATGGGCCAATTTGCCAAAATGTTGAACTATCCCTTTAAGGAGGGAATAGTGTACTATTTTCTCTAAATTATAGTTACTTACATACAATACTTTTCAAGTAACAGTTTTTCTGCATACCAAGTGATCCTTGAGGAGGCATTTTACTACTACATTTTGAGGTACTATGACCTCAACATAACTGAAGCTAGGTGAATGATCTGATGTTGTGTCAGTTGCCATAACAACCTGGCGATAGAGCCTCAAAAACAAACTCCTTTTGACAAATAAAGTGATTTTTATTTTCTGATTCTGTATTTCAGGAAAGGGAAACAACATAACTGTCGGTACAATGATGATTATGATTAAAAAATAAATAGAAAATAATGGCAATTACAATGTGTTACAAAATATGTGGAATAGTTTAAATATTAAAAAAACTTCTTTTCTTTTTTTTATCCTAGAAATTTGCAGTTAAATAGTCCATAATTTCCAAATATAACATTATCGTGTTTTCTTAAATTGGCAAATAACATCATTTGTTGTTGCCTTGTCCACTAAAGGGCACAGTCGCAAAATCATCATTCATAGAAAAAACAATCAGCTTTAAAAAGTCGTATTAAGAATAATTTCAAACTCGGCATCTTTAACTGCATTTCTCAGTGTCGGCTGACTGTACGTACGTTATGTATGTATGACCTCGAAGTTGTACAGTTGGTTTATAGTTTTCTAACATACAGTATGTTTACAGTGCCAATGATGATCCATTATCCAACTAATAACATTTAAATTACCATGATTAACAGTTTGTTTGATACACACACGTTCTCTAATGAAAACAGCTGATTATACAGTACATAAACCCGCGTCGTGATGGGTTATACATCATGTCATGTCATGTCATGTCAAACCATTTAAAAACATTACAAATATCTTTCCCATGGCAGAAAATGCCACAACACACACACAGCATTTACAGGTGGAGTCTTCATAGCGTCACAGTGCTGAAGGATGTTGGAGATAAGAACTCCTGACTTCATGTGTTAGAAATGTCTATAGTACATCTGGAGCTTCAGTTCACACCATCCTTTGCCTTTGTTTTTTTTGTTTTTGTCTTTTTCAGTCCATCATCAGTCAAGACAGACAGAAATGTGACGATCACCATGATGGATTAAAGGATAAGACCGGTGATATTCTCAGAAAAACCCAGGAAAAGACCAAAACAAACAATCAATCTCTCTTTCTCCGTTGACAACCTGCGATGATCGGATCTCACTTCCTGCTTCACATAACAGTGGGAGGAGTCAAGTGAATCGACGAGCTCTTACAGTGAAATAAAGTTTTTTTCCATTTGAAATAGTTAAATATTTATTTATTTATTTATTTAAAAGGGACAATACACATTAATGAACATTCGTACGTGTGCACAAATGTAAATGCACACGTACAAATGTTAATTTCAAATGGAAAAAAACTTTATTTCATTATGACCTGAGAAATACTCTCAGGTCATAATGAAACTGTGGCCGAGGACGACAGTAAAGTAGGCGGGCCTTAAAGGGACATTGTGTAACTTCTCCTGTTATCTCTTCATGAAAATGGATTATTTGGTTCTTCAGTCTGTTTTTCATTAACCAGTAGCCTAATCCCCCCATCAACAAAGTGAAGTGTTCCTTTCAGCTCTGAATGAGCCGTTCATATCATTCATATCTACATGGAGCGTTACACTGATGCTGCATTCACCTGCAGTCGGGCAGACGGCCGTCGCTAACAAACCAGATGTCATTTTAGTCACAGAAGTCCAGAGAAAGACGGTAAAACAATACCACATCGCCATGACAACATATTGTCAGGTGTATTGTTTTGCCTCGTGCTGACGGACCACTTGTTTACATAGAGGCTTGTTTATGCCGTTACGTGCAGCGGCTGTCGTCCATCTGCCGTCTGCCCAATTTCAGGTGAATGCAGCATGAAAAATACCATTGAGTTGCTTGAGATATACAACCACAACGCTAGATGGGAGGAATTCCTACACAATGTCCCTTTAAGAGGAAGTCAGTAAAGTGGGCGGGCCTTCAGGGGATGTAAGCAGAGCCGGCCTAAGGCATAAGCGAACTAAGCACCTGCTTGGGGCCCCGTGACTATTGTGGGGGCCCAAAAAGGCAAGTAACTTTTTAAAATTGTAGTGCGTAACTTTTGTCGATCCTTAGAGAAACACTGCGTTATTACAAAAAACTTTAATTATTGTTGCATTTCAAATTGTTGTTGCACTTTACTTTTCTGTTGCAGTATATTTAAAACCAAAATTTTTAAAAAGCAGATGATGTGTTTACAGTAAATGCAATGTCTGTTGGTTTATTTATTTATTTTTTTTACTTTTAGTCGACCTATGTAGGTGACATTCAGTATCCCAGTAGGCTGCTATGTCAATGTGAAGATTAAATGTAAATCAACCCAGTGCCATTTCAGAATAAAAACCATAGATGGGTAAAAAAAAAAGCCAGCCAGGATATGATGATTTGTAATGACCGAGTAAAATATGAAATGGTATTATTGGCAGTAATAGAGGGGGGGCCAAAATAAAGATTTTGCTTAGGGCCCCATGGAGGCTTGGGCCGCCCCTGGATGTACAGTAAGTGTCAGTAAAGTGGGCGGGCCTTAAGAGGAAGTCGGTAAAGTAATAAAAAAAAGTAATCCGCCACTGAAACTAGTCCCTAAAGTCCTTCTGTCAGTCAGTTTGCCACAGTCTCAACTAAACTGAAACATAATTTTGGTCTTTTCCTGAACTCTGCAGCCAGAACATCACCAGTCGTGTCCTTTAAAAAAAACCCGTCTGTGTCTCATCAGGTCGGTGTGAATAATTAAAGCACAGAGGAGTCGTCAGGTCAACGTGTGAAGACGACAATGAACCGACCAATCAGGATCTCCAGACCAGTTCCTTCAGCCTGTGATGACTTGTGCTCTAGTTTAAATGCTGGTTCTGTTCTTCCTCGTCATGACGGCAGAGAGAGAGACAGAGAGAGTTCGTTCCTCTGTTTCCTCCTGTGGTGAACTGAACGGACTTCAACAGAACAAAGACACATAAAACACAATCACACACACTTTCTCTCTCTCTCTCACACACACACACACACATATACACAATAGTGTGCGCCAACAAGAGACGGTGCACTGCAAAAACTCAAACTCTTTCCAAGAATATTTGTCTCATTTCTAGTCAAAACTAATCTCTTTCCACTTAAAATAAGACTCATCACCTAAAAATTCACTTGTTTTTAAGCGAAAATGTGTTTGAAACAAGTGATGAGTGATGAGTCTTATTTTAAGTGGAATATTTGTCTTATTCCTTGTCTAAATGTCTCAATTTTAATCAAAACGAATCTCTTTCCACTTAAAAACCTAGAAATTAACTTGTTTTTAGATCATTTTCACTTGTTTCAAACTAATTTTCACTTGAAATAAGTAGAAAAATCTGCCAGTGGAAGCAAGTTTTTTTATGCTTGTAATAAGAAAGTAAAACTTGCTCCACTATCAGATTTTTTCTACTTATTTCAAGTGAAAATCTGCTTGAAAGAAGTAAAAAGTGTCTAAAAACAAGCTGCTTTTTAATGTGATGAGTCTTATTTTTAGTATAATTAAATTTATTTTGACTAGAAATAAAGATATTAGATGTTTTGCAGTGTTCAGTCTCGGGCGACAGCGAACAACAACATAAGAAGAAAAGGGGGCGGAGCCTGGACTGGAAGGTGACGACGGCGACGGCGTTGACGGCGGCAGCGGCGTGGGGGGACGTGGGGGGACGTGAAGGGGGTCAGTTGTTCTCAAACAGCGACAGCAGGTCGTCGCTGCTGTTGCTGGGCAGGTCGGGGGGGCCCAGGTAGGACAGCAGCTCGTCGGGGTTGGTCAGCTCAGGAAGAAGCTGCAACAACAAGAAGGATTACAATTACAATTTAAAATCATCGACGGTTGTTATCCAGCCACAGAAACATCAAACTGTTTTATTCTTGTCCAATAGCGATGCTTCGTTTGACTGGTTGAAAATATCACACGCTTTAATAAAGATCAAATTCTTTAACTGAAATGTCAGATCTGATAAGCGTAGTTATAATTTTGGGCAAAAACCATATCCACTCTTAGAACTGGAGAAATAAATCTGTCTATCTGTCTTTGTCCTTCTTTTTCTTTCTTTCTTTCTTTCTTTCTTTCTTTCTTTCTTTCTTTCTTTCTACACCGCTCTCTGTCTGTCTGTCTTTCTTTCTTTCTTTCTTTCTCTCTACCCCTCTCTGTCTGTATGTCTGTCCATCTATCTATCTATCTATCTATCTATCTATCTATCTATCTATCTATCTATCTATCTATCTATCTATCTATCTATCTATCTATCTATCTATCTATCTATTTCCTTCTTTTTCTTTCTTTCTACCCTTCTCTCTCCGTCTCTTTCCATCTATCCACCCCCCCTCTGTCTTTCTTTCTACCCCTCTGTCTCTTTACTTCTTTCTTTCTATCTACCCCTCTCTCTCTGTCTATCTTTCTTTCTTTTTATCTATCTATCCACCCATCCATCCATCCCACTTCCTTCTTTTTCTTTCTTTGTTTCTTTGTTTCTACCCCTCTCTGTCTTTTTACTTACTTCTTTTTTTCTACCCCTTTCTTTCTTTCTTTCTTTCTTTCTTTCTTTCTTTCTTTCTTTCTTTCTTTCTTTCTTTCTATCCCTCTCCCTCTGTCTATCTACCTATCTCTGTCTGCTTCCTTCCTTTTCTTTCTTTCTTTCTTTCTTTCTTTCTTTCTTTCTTTCTTTCCTTCTCCCTCCGTCTCTTTCCATCTATCCACCCCCCCTGTCTTTCTTTCTACCCCTCTGTCTCTTTACTTCTTTCTTTCTATCTACCCCTCTCTCTCTGTCTATCTTTCTTTCTTTTTATCTATCTATCTATCCATCCATCTTTTTCTTTCTTTCTACCCTTCTCTCTCCCTCTCTTTCTATCTATCAACCCCCCCTCTGTCTTTCTTTGTACCCCTCTCTGTCTTTTTACTTCTTTCTTTCTTTCTTTCTTTCTTTCTTTCTTTCTTTCTTTCTTTCTTTCTTTCTTTCTTTCTTTCTTTCTTTCTTTCTTTCTATCTATCCCTCTCCCTCTGTCTATCTACCTATCTCTCTGTCTGCTTCCTTCTTTTTCTTTCTACCCTTCTCCCTCCGTCTCTTTCCATCTATCCACCCCCCCTCTGTCTTTCTTTCTACCCCTCTGTCTCTTTACTTCTTTCTTTCTATCTACCCCTCTCTCTCTGTCTATCTTTCTTTCTTTTTATCTATCCATCCATCCATCCCACTTCCTTCTTTTTCTTTCTTTGTTCCTTTCTTTCTACCCCTCTCTGTCTTTTTACTTACTTCTGTTTTTCTACCCCTTTCTTTCTTTCTTTCTTTCTTTCTTTCTTTCTTTCTTTCTTTCTTTCTTTCTATCACTGTAAACACTACATTACCAGCTCTGGCCGTTGTTACTAAACTAAATAACTTTTGTCTTTGTGTAACTGTGACTCACATCTAGTGCGTGTTCGGCCCCCTCTCCTCCTGACGGCCCCGGGCCTCCCAGACCGAACGAGCCCTCGCCGCCGCCGCCGCCGCCGCCCTGCAGCCGGGGATTCTGGGTATTATTGTTGCTGCTGCTGCTGTTGTTGCTGCGCTGCGACAGAGGGCTGTGGGCGGTGTCGGCCAGACTCTGGTTACCATGGACACCGGGGCCGCCGCCGCCGCCACCATGCTGCTGCTGCTGCTGCAGGACGCTCTGGGCGTGGTCGATGCGTCCAGCGAGCGGCGCCTGAGGGACGAGAGGAGGACGGGGACAGAGAAAAAAGAGGACATGAACCTTTACTTTACTGTAAAAACTTTACTGTAAAAGCAGCAGCAACAATAACTAGGGGTGGGAGAAAAAATTGATTCACATAAATATCGCGATATCTTTTTGGATGATTTTTAAACCGATTTTCTTTTACGAAAATCGATTTTTTAATTTTTTTTTAAAATTTTTTAAAGGGACAATGAGGAGTTTCTATTTGGTTATAAAAAGTCTGATATTAATGTGGATGAATCTCCGTTACCACTTGTTAATGGTCCATTTTAGATAAATCTATGGTTTTGTCTCTATGGTTATTTTGTTATTATTAGTGGTGGTGGAAATGCTGGGCGAGCCGACCAGCGTTTCTTTACTTTCGGTTTCGCGGCGAGTCATGAGAATAACGCCGCCGAATCTCCGTTTATGGTGGGAACTACGACGGTATGTGATCGTCTTCCAACTCTGACTTTAATTCTTGATGAATGAAAACATGAGTCTGTCTTGCACCGGTCAAAGAATTTCACGGTGCGGAGGCTCATAAATGTAGTGTGGAAACACTTCGCTTTTCCAAAACTCCTCGTTGTCCCTTTAAGTTCACTTTACAATGGAGTATGTTCATTTATAGGCCCCTACAGTATGACTGTATGACTGACTAAAGACTAAAAATCGAGAGAATCTGCAATATCGTAGAATCGCAATTTTAAATCAAATCACCATCCAAAAAAATCGTAGAAGAATCGAATCGGGAGAAAAGCTAACAAAATCACTAGGGCTGGGACGATATGCTTTTCTCCCGATTCGATTCTTCTACGATTTTTTGGATGGCGATTCGATTTAAAATTGCGATTCTACGATATTGCCGATTCTCTCTATGATTTTTAGTCTTTAGCATTTTTAACATTTATCTGCACACAAATACTGTAGGAGCCTATAAATTAACATACTCCATTATAAAGTGAACTTAAACCCTTTTCAAAACCTGGACTCTCTGGATGTAAAAAAGGCGAACAAATGCACATTGCACAATATTAAAAAAAATTCAAAAAAAGAATTCAAAAAAATCAATCGACAAATGGATTTTTGCAAAAAAAAATCGTCAAAAAAGATATTGCGATATTTATGTGAATCGATTTTTTCTCCCACCCCTAAAAAACACTGAGTCGTCGTCTCACACTTGATGTGAGCAGCAGCATGAGTGTGTGTGTGTGTGTGTGTGTGTTGTGGCGAGCAGCTGCGATGGACAGGTGGATGTGTAGCGGTCGTCTTCTCCTCCTCCGTCAGCGACATCGTGATTCTCAGCGTCCACTCAGCTCCGTTTAAAGGCTCAGTCCACTCAAAGAGCAGAAGGAAATGACAGCTCTGTGTGTGTGTGTGTGTGACTTGTATTTAACTCATTAATTAATCTAAATAAAACTACCAGCAAATTAACTTCCTCCTCTTTCTCTTCTCCTCACATCTCTGTTCTTTACTTCGTCATCTAGAAACTTTCACCTTTACACTTTGAAATATTCTCTCTGAGGCATCGACATCACTGGAAACTACAAAATAAAAGTCTTTGCACTGTAAAAAAAAAAAACTCAAAACCTTACCAAGAATATTTGAAGAGTTCATTTGTAAAAGCAGATAAGTGCCATTTTGAAAAAGATGAGTTGATGCTTTTGAATTATTCTTTGCATAGTGTTGTTTTCAATAAAGCTTTATTTTTTTGAGATACAGTATGTCTGTTTTGATACGTCTCATCTCCTTGGTCAAAGCCACTCAACTTTGGTTTGACTGATATCACCTGATGTAAATAATAATTAAAAATTGTTTCGAAATTTCTATTAAAACGGAGTTATCTGCTTTTGCAAATGAACTCTTTGTCTTATTTCTAGTCAAAACAATCTCATTCTACTTAAAATAAGACTCATCACATAAAAAGCAGCTTGTTTTTAGACACTTTTTACTTCTTTCAAGCAGATTTTCACTTAAAATAATCTGATAGTGGAGCAAGTTTTTCTTTCTTATTACAAGCATTAAAAAAAACCTGCTTTCACTGGCAGATTTTTCTACTTATTTCAAGTGAAAATGATCTAAAAACTAGTTTTTTAGGTGATGAGTCTTATTTTAAGTGGAAAGAGGTTAGTTTTGACTAGAAATGAGACATTTTGACAAGAAATAAGACAAATATTCTTGGAAAGATTTTAAGTTTTTGCAGTGTGTTGAATCACACCTGTGGCCACATTCCTCCTCTTATATTTTTACTGTAATAAGCCACAATAAAGTTCATAATCAATATTCTGACTGAAATTATTTTTAATTTTACTACTAATGCTTAAAAACATTCTGACTTTTGATACTCCAGTAAAGTAAATATCATAAACCTAAAGAAATATTCTCAAAAGCAACTTCAATTTCTCCCAAAAACCTTTTTCTGGTCAAATATAAAGAACTGATTTCATGTAACTGAGTCTTAGGACGTGAAGGACACATTATTCATCATGCAGTTTGAGGGGGAAAAAAGTCCAAATATATAATTTATAGTGTAAAGAATAAAGTTGAACTGAATCAGCAGAGGAGGGTTAATTATTTTAATCTTTTTTTTAAAACATATATATATGCATGTTGTGACATTTATACACAAACACATTTGATTGAATCTGCATTTTACAAAGTGTGTGTTTGTGTTTGATTCATTCATGTGACTATATATAAAACTCATCTATACATGGATCTAAAAAAAAATAAAAAAGGTTTTATAATTTCCTGCTCCATGTGGTCGTCCTGTATTCAGAGTGAGTTACATAACATCATCATCATCATCATCCTCATCATGTCCATCTGTGTGCTGTGGCCTGTGGCTGCTCTGCTCAAACTCTACTCATCACTGATGTGAACTCAACCATTCAGGAAAAACGTCCTGAGTGAAGAGAAAAGACGATGAGCCCAGAGAACATGGATTATGTCATATGGAAGGAGGAGGGGGAGGGGGGAGGGGGAGGTGGTTTATACAGAAGCGTGTTGCATTCACTTGAAGAAAAAGAAAAAAAAAAAGCTCTGTTTTTCTGAGTAATTTATCTATTTTCCTTTTTTTTCTGAGTTTTTTTTCTGACTTGACGAGATTTTAAAATTCTTGCGAGCAGCTTCCACCTTTAAGTAATGTTTAAAAGGCTTGTGAATATTCTCATTTGTCCAGGTAATACTGTAGTTATCTTGAGGAAATTTAAATTGAATGCAACAAATAATCAAGTCCAGTTGCATTCGATTTAAATTTCCTTGAGATAACGTTTAAAAGAGCATTTTTTTTGTGCAATTTATTTAAAAACAATTTTGCACAGAAAATTAAAATTTGATCAAAATCAATATTGATGCCAGGCTCAAATAAACCTCCCCCCAAAAAATTCTAATTTGCATTTATGGGATGGGAAAAAATCTACTTTTTGTGTTTTTCTCTAAATTCTCTAAATATACTTATAATTAGGGATGAGCGAGTACAGCATTATCTGTATCTGTATCTGTATCTGTTAACCATATGAATTATCTGTATCTGTATCTGTACTCGGAGTGGGCGGGGCCTAAACCGGAAGTGGGCGGGGTTTAACCCAGAAGTGGGTCGGGTTGTCTTGAAATGGGCGAGGCTTTAACCGGTATGTTATTTTAAGCATGCAATTGATATGGGTTGATCAGAAATTGTTATAGTTATTGCTGATTAGAAAACTGTTTACAGGACAATACAACACATGCGGTTGCAATTATTAAGGAAAATGTAATGAACAAGAGTTTTCATACTCAACAACTTTTTTTTTTTTAACTTTAAATTTTTTTTAATGATCAGTGTGATTTTTCTTTTTCTTTTTTAATTTTATTTCCACACCAGGTGTGTGTGTGTGTGTGAGTGAGTAGCCTAAGAGAGAGACAGAGACAGCTGATTGTCAGCTTCTCTCTGTGTATCACTCATTATTCTGTATCACTGATCATGAGAGAGAGAGGGAAGGGGGGAGAGAGTGTAGCTTAATTTGTAATTTATACCACTACTATTTTTTATGAAATACAGCAAGAAAGTGTCAGACACTCAGTGCGTGAAGTTAAAAAAACTGGTTAGAGCCAGCTGACGGTTCAAAAAAAAAAAAAAAAACTCCGACGACCGGCAGAGAGAGAGAGAGCGTGTGTGGAAAAAAAAAAAAAAATCTCCGACAGGCAGAGACGCAACGCGAGTCGGCACCACGTCTGAACGAACCCACGTTTACCAGAACTCTACTGGTTCATAAGTAAGTAACTGAAGTAATAACAAACCTGAAGCTGAAGAAACACTAAACGTTAAGGGAAAAGACCGGCCAACCTGAGTGACTGAGGGAGAGACAGAGAGAGACAGACAGCTGTCAGCTGTTCTGTGTGAGTGATCAGAGCGGGACACAGCAACTCACCTGCATGTGTGTAGGGGAGGGGCTGTAGCCTATCACAGAACGCTGACACAGTCAGCTATCCAATGAGGATGTTCATTCAATCTTTTTTTTTTTTTTTTTTTTTCCGAGCACAGATATTGACTCGTATTACTCGTTTAATACTCGTACTCGGCAAAAGTGCTTTATCCGTACCGGATACTCGTTTCAGCCGAGTATCCGGCTCAACTCTACTTATAATATATAAAATATATTTTAATATTTATATTGCAATCTTTAAAAGAGCATTTTTTGGTGTCCTAGAGACTCAGGAGGTGCAATTTATATAAAAAACAGCTTTGCACAGAAAATAAAAATTTATCAAAATCACTATTGATGCCAATTTTAAACACTTCCAGGCTAAAATAAAAAATTCAAATTTGCATTTATGGGATGGGAAAAAATCTACTTTTTGTGTTTTTCTCTCTCTCTCAGAAAAAGACGGACCTTAATCACTACAACTGGCATTTAAGGGTTTAAAAATTTAGAAAAATTCATGAAATTTTACTTTGTATGGTGAGGACGGAAGTTAATAATGACATTCCTAAAAAAAAAAAAATTAAAAATTATTTTACAATATATAAAATATATTTTAATATTTATATTGCAATCTTTAAAAGAGCATTTTTTTGTGGGCTAGAGACGCGGGAGGTGAACAACATGAAGAGACCTACAAGGTATTAGATCTATTAGATCATTGTTTTATGCTCCATGTTTATACAACAGTAAGAGCGTATAAGGACTGATTCCAAAATAAAGGTTGCCTCCCAAAAAGGATTCAGTTGCATAGTTTGCAAGGTTTTCAAATGAAAAGTCCACTAATGTTTCTTATCTTCACTGTGTTCCCTGTAAATTCAAATTGATATTGAGAGGAGACGACCTGTTGTTACAGAGAATACATCACAGCAGTCTGATGGAGCGCCTTTATTCTGAAATCAGTCCTCACGTTACTTGCAGGTGGGAGCTTCTCACCGGATTTTGAAATCTTGTTAAGTCAGAAAAAGTATTACTCAGAAAAACAGAAAAATAAATTAATTTCTCCCAAAAACTGAGCTTTTTTTTTTTTTTTTTTTCCTCCAAGTGAATGCAACAGGCTTCCGTAGTGTTACACCTGTCTCACCTGGTCGGACGGGTAGGGCAGCGGCGGGGGGGCCGGCCCTGAGCCGTACTCTCCCAGCGTCGGCGTTCCGGGCGTGTTGGGGAAATCTGAGAATCCCGATTGGCTGGAGAATCCCTGACTCCCTGCAGCAGAGAGAGACAGAGAGAGACAGACTGTGAGCAATGCATCATGGGAGAGGAAAGAGCCTCCAGCTGTGGAACAATGGGTGGGGGGGGGGGGGCTTTATTTAAAGGGATAGTTCACCCAAAATTGAAATTTGGGAGAAGTTTCAGAGTCCTCCGTGGCTTCTCTGAGTTACAGGGGGTCTCGGCGTAGCAGGGCATGTCCATATGACGGTTGTCAATGGATACCAACTGTCTTCATAACAAAAAGACACACCAAAAAACATCCAAATACCTCCATGCTGCTCGTATGTAATGTCCGTCTTGTATTGAAGCCCCGACATGAAAAATTGTTCCGAAAAAAATTAAATAAGTCTATATTTCAAGCTTGTTTGTAGGACTTATTTAATTTTTTTCTGGACAATTTCGCATTTCGGGGCTTCAATACAAGAGGGACATTACATACGAGCAGCATGGAGGTATTTGGATGTTTTTTGGTGTGTCTTTTTGTTACGAAGACAGTTGGTATCCATTTGCAACCGTCATATGGACATGCACTGCTACGCCGAGACCCCCTGTAACTCAGAGAAGCCACGGAAATTTCAATTTTGGGTGAACTATCCCTTTAAGTGTCCTGATCTTTTATCCCTGAGTCACTAACAGCACAGATATGTTTGTTCGTGAATAGAAAACAGTGAATAAACGTCTTGTTAAAGTGAAGCCTCAGGAAATAAAGCGACAAATACAGTTTCATTAAATGTAATTAACAATAATATAAAACTCTGACATTTATAAACTCTATTAAAACATAATAAAGGCTTATAATATCACTGATGATGTGTTAAATACGTTAATAAACAACCTTTTTTATTGTATTTTGTAAAATATGCCACATTTTGTAATAAAATTCTTAAATGCAATATGTAATAAACTTTGCGGCATTTTGTAATAAGTTGTTAGATAATGCACCTAATTATTACATTTTCTATATAAACCAAGTGCAACACCTGCATTTTGTAATAACTAATACATTAATAACTTATTACAAACTGCGGCAAAGTTTATTACCTATTGCGTTTAAGAATTTTATTAGATTACTATCATCATGACATTATTATTACATCATGAGGTGAAAATGTATTTCATCATTACATAACGTGGCGCTACTGCTACACACCCACTTTATTTATTTCTCAAACATAATTCATTGAAATGTTGAAGTTTAAAATCTTCATCTTAATAGTAAATATTAAATAATAATAAAATAACTTAATAACACTGACAATAATAATTATATAACAGTGGATCCAGCTTATAAATCAAGTATTACATCATAATCCTTCATATTTTTGGTTTTATAATAAATAAATATTGTTTTCAGGACTTCAGATTTGTCAGAAATTTTTTTCGAGGACTCAACGATGAACTGATTAGATTTTAGTGGCTAAAGGTCAAAGGTCTTTTATTTTTATTTTTTAGAAAATTACAACTTTTTTCTCGAATTTTAATTTTTTACTTTTTTTGTGGAATTTTACCACTTTTTCTAGAATTTTTTAAAAACTTTTTTTTTTTTTGAGAAATTTGACCACCTTTTTTCTATTTTTTTTTTTTTTCGTTGAAATGTTACCTCTTTTTCTATAATTTTTCCCACTTCTAGAAATGTTTAAATGTTTTTGGAGAAACTGTACCACGTCTTCCCAGAAATTTCTCTACAATATTTCCAAAAATTCATGCCATTGGCCCTAATATAAATGTACAATGTAAAACATTTCTCTTTTCACGTGCTTATAGCTGTGCTCTTTTTAAGAAATTTAAATTGTATCTATTTTCTTTTATTTTACTTTTATTTGCTCTTGCTTTCAACTCTGTTTTTAGTGTTTGTTTGTTTTTAATCTGTTTTATGCTTCTCTTTTTTAAAATGTTTTGTCTTTATGTAAAGCACATTGAGTTGCCTTGGTATGAAATGCGCTGTATAAATAAAGATGCCTTGCCTTGCCTTACATTGACTAAAAAGAAATATTTGTATGGTGTTTGCTTCAAAATGTTGTCCAATGGGGGTCCGTGGTCCAATTTGTGTCAATTTAGGGTCGTTGATGTAAAAAAGTTTGAGAACCGCTGCTCTAGGTCATAACTTGATGAGTTCATAATCAATATTCTGACTGAAATTATTCTTAATTTTACTACTAATGCTTAAAAACATAATGACTTTTGATACTCCAGTAAAGTAAATATTATAAACTTAAAGAATTTTACTCAATAAATATTCTCAAAAGCAATTTCAATTTCAATTTAGGGGTCCTTGATGTAAAACAGTTTGAGAACCGCTGCTCTAGGTCATAACTTGATCATTTTCTGTGACTCTCTATGACAAACAGGAAGTGATCTGGAACTAGTTTGTTTGGTGGAGGGATACGGTGACGTACCGGGCCGGGTGTAGTCGGGCGTGTTCCTCCCCCCGGGCGTCAGGCCGTGGTAGGGCGAGGCGGCCGGGCCCAGAGCAGCGATCATCTCCATGACGTTGGGCAGCAGCATGTGACTGGGGCTGACGGTGCGGCAGCGCTTCAGCACCGGACCGTCGGACTCCTCCTTGATGTGGAGGTCCGGCTTCACCGGCACCGGCCGCCAGCCGCACACCGGGTCGATGGTGATCTCCTCGTAGTCCGAGCTGAGGGGACGAGAGGGACCACACGTCACAAACATTCATCTATTTATAATCCTACGATCCAACGACATCCATCTGAGCTCGGCTAGTTGTATCGATCTAACATCGTTTTACATGGAAAACAATCAACTACACATTGGTTTAATCACAGTAAACTATGTGGACGTGGATTTTTTAGCACTTTTAATTACTCTGTTCAGTCTGCGAATGAAAACAAAACGTAGCATAGTGGTTAAATTGAACTAACCTAACTCATGTCGAGTCTGAAATGTACTGAAACTAACAAAAACTGCTTCAGCTCTTCAGTTTTACTCAAATTACATTAAGTGAAGTCACCTTACATCGCCCCATTATTTATCCCTCTCCTTTTTTCAAATTTTATTTCTATGTATTTTTATTTTTTATCATCCCTATATTATATTATATTATATTATATTATATTATATTATATTATATTATATTATATTATATTATATTATATTATATTATATTACATTACATTACATTACATTATATTACATTATATTACCTTATCTATATTATATTGTATTATTTAATTAACTTATTTGACCATTTTTGTGTTCTCAATTCTTCTGTTATCAATTTCTGCCTTTATCATGTCTTGGAATGTCTGTCGTTTTGTTTTTTAAGTATCTGTTCCTACAATCTCTATATACTGTATTGTCAAATGATAATACAATTCATACACCGTAAAATTCGGTGTATAAGTCGCACTTTTTTTCCTTTTTTTTCCCATCTAAAAAGCTGGGTGCAGCTTATACACCGATGCGACCTATAGACCAAGGTAAATGTCAACCCCGTTTAAAACTGGTGTTAACATGCGTTCTCAGTGATCAGACTGCAGTCAGATAGAGCTGGACCACTTGGGGTAAGTGTGTGGAAACATTTTACACTTTTGCAAAGACGGAGATGTTGTAAATAAGTTGCTCGCTGTTTGTAGGGTATCATGTAAAAGCCAAATACATTAACTGTGTTCTCTTTATATTGTTTTAAATAAGAGCAGAAAAGGTTGAAACTCCTGTTAGTTCAACCTGAAGTGTTGGTTGCACTTTATTCAAATAAAAGGTTAATGCATTCACCATTAATTGTTGTTTACTGACTCCACCTGCTCTGTCCAGTATCCAGGTATTCATTTCACAGTCAAACTGGTTGAATTTTTGGCTAAAAAGTTACTCAATCGATTTCAAGTCGTATCACCGACCACGAATCATGATACGAATCGAGTCGTTGTTAAATCGAATCATTACAAACTCACTTCTGGATGTAGACCAGGATCCCCAGCATGTACTGGTCGACCTCGAGCCCCTCCAGCAGCGCCGTCTTACTGTGGACACACACACACACACACACACAGACAGGTGTTAGACTGGACTCTGAGAGCAGCAGGTTCGATTCCCTGCAGCAGTAGCAGCAGTGGGACACGTACTTGCAGACGGGACACCTCCACGTCCCTCGCTCACAGTTCAGCTGCAGGTACGACTCCAGATCGAAGCACTGGGGACAGAGACGAGGACACGATGAGCTCCAATCAAGAGATATTCACACAACTAAAGCTGCAAACTGGACAAAGATGGAACTCTCTATTGAAAATATAATATTCATGTTTACATCAAAGATCGAGCCAGAAGCAGTTGCATCAATGCACATTTATTTAACACGACCCACTACAGAAGTTTAACAGTAAGCGCTGCCCTACAAAGGCAAAGTGCAGTATCTGTAAAAATGCCAAACTGAGAAAAACAGCTTTTTGTGTTTTTCATTGTCAGGTTTAAGCATCAAATGATGAATAGCTACCAAGTCTATAATTGATTAGATAAAGGTGGACTGAATTAAATGTATTTTGTAGTTTGTCTTTCTGACTAATTTTGACAGTTTTATGGCAGATGCTGCACTTTTGCCTTGGTATTAGCTACAGATGCTGCACTTTGCCTTGGTTTTACTCCAGTGGAATCATAGAGTAAATTATAGAAGTAGAGAGTACAGTTACTCTTTGCAGATATTGCACTTTGCCTTGGTTTCACAGTGCTTTTTTGGATGGACAGCAAAATAAAAAGCCCAATAACTCTGGAAATTTTAGCAGTAGCAATATCAAATTCTACCAGATTGAAGAGAATATGCCACACTTTTGATAGTCAAAATTTTTGTTTTGGAAAAAATGCAGATACTGCACTTTGCCTGCATGTTTCCACTGCAGGAACTTGGGGGTAAAAAAGAGATTTACTCTGTGCTGATTGGTCAGACTCAAAGCAGGATCATGTGACGCTAAGAGAAAGCCCTGAAATAAGCGGCATTTTTAAAACCCAACGTTACTAAAAACGTGAGACGGCCGGAAAAAAGAGAGAGTGAGTCAGTAAAAGACGAGAGTAGCAGTAGGCCTGGTAAAAAAAAAAAAAAAAAGTGTGATAAATATGCGATCGCGGGATTATGTGACGATCGAGACGGCAATCTTTTTTTTTTTTTTAGAAAGTGTCTATGCTCCTGGAAAAAAACAACGTGTGTGTGTGTGTGTGACTCGTATTTAACTCATGAATTAATCAAACTACCAGCAAATTAACTTCCTCCTCCTCCTCCTCTTTCTCTTCTCCTCACATCTCTGTTCTTTACTTTGTCATCTAGAAACTTTCACTTTTACACTTTGAATTACTATTCTCTCTGAGGCATCAACATCACTGGAAACTACAAAATAAAAGTCTTTGCACTGTAAAAACTCAAAATCTTACCAAGAATATTTGTCTTATTTCTAGTCAAAACAAATCTCTTTACACTTAAAATAAGACTCATCACATTAAAAAGCAGCTTGTTTTTAGACACTTTTTTTTTTTACTTCTTTCAAGCAGATTTTCACTTGGAACAATCTGATAGTGGAGCAAGTTTTTCTTTCTTATTACAAGTACAAAAAACCTGCTTCACTGGCAGATTTTTCTACTTATTTGAAATGAAAATGATCTAAAAACAAGTTAATTTTTAGGTGATGAGTCTTATTTAAAGTGGAAAGAGTTTAGTTTTGACTAGAAATGAGACATTTGGACAAGAAATAAGACAAATATTCTTGGAAAGATTTTGTGTGTGTGTGTGTGTGTGTGTGTGTGTGTTACCTGTATGTGTCTGCAGTCGTGGCCTCTGGCCGGCAGCTGGATGCGTCTGAAGGTGATGGGACATTTGAGTGAGACCTTGATGGCCGTCTGCTCCACGCCGTCCTCTCCGTTCAGACCCGGGGTGCCGGGGATCGAACCGCTGCTGAAGTTCCTCTTTACTAAAACAAAACACATTGAACAGAGGTTATCCATCCATCCATCCATCCATCCATCCATCCATCCATCCATCCATCCATCCATCCATCCATCCATCCATCCATCCATCCATCCATCCATCCATCCATCCATCCATCCATCCATCCATCCATCCATCCATCCATCCATCCATCCATCCATCCATCCATCCATCCATCCATCCATTATCCTCATCTATCTATTTACATATCCTAGCTGTCTCATACATATGTTTTTGTTCATAATATTTTTCATATTCTCTACTTGTTGCTGACGGAGCAACTGAAACTCGACCTCATTTCCCCTGAGGATCAATAAACTGATCTGACTCTGAAAAGTTTAAAGATTATTTTCAAAACAAAGACAAATCTTTATTTGTGTCAGTATAAATAAATAAATAAATACACGACTCTTGCAGGTGTTTATAACTGTACAGAGCTGTACACACTGAGGAAACAGAGGAAGTACGTCGTCACCCTTTCAGAATAAGACTCACTCTTGGTGATGCAGTGCTCGGCCGGCAGCAGCCTCTTCTTCATGAGGCCCTGCAGGACGGAGCGGACCGACGGCCGGTGGACCAGCTGCAGGACAAACAGATGGGACTGGGGGGGGGGGGGGGGGGGAGGTAAATAATATATATATTAACTGTGTGTTACATTAAACACATGATAATATTGTAAAGAATTGAATTTATCTTTATATTTTGTTGTTGAGTGAATATATTGATGTCAATTCTTCATAGACCAGACTCCTTAAATATTAACATAATAACATAAACAGCTCTAGAAAAAATTTAGAGACCAGTCCAACATTCATAAATCAGCTTCTCTACATGTTCGATTCCAGACAGTGTTTATTAAACTCCAACACAAACTCATCTCACTCTACTTAATAAAGGGGTTATTCCACCAATGTTGATTTCTGAACTCTTTCTGAGTTAAAAAATGAGTGTTGTGTTGTTTGAAAAAATAAGTATGAAATGGTTTTGTTGCATTATTATTATTCAAACTTTTTTACTTATTTTAAACCAGTTGTCAATTTCTGCAAATAAATAAAAGCTCTAAATGTGAGGAATGTTTTCAGTAGGTTATAGAATAAAACAAAAGTGTTCATTTTACTCAAACACAAACCTATACATAGTAAAAACCAGATAAACTGATTATTTTGAAGTGGTCTGGAAAAAAATGAAGAGACCACTTCAAAATTATCAGTTCCTCTGGTTTTACTTTTCATAGCTATGTGTTTGAGTAAAATCAACACTTTTGTTTCATTCTATAACCTACTGACAAAATTTCTCCCAAACTGGAAATAAAAATATTCTCATTTAGAGCATTTATTTATTTGCAGAAAATGGCAACAGGTCAAAATAACAAAAACGTTCTGGTGTTTTCAGACCTTACCATATAATGCAAAGAAAACAAGTTAATATTAATTTTAAAACAACACAACACTACTTTTTAAACTTAGGAAGAGTTTAGAAATCAAAATTGGTGGAATAATCCCTATTTTTAATCACAGCAGTGTTTGTTTTAATTATTCATAATCTTTCTTCCTCATTAAATATGATTTGGTTCAGGTGACCAGCTAAGTAGAGTGAGGTGCTTGTGTTGGAGTTCAAGAGAATCGATGGCTGCCACATGTAGAGAAGCTGATTTATTAACAACATTTTGGAGTGGTCTCTTAATTTTTCCAGAGCTGTATACATATATAATATAATATAAATCCAGTGAGACATGTAGGTGCGATGAGGCTACGTACACAACAACAGGCCGTGACGGTGATCTGCACCGTGTTGCGACCCGGCTGACACACTTGCTTCAGGTACAGCGGCTTGTGGGACGTTTTGTTGTCGCCTCGTTCGATGCACAACGGAGTCGCGTTGACGCTCACCTGGTGCAGACGGGAATTTAAAAAAAAAAGAAAAGAAAAGAAAAGAAGAAACACCAGACGTTACAATTTTTCTCCGTTGGTTTGGCTCATTTTTTTAAACAGAAATTACATTCTCAAAACAACATGAACAAACCTCCAAACATCTCGGCAAATGTTCACAACAGAATTGAATTTCTCGTTCATTTCATCAAATTGCAAATGATGAAGTACAGGTAGCTGCAGTAGCTCAATGTCCAAGTGAATAGATCTTATTGATCTAAACTGTTGATTATCAGTCTAATGGTTTTTCTATCAGCCTCATTTCATTCTATAAGTCGTCACATGAACAATAGTCTGTTCAGTTGTCAAAATTAGTCAAGAACATAAAACCATGAATACCATATATTTATTTACAGCATTGACAGTAGGAGTGCAATGTGCTACGTCAAACCTTATAGGCTACTCTTACCCTAATATCCTGTTGTTGTTTTTTATATACGTATATCATTTCTTTTCTTTTTTTTCAGTTTTATGCACAGTTGTATTCTGTTAGCTAGACAATAAAAACTAGTCCAGTAATTATAGTGAATGCAGCACTGGGCTCAGACTGAGAGAAGGACATGAGGGATGTTTCAATGCTGTTTTGCCATAGAGACAAGACATCTAGTGACACGATGCCAAAGGGACGATGCTTTTTGGGGAAACTGACTATTTCTATGAGAAGGAAATTTAGTTTTGACACATGAGTGAACTGTTTAGAGAGACTGTTTGCTTTTGCAAGTGATCTATGGAGTTGTGCTGAACTGTAATGTAATTTCTGTTTAGAGAAATGAGCTGAACCAACTGAGAAAAACAGTAATAATAAAGAGCAGTAGAAGAGGAAGCTGCTGCTGCTCCGTCCGTCCACACACCAGCAGACTCACCTGCACCGAGGCGGGCCAGTTGGTGTTCATCTGCCGGTCCTCGTGGTGGTAACACTTGAACTGCAGCTCCAAGTCCGGCCTGCAGGGGGAGACACACACACACACACACACACACACATCAGACCGTCAGACTGAGCTCTGGGTGGGGCTATCAAACATTCCTCGTTTGTTTTTCCTCATCTGCTGTTTTAAATTACTCAGGAAGAGAAACAGAGCGAGACTCCAACTAAACACGGTTCGATCACACCTCCTCCTGCTGCTCCCTCTGCACAAACACCAACTCTAGTGGAAATGTTTAAAAAGTAGTGTTAGGTTTGACTTTACTGAGTTTTTAAAGTGTGGGTGAATTCCTCTGTGTCCTATTTAATGTGTAACTGAAGGTGTGAGAGGAAAAAGATAAATATTATCTGGACACATCAACACAAAGACTGTGTGTGTGTTCAGGAAAAAGTTAAATATAAAAGGAAAATACAAGGATTTGTACAGGTGTTTAACTTTAGACTCCACATGATTAATAAATGTTATCATTATTATTACACTGAGACATAATCACCTCTTTATGTTAATACAGGTGAGTTTTTATGCTTCTATACCTTTATACTGTATGGAGCTTTAACACAAACATCTACCTTTATTTTGAAGGAGCTTTAACACAAACATCTACCTTTATTTTGAAGGAGCTGGAATACAAACATCTACCTTTATTTTGAAGGAGCTTTAACACAAACATCTACCTTTATTTTGAAGGAGCTTTAACACAAACATCTACCTTTATTTTGAAGGAGCTTTAACACAAACATCTACCTTTATTTTGAAGGAGCTGGAATACAAACATCTACTTTTATTTTGAAGGAGCTTTAACACAAACATCTACCTTTATTCTGAAGGAGCTTTAATACAAACATCTACTTTTATTTTGAAGGAGCTTTAACACAAACATCTACCTTTATTCTGAAGGAGCTTTAATACAAACATCTACCTTTATTCTGAAGGAGCTTTAACACAAACATCTACCTTTATTCTGAAGGAGCTTTAACACAAACATCTACCTTTATACTGAAGGAGCTTTAATACAAACATCTACCTTTATTCTGAAGGAGCTTTAACACAAAAACCTACTTTTATTTTGAAGGAGCTTTGACACAAACATCTACTTTTATTGTGAAGGATTTTTAACACAAACGTCTACCTTTATACTGAAGGAGCTTTAACACAAACATCTACCTTTATTCTGAAGGAGCTTTAACACAAACATCTACCTTTATTTTGAAGGAGCTTTAACACAAACATCTAACTTTATACTGAAGGAGCTTTAACACAAACATCTACCTTTATTCTGAAGGAGCTTTAACACAAACATCTACCTTTATTCTGAAGGAGCTTCAACACAAACATCTACCTTTATTCTGAAGGAGCTTTAACACAAACATCTACCTTTATTCTGAAGGAGCTTTAATACAAACATCTACCTTTATTCTGAAGGAGCTTTAACACAAACATCTACCTTTATTCTGAAGGAGCTTTAACACAAACATCTACCTTTATACTGTATGGAGCTTTAATACAAACATCTACCTTTATACTGTATGGAGCTTTAATACAAACATCTACCTTTATTTTGAAGGAGCTTTAACACAAACATCTACCTTTATTCTGAAGGAGCTTTAATACAAACATCTACCTTTATTCTGAAGGAGCTTTAATACAAACATCTACCTTTATTTTGAAGGAGCTTTAATACAAACATCTACCTTTATACTGAAGGAGCTTTAACACAAACATCTACCTTTATTCTGAAGGAGCTTTAATACAAACATCTACCTTTATACTGAAGGAGCTTTAACACAAACATCTACCTTTATTTTGAAGGAGCTTTAATACAAACATCTACCTTTATACTGAAGGAGCTTTAACACAAACATCTACCTTTATTCTGAAGGAGCTTTAATACAAACATCTACCTTTATACTGTATGGAGCTTTAATACAAACATCTACCTTTATTTTGAAGGAGCTTTAACACAAACATCTACCTTTATTCTGAAGGAGCTTTAATACAAACATCTACCTTTATACTGTATGGAGCTTTAATACAAACATCTACCTTTATTCTGAAGGAGCTTTAATACAAACATCTACCTTTATTCTGAAGGAGCTTTAATACAAACATCTACCTTTATTCTGAAGGAGCTTTAACACAAACATCTACCTTTATTCTGAAGGAGCTTTAACACAAACATCTACCTTTATTCTGAAGGAGCTTTAACACAAACATCTACTTTTATTCTGAAGGAGCTTTAACACAAACATCTACCTTTATTGTGAAGGAGCGTTAACCCTTTCAGAGCTTCCTCCTACCTCAACATGAGCGTCTTGTAGACCGAGTCTCTCAGCTGGAAGGCGTGGTTGCTGACGGCCAGGTTGTGCTCCAGTCTGAACGGCTCCAACACCACGCCGTCTCGCACCGGGAAGGTCAGACGGAGGTCGTCGCTAGGGTTACCTGAGGACAGGAAGAGGTCACGGGGGTTGATTGGCCTTGTTAGTAGGGCTGGGACGATATGCTCTTCTCCCAATTCGATTATTCTACCATTTTTTGGATGGCGATTTGATTTAAATTGTGATTCTACGATATTGCCGATTCTCTTGATTTTTAGTCTTTAGCATTTTTAACATTTATCTGCACACAAATACTGTAGGAGCCTATAAATGAACATACTCCATTATAAAGTGAACTTAAACCCTTTTCAAAACCTGGACTCTCTGTATGTAAAAAAGGCAAACAAATGCACATTGCACAATATTAAAAAAAAATTCAAAAAAATATATATATATATTTCAATTTTCAAATTTTTTTTTTAAAATCGATTTTTGAAAAAAAAATCTATTTAAAAATCGTCAAAAAAGATATCGCGATATTTATGTGAATTGATTTTTTCTCCCACCCCTACTTGTTAGTGACATTTTCATTTTATTTTCAGCATTTTTCAAGATATGCATGAAAACACAAACACGGAACTCCAAACCCCTCCCCAACCCACCCACCAACAAATTGAGAGAGAGAGAGAGGAAAAAATTAATAAATAGAAAAAGAGAAATAATGACAGAAAAAAAAGGGGAAAAGTCGAGAGGCAAGGTAGACAAAAGCTTGTAAATCTACGACAATGTGTCCATATATGCCAAATAAGGTTGCCACATCTCTGTAAAAGTATTATAGTCTTTCCTGAGTGTATATGTCATTTTTTCAAGTGGAAAACAGCTATTCATTTCTGAAACCCATCTTCCTATAGAAAGTTGGGAGTCAGACTTCCATGTGATGGCGATGCACTTCATGCCAACACACAACTTAGGCCAATGAGAGAAACTTCTTTTGAGCTTTTCTTAATAGCGCATCGATATTTGTAGTACAGTATCTCCTGATAAGCAGGTTTGAGGCTCTAATGGGAGATGTAGTCCTAGAAGTTTTGTCATGATGTCAGAGAAATCGTGCCAGAATGTGTTGAGTTTTGTGCAGAACTAAACCAAGTGCAGTGTAGGAATGAGCCCTCTTCTATAGGTTACTACATCTAAAACACAAGCTGGATATCTCAGGTTTATATTTGTGCAATTTCAGTGGCGTAAGATATAATTGATGGAGAAAGTTATAACATGTCAGCCTGTATCTGGAGTTAATAGTGGCAGTTTGACTTTTTCGAAACAGTTCAGTTCAGACCAGAGCTCTGTACCCAAGTCGAACTCCCATTTCTCCCTTGATTCATGTAAACCTGGTTTTGGAGCATCATCCATCAAGAGAGAGTTTGTGACGTTGTCCGAGTGTGTGTATGTTGTTCTGACCTGTGGGCGGCGGCTGGGTGCTGATGCTGGGTTTGGTGTCCGCTGGGAGGTACGGCGGCTTGGTGTCCTGCCCCGGGGACAGGTAGGGCGGCATGGTGGCGCCCGGCGTCATCGGAGGAGTGGGGTTTCCCCCCATCGGCGAGCTGGGGTACCCGGGCATCACCCCCCCACCGCCGCCCCCCCGGCCGGGCTGAGGTCACAGGAAGAAGAGGACCGGAGTTCAGAAACATGAAACATTTCACAATAAAAGCTTGTCGTAGACACCGAGGGCACTGGGTTTGGGGGTTTGGGGGTCGGGAGGAGGGGGTTTAATAGTGGACTTGACTTACCCCGTTGACGGCGGCCTGAGTGAAGGCGTTGTACCCTCCTGCCCCCCCCGACGGCAGCGCACCCTGACCGTTGAACGGCTCCGTCTGCAGAAACACACACAGGAAACACGACACTGAGCTGACGGAGTTCACCAGGACAAAACCTGCAACTTCTAATTATTACTGATCAATATGAGCAGAATTTATATGTTGTATTTTGTCAAACTGGTCCAGAGGGAAATACAGAGACTGTTGATGAAAAACTGTCCCTGAAGGCAACGTGCATCAGTGGTTTTACATGAATTTCCCTCTAAATCAACTCTGTGTGGTAACGTTGTGTTATTATCTCATAGCGTGGTGAATGTGCAGCTCACAACTTGTCCACCAGAGCGTTGTGGAGTTGTTGGATTGTGTATTTGATGAGTTTGATGAGGGAAACCAAGAAATCCCATAATGAGCCTCCGTAGCGTAGCTCTGAGCAGCTCACAGCTCTGCTCCACCGTTCTAAAAATAGCTTGCACCGACAAATAAAGGTAACGAACCTACAGCTATGACTATAGGGATTATGGGCAATGGGCCAATTTGACAAAATGTTGAACTATCCCTTTAATCTTAATCTTAATAATACAGATAACATATAAAATATGGTCAGATTGATCAGTAATAATTAGAAGTTGCAGATTTTTGTATCAAATGTATTACACTAAATTTCATTAAAGTAACGGCGTTATAGCGGGGGAGAAAGTCACTTTTTTTGATTACTCACTACTTTAAAAAGTTACTTTCTCCCCCGCTATAACGCCTTACTCACTACTTAAAAAAGTAGTGAGTAAAAGCTGTTAGTAACACTGTTATTTTTTTATTCCCAAAACTGATCAGGACAAACACTGACTGACTTTAATCTGAAAAAAAAGCTGCAACAACTAATTATTACTGATGAATCTGACCATAATTTCTATGTTATCTCTGTATTATGGGTCGGGCTCTTAATCTGAAAGGCTGTGGAGGAGGAAGTGCTTTACTTTGTAGTACTGGGGGGGGTTGGGCTGTCCGGCCCCGGGGGGGAACTGAGCCGGGTTGTGGGCCCCGGGCTGCGGGTACTGCCCCATCGGGGGCATCCGGCTGGAGGGGTAGGAGGGCGAGGGGGGGCATCTCTGCTGCGGCCCGGGGGGGTACTGCAGGGCCGAGGGCGGGTAGCCCGACATCCCAGAGGAGGCGTACTGCTGCACCGGGTAACCCTGGCAACCACACACAGAGGGACAGGGGGACAGGGAAGAGTATTAGATAGATAGATAGATAGATAGATAGATAGATAGATAGATAGATAGATAGATAGATAGATAGATAGATAGATAGATAGATAGATAGATAGATAGATAGATAGATAGATAGATAGATAGATGCAAACAAATATATATACACATCTATCTATCTACAGTATTATCTATCTATCTATCTATCTATCTATCTATCTATCTATCTATCTATCTACACAAAAAACACATACACAACCATTCTGTCCAGCAGGAAAAAATAATTATGTAACTAAAATGTATAAAAATATATAAATAAATAGGCTAAAAATAACAGTGCAAATGGCAAAAGTGCATCAGTACTTCTGGTTATGGCTGTAAAGTATAAAAACTAAAACTAACTTTATATCTTTAATAAAGAAGTCGTTACGTTGACGAAACACAATGAAATGTGTTAATAAAGTTTTGTTTTGATCAGTTTTACTATGAAAAGGTAAATAAAATAGATTATAAGTTATAGTTTTTTTTAATTTTATTTCATGATTTCCTTTGCTAATAAATGTTTTGTCAAACAGCAGCAGATTAAATCACATTTTTCTTCTGTCTGTTACTTTTAGAAGCATTTTGTTCTTTTTGTTTGATCAATAAATTAATTTAACTTATGTAAATAAATAGATAAATGAACATTCAGCCATAAAATAAAACAGGGTTTCACTGTCTCTCTTAATAGTTTGAGATGTGACACTAAACTTAATATTGTCTCCAATCCCAGAAACAGGAAACGCATCATCGCGTGAGCTTCGTACGAGAAAAAACAAACATAATTGATGTTAAATCAGAGAAATAGACAAAAATAGAATAAAAGAAATAGATTAATATTTGTCATTTATAAGTATATTTACACACAGCTATCAGTTTATTAGTCACACAAGTCTAAAAGTATAAACATTATAAAGGAAATAAAGGTTATAATGTTCAGTTTTTAGGTGTTTTAACTTCATTATTGTTAATATTTACACCTGTTCCTATTATTTTCATCATCCTATTCTTATTACCAATGTCAGACCTAATGATAAAACATTTATAGATTAGAATTCATCTCCTTATTGAGTCTAATAAACTGTTTAGTTGCGCAGCAGCAGAGGATTGTGGGTAAAAAACCTCGGAGTGGGATGCGACACTAAACTTAATATTGTCTCCAATCCCAGAAACAGGAAACGCATCATTGCGTGAGCTTCAGCAAAAACTCGTACGACATAATTTATGTAAAATCAGATATAGACTAAAATAGAATAAAAGAAATAGATTATATACAACACATTGTAACTCCAAGTTTATCACACCTGTGTGAAATCAACCTGGGATGATAATTTTGATTTACATTGATCATTTTTATGTTATTATATCTCAACACACTCTACTATATATTGAACGATTTTAAACTGCAATATTCCATTAATTGAGATCTAAGATGTGTTGTTTAAGTGTTCCCTTTATTTTTTTGAGCAGTGTATTTACACACAGCTGCCAGTTTTTTAGTCACACAAGTCTAAAAGTATAAACATTATAAAGGAAATAAAGGTTATAATGTTCAGTTTGAAGGAAATAAAGGTTATAATGTTCAGTTTTAAGATGTTTTAACATTATTATTGTGCATATTTACACCTGTTCCTATTATTTTCATCATCCTATTATTATTATTATTACCAATGTCAGACCTAATGAGAAACATTAATATATTATAATTCAGGATTGTGGGTAGAGACCTCGGAGTGGAAGGGCCGTTTGAGCCCCTGCTGCGCGGCGCCGTAGCCCCCGTGCTGCGCCAGCTTCTGCGTCTGAGCGGCGGCGTGCGGGTGGGGGTGTTGGTGGGGGTGGGGGTGCGGGTGGGGGTGGGAGGGGTAGAGGCCGGCGGACGAGGGCGGCGGTCCGGGCCGGGAAGCCCCGACCATCCCGCCGGGAACGGGGCTCATCCCTGGGGGGCCGCGGGGGCCCGAGTGGGACAGGAACTGGGTGCTGTAAGAGGAAGCTCCACCCATCTGGGGAGGGAAGAGGAAGGAAGAACGACAGCAGCGGGTGAGAAAAACAAAGCTCCACTTGGTGTTTAAAGGGATAGTTCCACCCAAAATTCAAATTTCTCTCTCATTATCTACTCTCTACCCTCATGTGGACTAAGAGCTGGGAGAAGTTTCAGAGTCCTCACTGCAAAAACTCAAAATGTTACCAAGAATATTTGTCTTATTTCTAGTCAAAACAAATCTCATTATACCTAAAATAAGTATATTTATACATATACATTAAAAAGCAGCTTGTTTTTAGACACTTTTTACTTCTTTCAAGCAGATTTTCACTTGAAATAAGTAGAAAAATCTGATAGTGGAGCAAGTTTTTCTTCCTTATTACAAGCAAAAAAAACTTCCTTTCACTGGCAGATTTTTCTACTTATTTCAAGCGAAAATGAGTTTGAAACAAGTGAAAATGATCTAAAAACAAGTAAATTTTTAGGTGATGAGTCTTATTTTAAGTGGAAAGAGTTTAGTTTTGACTAGAAATGAGACATTTTGACTAGAAATAAGACAAATATTCTTGTAAAGATTTTGAGTTTTTGCAGTGCTTCCTGGCTTCTCTGAGTTACAGCGGGGCTCCGTGCAGCACTGCATGTCCATATGACGGTTGAGAACGGAGCTCACTTTCCTTCGTCCAAAAAGACACACCAAAAAACATCCAAATACCTCCATGCTGCTCGTCTGTAATGTCCCTCTTGTATTGAAGCCCCGACATGAGAAATTGTTCCGCCGCTGACACAGGAAGAGCAGTGAACTGAGACACTGGAAGCTTCCGCTACAAACAAGCTTGAAATATAGACTTATTTAATTTATTTGGGGACAATTTCTCATGTTGGGGCTTCAATACAAGAGGGACATTACATACGAGCAGCATGGAGGTATTTGGATGTTTTTTGGTGTGTCTTTTTGTTACGAAGACAGTTGGTATCCATTTGCAACCGTCATATGGACATGCACTGCTACGCCGAGACCCCCTGTAACTCAGAGAAGCCACGGAGGACTCTGAAACTTCTCCCAGCCCTTAGTCCACATGAGGGGGAGGAGATAATGAGGGAAATTTGAATTTTGGGTGAACTATCCCTTTAAATCCTGGTTAAATAAAGGTTAAAAAAAAAAAAAAAAAACACTTGTTGGATAAATGCTGAATATGTTTCATTAGAAGGCAGCTCATCCCAACATGTTCCCCCCCTCTACACACAGATTATTTGACTTTATTAGCTTGAATCTGGCTCAGGTTCAATGTTGATTAGTGAAGAAATGAACCAAATGGAAAAAGCTGACTCAAGAATTTAGATTTAAAGAAGAACAACTGGATAAAAACAGAAAACAAAACTCAAACTGACGACATAATGAACGTACTTTCCAATTATCATTTGGTATAAGTTTTAAGTTGAAAATAAAGATTTAAGTGGGGTTGGAAAAAAAAAAAGACAACTGGCGAAAGCCCAGATCAATACCATCAGATAGCTTTGTTTTATCCAAGTATTGATTTCTTAAGAAGCTTGAATTGATAAATGTTTGGTAATATTGTTCACATGAGCGGGAGTAGATAAGGAGTGAAATTTGAATTTTGGGTGAACTATCCCTTTAACAGTTCACAGAGTGCAGGAGGAGGGGGGGCAAAGAGGAGGAATAAATATGCAGAGAACAACTCTGTCCAACAGGAAACACGTCGTCGTTGTAACGATGTCGTCCCCCCTCCACCCCCCCACAGAGTCAATACCAGGACTGAGGAGTGAACAGAGTGAACCTGTGTCACAGTCTGAGTCAGCAGACCACGTCACAGCTGCACTGCAAAAACTCAACATCTTTCCAAGAATATTTGTCTTATTTCTTGTCAAAATGTCTCATTTCTAGTCAAAACTAATCTCTTTCCACTTAAAATAAGACTCATCACCTAAAAATTAACTTGTTTTTAGATCATTTTCACTTTCATTCATTTTAATTTTCACTTGAAATAAGTAGAAAAATCTGCCAGTGAAAGCAGGTTTTTTGTGCTTGTAATAAGACAGAAAAACTTGCTCCACTATCAGATTATTTCAAGTGAAAATCTGCTTTAAAGAAGTAAAAAGTGTCTAAAAACAAGCTGCTTTTTATGTGATGAGTCTTATTTTAAGTAGAATGAGATTTGTTTTGACTAGAAATAAGACAAATATTCTTGGTAAGATTTTGAGTTTTTGCAGTGTATACAGGCCAGCGACACGTCCATGAAGAAGAAACACCCCCAGAAAATTAATAAATAAAAAAATAAAAAAATAAAAAATAATAAATAAATAAAATAATAAAAACATTAATCAGCCAAGAGTAACAACAAGATATATTAAAATCGCTCTTAAACTTTTAGTTATAAGTGTATTTCAAACTTATTTTCAATTGATTCTTATATTTACAGTATATATAAGTATATTTTTGGGCTTTTTATACCTTTATTGCAGTGTTTTTCAACCTTGGGGTCGGGACCCTCGAATCTTCACTTGAAATGTCTAGTAATTGATTTTTTTTTTTTTAATTACCGATAAAAATATATTTTTAACTAATTATTATTCTGATTAAAAACACCACACACAATCTTAAACAACTGTATTCTAAAGTGTCACTTTCTCGAATATAAATCGAGTTTAAATAAAATGCAGCAATAAAAATATCTGAGCTGAAGCATCTCGATTGACGGCCAGAAATTTGAGAGAGACAGGGAATTTGGGAGGCAGAGAGACGGGGAATGAGATGCAGCAAAGGGCCGCCCGATGCGGGATTCGAACCGCTAAATCGACTGCCCCGATTCTTATATATTAAGAACACATGAGTCTTTGTGGTTTCATGTTTCTCTTCTGGCGTCACTGTGAAGAATCCTGACTGGTCGCTAAGAAGAGGAAACTTCAACAACTAACTTTCTGTAAATCAGAAAAACGTTTGAAATTATGTTGTTGTGTAAAAATAAAGTCATTTTCCTTTACTTTTTTCTCTTGTTGTGACAAACTGGAACTCTGAAACGTTCAGGTGCAGTAACCTGAAGCTTCAGTTTCATTTCTACAGTCGACGTAATATATCAAAAAAGAACTAAATAAAGTGAATTGAAGTGAAGTTGTTCAGTTCTGCAGCTCAGATACTTTAATTATAGAAACGGTGACTCAGGACATGATGAGTCATAAATACTGGTAATTAAAAACAGAAGTTGGTTGTTTCCTAGTGAGCTGCAAATCAATTAGTTTCTATGTTTAGTAATGCATTGTTCATTCTTTATTCTCACCTCAGCTCATAGAAATATGACAGACGGCTTCTTTTAATCAACTCCTCTTCAATAAGAAGAACAAGTCAGTAGTTTAATTTGTCACATTCAAGGCTGACATTTTACTAAATAATGTGTCACTTCCTGAACGGGTCTCATGATATAAAACAGATAAATAAAAATACACCACAGTGACTTTAAAGCTGAAAACTCAGTATCAGGGTTTATACAGGAATCTTGAAGTTAATTCTAAAACCTTTTTAAGACTTTTTCAAGACCTTTTCAATATTTTTTAACATCTCACCGCCACTTCAAGCTGTAACCATTTACATCAGTGACACTTTTAGTTTGTGATAAAGACTATATAGACCACTATGATACAACAGAATTCAAAATAGGCTGGGATAATAAATAAAAGGCAAAGTTTATTAAATTTTTTTTTTTTAAAAACATTGCTCCACTCTCAAAAAAGAAAAGCAACAATCTTCTTTTCTTTTTTATGTACCGGTTCATCTTTGTTTTTTAATAAAATGAATAAATTCACACACTTTTACAATGTTTTTTAGGACTCAAACTCTTGGACAGCTCATTCAGAAAAAATACCTTCAAAATGTAAGACTTTATAAAGTCATGAAAAGACTTTTTAATACTTTTTAAGGGTCTTAATTTTCCCAAAATTGATTTTTAATACTTTTCAAGACCCCGCGGATACCCTGAATATAAACCTGCTGCTTCTGCACTGGTTCTGTTTTATGATAATTTACGGTCAGAGTTTCTCCTTCAGAATAAAAGCACAAGAGCTTTTCTCCTTCAGAATAAAAGCACAAGAGCAGAAAAACACAGGATGACAAATAAAAGTGTTTAAATGTAAAATATTAAATCTCCATCTGCACAAACAGGGATTTAATATAAAAATGTAAACTAGAGTGCAGTATAAATGTGTGTGTGTGTGTGTGTGTGTGTGTGTGTGTGTGTGTGTGTGTGTGTGTGTGTGTGTGTGTTTACCTGTCCATAGCTCAGCTCCTGGTTCTGTTTCTCCTGTATCGCTGCGACCGTTGCCGTGGCGGTGGCGGTTGCCGTGGCAGCGGCGGCGGCCACGGCGGCGGCGGCGGCCTGGGTGAAGTCTGAGGGAGGCGGCCGGACGCCCAGAGCAGCAGCTCCACTGTTACCGGGGTAACTGCAGAGAGAGGAGGGGAGGGGGGAGAGGGGGAGAGGAGAGGAGGAGAGGAGAGGAGGAGAGGAGAGGAGAGGAGAGGAGGGGGGAGGAGAGGAGAGGAGGAGGGGAGGAGAGAGGAGAGGAGAGGAGAGGAGAGGAGAGGAGAGGAGAGGAGAGGAGAGGAGAGGAGAAGAGAGGAGAGGAGAGGAGAGGAGAGGAGAGGAGAGGAGAGGAGGGAAGAGGAGAGGAGAGGAGAGGAGAGGAGAGGAGAGGAGAGGAGAGGAGAGGAGAGGAGGGAAGAGGAGGAGAGGAGAGGAGAGGAGAGGAGAGGAGAGGAGAGGAGAGGAGAGGAGAGGAGAAGAGAGGAGAGGAGAGGAGAGGAGAGGAGGAGAGGAGAGGAGAGGAGAGGAGAGGAGAGGAGAGGAGAGGAGAGGAGAGGAGAGGAGAGGAGGAGAGGAGAGGAGGGGGGTGAGTAGGCAGCAGTGAACTCACTGAACCGAACGTGTGGCGGCGTTTTGTCACGAGCGTGAGTCAGAGTCAGAGTCGTCGGCGTGGGCAACAGCGAGAGCGACCACGCTGATGATGACATATGTGGATGATGGAGAATCCCACAGCAGCAGCAGCAAGTAAACACACCCGGACGGATTATCAACAACATTTAGATGTTTATAGGTTTTATGCAGTGTTTGAATGAGATGGGCAACAAAAACGTGAATATAGATAGAATATAAATAGTTGTTCTAATATGTGGATAATATACCATGTCATAATTTAATC
This sequence comes from Trachurus trachurus, assembly GCF_905171665.1. Lineage (NCBI taxonomy): Eukaryota > Metazoa > Chordata > Actinopteri > Carangiformes > Carangidae > Trachurus > Trachurus trachurus. The sequence goes on along the minus strand of NC_139908.1, from coordinate 1,454,002 downwards.
TGATGCTGATGCAATACACCTGGCACTTTAAACTGATGTGCACTTTAGGGCACCGTGCAATACAACTTGGTACCATGCACTCTAGCACTTGCAGGGATGCAAACGGGTCAGGACCAAAAAAGAGAGGAATTTCCCGCTCACCATTAACAAATAAGTACATTACAATATCACGGAAAGGCAATTCCCAGTAGTTCAACCCCAACCAAGTATTGAGTGCATATAGATAGACATAGTTTTCCAGAAGGCCAACATTTCTATATTAAAAATGCTTAAAAAAAAAAAAAAACCTTATTTCCATTTTGGAGATAGTGATTTTTAGGTCTTCACTGAATGTTAGTCATAATTATTACTATTAAAATAAACTGAATAAATAAAGACATGTGATGTTTCATTCAGTGTGTAATGGACATATATATATATATATATATATATATATATATATATATATATATATATATATATATATAATGTGTTAGTTTCACTTTAATTGAACACATTCTACATCGCGGAGGCGACGTCTTTCCACTCAGGGCTTCCTTCACCTCTGAAACGGGGCAGAGCTCCGTGGAAACACCTGCCTGACACAGCAACGTAGGGAACCGTACACGTCCGCGGCGCACAGCTCCACATGCACGGGGGGAAAAACGGCGTCGCCGTTGCACCGACTGCACGCGGACACGCGGCGCTTTAATGAGCGCGCATGTCGCGTCTACATTGGAGGTAGGCTGTTAACAGTATACAGTAATCAGAGACAGCCATGAATGAGTTCGCCTCAGTTTCACGTGATTGTCACTGTCAGCCTGTTAGAAAAACATTTTACTGACCCCAGCTGAGACGCTGAGACCCCCCCTCCCCAAAAAAAAACAAAAACTCTTCGGATCTGAACGATTCACACAAATCACCTAATTGGTCATGAAAAAAGCGAGTTTCGCTTTTCGGCGCGCTGTTTGCATCCATGCACTTGTCACTTTGGCCCAGCACTTTTGCACCTTGCACTTTATCTCTCAGAAACTCTTTAGGTTCCACTACCCATGGCAGTGTTGTAAAAAGGTCAATGTTTTATCTCGTTATAGTTGTTTTGTTATGTCCTTGTTGTCTGCATTGTTATGTCGTTTATAATACTACTATGTATTTCTGTCACTGTACTGTTTTTACTCCGGAGGGAAATCAAACATTGTCCAATAACATTATTGCATTCTTGCAGAATAAGTTTGCATATTAGTACAAGTTTGCACTTGGCGCTCATGACATATCATTGGCCAATTATAAGATCACCTCATATGTAAAGGCAGGAAGAGAGTGGTTGTCTGTAACTTTTTTCACACCTCGGCATGTTGACATTTGGTCGACATCTCACTGTGGTTTCGGATATGGAGACAACTGCTTAAGCTTCAGCGTAATCATCATAAAATAACAGGAACTAAGTCTGCATACTGCTCTATGCACAGCAGACAAGAGCAACTTGCACTTTCTTCAAAGTTCATCTACAGTTCAATCAAGGGTCATAACATAGAAATCTCCATTACACAGAACAAACTGAGCAGCTGGATGAAGTTGAGCTTCCACAGGCTTCCTCTCCTCAGCCTGGACTCACTAAAGCTCCGGCTAGTTGAGATAAAAATGGACCCGAATGCCGAAGCAGAATGATTATTATCAGAATGATAAAAAAGATGATACTATCCCTTTAATAATAACTGCCCCGTACCTGGCGCCGTAGGCCGACGAGGGGTTGTAGGCGGCGCTGGGGCGTCCGTACATCACCGGGTGGCCGTAACCCTTGGACACGGCGTCTCCGTACGACTGCTGGCCCATGAACTGGGAGCTCATCCCCGGCCCCATGCCGGGGCCGCCGCCCGGCATCATGTGACCGCCAGAGCTCTCACCGGGACCCATGGGCGCTCCGTACACCTGCAGAGACACGGGACAGGAAGGAAACAGTTAAAACACACTTACATAATAACATATATATATATAATAGACCGAATCTCCTTGTTGTTTACATTCTACTTCCTGGTAGAAAACCAGCTGTAATTTGAATGAGATCAATAGTAACGAACGAGAGTTTAGCTATATATCATATTTTTCACGCCCTATCACCGTTTAGACAAATCTGAAATGATTGAAGAAACATTACTATTTCTGTGTGTGTGTTTTGTGTTGCTATGTGTTGTATTTATTCAGTTTGGGAGAATCACGGTGTCTAGAAAGCATCAGTGGCTCAGCTGACAGGGACAGCTAACGGTGGTAGCTAAGCTAACGGTAGCTAAGCTAACGGCGGTAGCTAAGCTAACAGTAGCTAAGCTAACAGTAGCTAAGCTAACGGCGGTAGCTAAGCTAACAGCAGGACGTCAGCTGTTAAAACCCTCCCGTTGTCGGACACCACATGAAACTACTCCAGTTAGCTCAGTCATGTTGGAACTCAGATATCCGCTGGAGAAAATATTTTTTCATGGAGCGTTTATTGAGTCACTGAGTTATTAAAGTTAAACAGGTAGCTAACCGTTAGCCCGGCTAATCTATGATAACCATGACTAATTACAAAAATGTGCACACATAAATAGTAATGTTTGTCCAATCATTGGTTTTATAAACTTTACAAACATCAGATTAGTCTAAACGGTGATATAGTGACATGAAAAATTAGATATATATAGAGAAACTCTCGTCCGTCACTATTGTTCTCATGCTGGTTTTCTACCCGGAAGTAGTTGTAAACAACAAGGAGATTCGTCCTATAAAGTCAGTCAGAGAGATGGATCAATAGGCTAATTATAAAACACTGATAAGAGGACTCTTACTGTGAAATGTAATATAACACTATTTAAGCAATATCACACGAGAGGGAGTGCTGTTGTACTGTATATCAGCACGGCTGTGATTCGGTCAGATAATCACACCGTGCTGATATACAGTACAACAGCACGACCTCCAGTGTGATATTGCTTTTATACAACAGTGCTACGAGCGCATTTTTAGAACAGTAATAAACTATAAGAGATTATGATTTGTTTGTTTATTTAATCATTTATTTGGCTCCGCCAACAGAAATAGTTCTGCAACTGGAAGGGAGACAAGGCTGTTGCCAGGCAACACATAAACATTTCATACTAGCTTGCTACTAGCTACAAGCTTCTCCACCGAGCTGCTTCCAGTGCTGGTTCTGGTTCTGAGCCCGTGTCTGATCAGCACCGCAGCAACAGGACCAGCGTGAAGACACAGAGACGTTATCGATACCGTATTACATTTGTTTATCATCTATGTAATCAATATAAACACAGTTGAAGCTAAGTAGCTGAGCTACGTGGCTAACAACAGCTAATGCTAATATCAAAACACATCACCGTCAAAACGTAGTTGCCCCCGCGGCGATTTTTTTTCCAGCCGGGTTAGTAGAGATTTATCTCCAATTAGACGGACCAGGTCAGGTCCAGGTTTTAATGTTCAGGTCCGTTTATAACTGTAGCAGCAGCAGCAGCAGCAGCAGCAGCAGCAGCAGAGAGATGGGGCAGCTCCTGTATGGGGAGCGTGGCTCTGACTTAGCTCCTGTCCAGCTGAACAGCGGAGTGATTATGTCTGTGAAAAGTCCCAGTGCTGTTATACTGTATATCAGCACTATGGAATGTCTCGTTGTCCAATCAAATTGCTCGGTTGGGACCGGTCGGAACTAACTGTTGTATAAAATATATTATCTTCATCTTTGTTTATAGGAGGATGTAGATTTGTAACAGAATATACTGTATGTTACCGGTCCGGGATCTTTAAGGTTGACACCTATTTTACTGAATAATAATCAATAACTGATCAATCATCCAATATTCATCATGTTCATACACTTGTTTGCATTGCTCCTTTTAGTTTTTAATAATTAATGACTGATACTGACTCAGATCACATTATTAAATCAATTAGACCCAAATTAAAATGTAAATTAAAATGTAAATATGATGTCTATTTAATCAAAACAACATACTTATCAAATTTATATATGTTGTTCATCATATTCAGGGTTTCCCCCAGAAAACTTGTTAAGCCCGGTGGTAGGGTGGCACTGGCGGCCCATCCGCGGCCCATCCGCGGCCCATCGCCGGGCCACCGGTGCCCAAGCGTGTTTTTTTGTGACAGGGGCCTGACCCTGACCATTGACTGATGGCAGGGCCCTGTAGGTAACAGATTCATTAATGGAGCAGTAGCATTTATAAGGTGTGATTCCATAAGGCCTTAAGATCAATGTTAAAAGTTGACTGGAAATTTGAAAATATTATCATAAACATCTGTTATTATAAGACATTTATGTACGGTAACATTAAACACCAGCTATAGCAGAGTCTTACAGAAAGGCACTCTTGAAATGCTGTTCAATAACCACAAAAATAAATAAATAATTATAAAATAATATTTAAATAAATAGCATCAACTGTTTGCATTAAAAACTAAAAAGAACAACTGCCTGGTGTCTCCTTTAGCTTTATTTCTCAGATTTTTTTTTTTTATTCTCCGAGATTTTTTACATCTGGAGCATAGACTGTAAAAGATCTGGAGTCACGTAATGACTACCACGCTCTTTTTCCAGTCAGTCGTCATGGAAACGTGACACTCGCGGATTTACTGTTTGGACCAGAGAAAACAAACGTGTGTGATCGCGAACTTTACGAGCTGAAAAATGAAACAATGGATCATTTCCACATCAGGGCAAAGCCCCGCGGCTCACAGGAGTCCGGAGCTCTGACGCTGCAGGGGATATCTATGGCAGGGGACGACGTGCTAACAGCTAACAGCTAACAGCTGCAGCAGCTGACTGACTCTTGGAGCCGTGGCTCGGCTCACGTTAACGTGGACTCGGTGCGTTCCTCTCGGTCAGCTGGTGAAGCAGCGGTCTGATCATAGATGCGGTCTGAGGAGCATGATGTCCGTGACGTGTCCCGTTATGCGCGATGAAGTTGTGACGTTATCAGGTGATGAAAAAGACACCTGATGATCACGTGTTTATGGAGTATAAAAACTGATTTAAATTTTTTTATAAACGATGATTAGCCTGGCGGGGGGTCAAGTAAGGCCTGGCGGCCCGCCAGGCTTATAATACACTGGGGGAAACCCTGATATTCATTCTGAATATGTTCTCCCAGACACTGTAGCTATATCATATCGACATATACATAATACTATAATATATCTACATCCTATATGAGGATGTAGGTTTGTAACATATACAAAATATATGTGACTGATCTGGGATCTTTAAAGTTGATATCTGTATTACTGATTAATAATCAATAAAAAAACTGATCAATCGTACAATATTCCTCATGTTTAGATTTAGACATAAACGCATAATTGTTTACATTGATTCCTCAAACATGTGACAAATCTGTACTGGAGACTCAACATTAAATTTAAATGTAATAATAAATAACTGATATAGACTCAGATTTGGTTATTAAACTGATTTACCCTAATTAAAATGTACATATGATGTTTTTTTAATTATATAATATGATATTTATTTAATGTATATCTGCATATTTATCACAACATACATATTCAATTTTTCGTATTAATTTTTAACACTTTCCTCCACCTATTATATATAGCAATGACATGTAAAGAATATTTATGTAACATAAAATCACACATTTGTTTGGATTATAGATGAAATCGTTCCAACCTCTAATAGGTTTCATATATTTTTATTCAAATATATGCTTTTATTTTGTAGAAATTCCACAATAAAATGAATTTAAAGAGTATAAATGAATGAATGCATCTTTTTTCTCTCTCTGCAGCAGCAGCAGGAGGAAGAGGAGGAAGAAGAAGAGGACTGAGTCATGTGTTACCTGGCTGTGTGTGGGATTGGTCACGCCCCACACTGTGGTTACTACGGAGAGAGATCCTGGGTGCTGATTGGTCCCTGGTTGCCAGGCGACTGGGTCATTGAGGAAGGGGCTGTCGCTGCTGCTGCAGGAGGAAACACAGCTCGGTCGGTTACACGGACACGGATGTGGAGGCTGCCGAGCGTTTCATTCAACACAGCACGAGCCAACACCTTATTATTAGAACATTATTAGATTATTATTAGATTATTAGACCTGTTCTGAGCTGTTCTGTGGAAAAACGAGGCGATGATGTCATTGTTTGATTAACCAATCTGTTGATGTTATTACGAGGAGTCTCTTAATTTAATTACAAACAAAAAATGCATATCAATAATGAACATACATTCAGAAATGTTTAATGAATCTTAAAGCAGAAGTAAGTGGTCCGGTGGTTTTGGCTAATGCTGCGTTCCAGGCAGGCTTTTGAAACCGTAAATTACAGCTTCAAGTCACAACTTACGACTTTGTAGCGTTCCAGGCAACCCACTCGTGTTTTTCCGACCTGTTTTACCGGTGAAAGTCACTATAACAGCCACTCGTAACTTCTGACCCGTGAACTCGTACCAGATCGAACTGGTACGACTTCACAGGTCGGAAAAACACGAGTTACGAGTTTCCTTGAACGCACCATAACAGTCCTCGTCCCTACGTCGCCACATTCACGGCGTTCCTTGGCTGCACACACAGCCCTGCATGCCGTTCTCTCTCCTCATTGGATAAAAACTGTAGGATACGATAAATGTTTTCTCCTCGACTCAGAGCAGAGCAGAGTGACTGACAGACCCGTGTTTCAGACCAAACACTCTATAGAAGTGATTGCTGTCGGAAGATACAACTATTTAAGACTTATATTAACACAAATATATAACTTACTTCTGCTTTAAGTAGTTTGAATTTTTGTTTTTTGGTGTGTACATAAAATAAAGAAAAAAAGAAAAGATATAAAGGATGGATAAACCCGACGTCCCTCCGGTTTCACTTCCTGTTGCTGGAAACCACCACAGCAGCATTACTGTCATTCCAGTTCAGGCTGCGTTCACACCGACCGACCGACCGGTTTCTTAAACACTTCACTGTCACACAAACACACACACAGTCTGTGGAGGAATCAGTAGATTTCCATGGGAGACAGAGCAGTGAACAGTCAATTAACAACCTGAGACGTTTCAGAAACAGGAAGAGTTACTGAGCCGTCGATGGTCTCAGACGTTTGTAACTGAGCTGAATTCACCCACTTGACTTGTTATTGATTTCCTTCCTTCTAGTTTATTTCCACCTGTGAATCTGCAGAGCTGCAGCTTCAGCTCATAAAGATCATTGACCCTCTTCTCTTCTCTCAACATGTAGATTCATCCATTATATCAGTTTATAGATTTATGTTTTACTCTATTCTAAGTCTACTCTTCCTCTCCCTCCTATTGCAGATCTACATTAAAAGGGATAGTTCAACATTTTGTCAAATTGGCCCATTGCCATAATCCCTATAGTCATAGCAGTAGGTTCGTTACCTTTAATTGTCGGTGCAAGCTATTTTTAGAAACTCATCAAATACACAATCCAACAACTCCACAACGCTCTGGTGGACAAGTTGTGAGCTGCACATTCACCACGCTATGAGATAATAACACAACGTTACCACACAGAGTTGTTTTAGAGGGAAATACAGAGACTGTTGATGAAAAACTGTCCCTGAAGGCAACGTGCATCAGTGGTTTTACATGAATTTACCTCTAAGAAATCTGATTGTCTGTTTTATGGGATGTAAAGCCTAAAATCCGTCTGCTCCCATTCTACGCTGCAGAACTACAGTAGAACAGTAGTACTTTCTAAAAATAAAATAAAAAGTTAAACATTTTCTAGAAAAAAAGTGGAAACATTTCTCCAAAAAAGTTTTTTTTTTAAATCTAGAAACATTTGTAATATTTCGCAAAAAAAATAAAAAATACAATTCTCAAAAAAAGTTTTTAAAATTCTAGAAAAAGTGGTAAAATTTAAAGCTGAACCCTCTCAATAACCCCAGTTTGAGAACGATTGCTTTAAAGGGATAGGACACTGCTAGATCAGCAGTGTGTCGTTAATTTGTCTAAATACCAGCTGTTTACAATTTTGTTCAGACGAACTCGGCGCTACTCAAGCTAGCTGTTGTGACCAACGCACTTCCGGTTACTTTCACAAAATAAAACACCCGTTGCCCTTTACATACAGAAAACCATGAGGATAGAATTTGTGCTTTTACATTGAAACAGGAAGCTAACCTACCCTCGATGTAGCTAGCTTGAACCAAAATAAAGCGTCTTTGCTTGAACCCTCCGTTTTGACCGATCTCGTCCCGTTAGCGGCATTTGACCGCTCAAGATGCCTTACCGGAGAGTTTTGTCAGCTCTGAGACGAAGATCGGCCCGCCGGTTTCCATTTAGAGTTGCTGAAGAGTTTCTCTGATGACTTTAGGTGGAGGCAGGCTAACACTACCCATACACTTCCAGTGTTTGAGCTAAGCTAATTAGCGACTTTAGGTGGAGGCAGGCTAACACTACCTATACACTTCCAGTGTTTGAGCTAAGCTAATTAGCGACTTTAGGTGGAGGCAGGCTAACACTACCTATACACTTCCAGTGTTTGAGCTAAGCTAATTAGTGACTTTAGGTGGAGGCAGGCTAACACTACCCATACACTTCCAGTGTTTGAGCTAAGCTAATTAGCGACTTTAGGTGGAGGCAGGCTAACACTACCCATACACTTCCAGTGTTTGAGCTAAGCTAATTACGGGCGATACGGCTCTATCTCCCTTGTTACTGCACGCACAGTGGAAAGGATGGTGTCTATCTGCTGGTCATGGACTCAGGAGTGAGGCATGACACGAAAAGAAATGTTGGTGTATCCCTTTAAAGTGAACTAGGCTCTGCAGCTGATCCAGCAGAAAGTAGAAACAACTCTTCTTTGGTCTGGACCTTGAACGCATCAGCTGGCTGTCACTCAGACTGGACTTCCTGTCTCCTAGTACACATCTCAGGAGGAGGAGGAGGAGGAGGTGAGGTGTCACATGGTTCACCTGAGGACACACTGTCACCACGGCAGCAGTGTGTGTGTGTGTGTGTGTGTGTGTGTGTGTGTACCTTTGTGGAGTGGGAGGCAGGGAGGGTTTCATGGAGTTGAGGGGGTTCATCGGACGGAGGTGGGATCATCAGATCATCCACTGTCCTGGAGGAGGAGGAGGAGGAGGAGGAGGAGGAGGAGGAGGAGGAGGAGGAGGAGGAGGGAAGAGAAAAAGGAGGAAGAGGAAGAAGAGGAGGGAGAAAAGGAATAAGAGGAGGAGGAGGGAGGAAGAGGAGGAGGAGGCAGCCGCCCTAACAGGAGGAAGAGGAGGAGGGAGGAGAAAGAGGAAGAAGAAGAAGAAGAGGAGGAGGACGAAGAAGAGGAGGGAGAAGGAAAAGGAGGAGGATGAGGAAGAGGAGAATGGAGGAGAAAGAGGAGGAGGAAGAAGAGGAGAGAGAAGGAAAAGAAAGAAGAGGAGAGAGAAGGAAAAGGAAGAAGAGGAGGATGAGGAAGAAGAGGAGGGAGAAGGAAAAGGAGGAAGAGGAGGAGGAAGAAGAAGAGGAGGGAGGAGAAAGAGGAGGAGGAACAGGAGAGTGAAGGAAAAGGAGGAAGAGATTAGGATGAGGAGGAGGAGAAGGGAGGAGAAAGAGGAGGAGGAAGAAGAGGAGAGAGAAGGAAAAGGAGGAAGAGGAGGAGGACGAAGAAGAGGAGGGAGAAGGAAAAGGAGGAGAGAGAAGGAAAAGGAGGAGAGAGAAGGAAAAGGAAGAAGAGGAGGAGGAGGGAGGAGAAAGAGGAGGAGGGAGAAGGAAAAGGAAGAAGAGGAGGGGGAGAAAGAGGAGGAGGAAGAGGAGGGAGAAGGAAAAGGAAGAAGAGGAGGGAGAAGGAAAAGGATGAGGAGGAGGGAGAAGAGGAGGAAAAAGGAAGAGGAAGAAGAGGAGGAGGAGGAAGAAGAGGAGGGAGAAGGAAAAGGAGGAAGAGGAGGAGGGAGGAGAAAGAGGAGAAAGAGGAGAGAGACAGTTACTGCACAGCAACTATTTATCATCACCGTGGCCACACAAAGACACAGACAGAGAGAGAGAGCCCTCCCACACACACGCACTTTAATCTGTGTGTGTGTGTGTGTGTGTGCACATCAAAACGTTAGCCTATCACTGACGGCTGCAGCTCTGATACCTCAGAGGAGGAGGAGGAGGAGGAGGAGGAGGGAGAGGAGCTAAATTTAGCTTAGCTGATTTCAAAAGGAATTTAAGAGAACAGAGATGTGAAGAGGCAGCACACACACTCCTCTTTCTCTCTCTCTCTCCCTCTCTATCTCTCTATCGTTCCTCCATTTGATTCATTTATTGTCTGTTTTCTCTGGTTCCTCCTCCTTCTTCACCTCCTCCTCCTCTTCCTTCCTCCTCCTTTTCTTCCTCCTCCTCCTCTTCCCTGTAATGATTTTCTTTATCTGATAGTTACCGACTGACAACATGCTAATTCTCCAACATCAGAGCTCGGCTGCAGCTTCCTCCTCCTCCCTCCTCCTCCTCCTCCTCCTTCTCCTTCTCTTCCTTCCTCCTCCTCCTCCTCCTCCTCCTTCACCTCCTCCTCCTCCTTTTCCTCCTCCTCCTCTTCCTCCCTGTAATGATTTTCTTTATCTGATAGTTACCGACTGACAACATGCTAATTCTCCAATATCAGAGCTCGGCTGCAGCTTCCTCCTCCCTCCTCCTCCTTCTCCTCCTCCTCCTCCCTACTCCTCCTCCTCCTCCTCCCCTCTTTCTTTCTCCGTTTCTCTTTCTGTTTTTTTGTGCACTTTGCAGATTTGGGTCAGACTCAGACAGCAGCAGCCTACATGTTGTATAGGAACTCGATCACATGACCGACAAATACCTGCACTGCCTCCAATCACATCGAGGCTATAAAGCAGCTAAAGGAGGAGGAGGAGGAAGGAGGAGAAAGAGGAGGAGGAGGGAAGAGGAGGTGTGTGAGCTGAGCTGTCTGTCTCCATCAGATGTTGCAGCACAGTTTGTACCTGCAGAGGAATCACTGACTGAGACACTCTGTTCCCTCTGCCTCTTCTCCTCCTTTAACCTCCTCTTCCTCCTCCTCCTCCTCCTCCTCTTCCTCTTTTCTAATCTCACTCCTCACAAACAAAACAAAACAAAACAAAACAAGAACTACAACTGCTGTTAATTTACATTATCATCATTTAATCTGCTGGTTATATTCAGTCTGAACAATCCAACAGGAAACAATGAGAAACACAAATTGTGCAAATGGTGTGAAATAATGTAATGTAATGGTATGTAAGTATTGATTATTGCAAATATTTCAAATCTACGATGGAGCATTAGGGCCACATTGCGAAATAAAAAAATCACAAACTTTGAGAATAAAGTCGTAACTGTGCGACTTTATTCTTGTAAATTTTCGACTTTATTCTCATAAATTTACAACTTCATTCTTGTAAATTTTCGACTTTATTCTCATAATGTTATGACTTTTTTCTCGTAGGAAATAAATCTACGACTTTATTCTCGTAGGAAATGTACGACTTTATTCTCATAAATTTACAACTTTATTCTCGAAGTTTGTGTTTGTGTTTTTTTTTCACATCTGAGGTTGTGTAGCTCCGATCAGGATCAATTAAATCTCCGATCATCAGTTGAACTCTACAGTAGCAGTGTCAGTGTTGAAGCGTTGTGCTGCAGCTCGTTAAACGCTCATTAAACAGCAAACAAACACCTCGTTACATGATTCATTAACCGACTCTGACTTCAGTTTTAATTCACAGGTGATCAATCGATCAGCTGATTAAATGATCACACAGGTATCAGTAGAATATCAGTTTGATTATTGATTATCAGCTCAGGTCTTTCTACCCTCACGACTTCTGTCCAACCTCTGGAACAAAACCAGACATTTGAGGATGTCGACTTAAATACATAAATTTGTGTTGTTTTATCAAAGTCACATGTTTTTCAGATTTAACAATAATCAATTGATTGATTTTAGAGAACAGATATAAGTAGTAGTCTTAAAGTGAAATGTGCCAGATATGATTTATTACTAATATTTGACACAAAAAAGGGTATAAAGCTACAGCCTTTGATACAATATAATATAATGTATCATTAGTATTATATATAATATTTACAGTTTAATATCCTAAAGAATATTTATCAGTGTAAACTCAGCAGCTCAGACAGTTTTGTGATATTTTCTATTATGTGCATTTTCAAAAGAATTGAAAAACACTACATTATATTGGCTGATAACTGATATTCAATATACAATTCTGCACTATTTGAAATTTTTAAATGATTCAATCCTTTTCTTATTTAAGTTAGTTTGGACTAACTAAACTAAACTAACTAAAATCTAAAACTATGGATATGTACTTAACAGTTTAACATCAGAAGCTAATGTTTACTTTAATTTTTTAAATGATTTGTGATTGATCAATATGTTGTTCTGTCAGAAAACACTGAGAAATCAAACTGACAAAAATATTCAGTTCAAACTGAGACTGATAACTAATGTAAACAATCAATTATAATTATTAATCACTGATCAGTTGTGCAGTTCTAAGGTTATAAGATATTTACAGCAGAACTAACATGAACAATTCTTCTTATTATTAATTAGTCAACCTGTTGGTTCAGCAGTTAATTGATCAGAACCACAAAGTGCTGAACCCACAGAAGCTTCACAGTCGTCAATAATCCACTAATTGAAATTTAGCCTAGTCAGCAATTATTCTGATCAACAATTAATCATGTTTTTAATTTAAAAATAATCCATTCAGTTGGTTGGAGCCTCATGAACTCAACTCTTTGTCTCTGTTAAATGAAATCCTCTGGTTTTTAAACATGAAATCCCATTGGCCAATCAATTAAACAACTGGGAGAGAGAAATCAATTATGTAAATGACTGTTAGAAACAGCAACAGACTAAACGATTGGTCAATTATAGTTGAACTGAGAATTTTCTGCTTTTCATTTTACAGAATAAAACAACTGATTCAATAATGAAACTAATCAGTATAACAGACTTGATATTAACTATTATAAATGGCTGCACGCAGGTTTATCATGAGATAATCAATTAAAAACCTCAGACAGAGAAGCAGGAAGAGGGATCACCCCGCCACAATAAAAGCCCAGGGGACACTGAGGTGAACCTAATTAATAAAAAGCTTTAAACGAACAACAACAGTGTGTTGAGCTACAGGTGTCATCAAGTTACCATGACAACATCCTCAATCATTGTCCACACAATGCAGCATTGATTAGTTGATTGACTAGAAAATTAACGATGCATTCAGGTACACTTGTTGCTTTAAGATGTGCTGTCTCTTCTATTCTTAATCTGCTGCTTCCTGCTCGTTATCCACCGCTTTTATTTTATTGAACTTTCTATGGCAGACGGATTTCCACTGAAGATGGACGATAAAGACAATCAATCAATCAATCAATCAATCAATCAATCAATCAATCAATCAATCAATCAATCAATTAACTGATGAATTCCAGCCATTTTTCAAATATAATTGGTTGAAACAAGCTGTCTGATTGTACTAACTTGGGCTTCAGCCATGTTTCAAACAATATTACCAAACATTTATCAATTCAAGCTTCTTAAGAAATCAATAATTGGATAAAACAAAGCTATCTGATGGTATTGATCTGGGCTTTTGCCAGTTGTCTTAGTAAAAAACTTAGTTAGTACTTCATTATGTCGTCAGTTTGAGTTTTGTTTTCTGTTTTTATCCAGTTGTTCTTCTTTAAATCTAATTTCATGAGTCAGCTTTTTCCATTTGGTTCATTTCTTCACTAATCAACATTGAACCTGAGCCAGATTCAAGCTAATAAAGTCAAATAATCTGTGTGTAGAGGGGGGGAAATGTTGGGATGAGCTGCCTTCTAATGAAAAATATTCAGCTTTTATCCAAAAACTGCTGCTCACAGTGTTTAAAGGGATAGTTCACCCAAAATTGAAATTTCACTCATTATATCAACTCACACGCCTCATGTGGACTAAGGGCTGGGAGAAGTTTCAGAGTCCTCCGTGGCTTCTCTGAGTTACAGGGGGTCTCGGCGTAGCAGTGCATGTCCATATAACGGTTGCAAATGGATACCAACTGTCTTCGTAACAAAAAGACACACCAAAAAACATCCAAATACCTCCATGCTGCTAAAGCTCCTCTTCCCGGTTCGTCAAATTTGACAAACCGGGAAGAGGAGATTCGAGAAGCTTCTGCTACAAAACAAGCTTGAAATATAGACTTATTTAATTTTTTTCGGGACAATTTCGCATTTCAGGGCTTCAATACAAGACGGACATTACATACGAGCAGCATGGAGGTATTTGGATGTTTTTGGTGTGTCTTTTTGTTACGAAGACAGTTGGTATCCATTTACAACCGTTATATATGTATATGTAATGTCCGTCTTGTATTGAAGCCCCGAAATGCGGAATTGTCCCGAAAAAGATTAAATAAGTCTATATTTCAAGCTTGTTTTGTAGCGGAAGCTTCTCAAAGCTCCTCTTCCCAGTTCGTCAAATTTGGACGAACCAGGGTCCATCCTCTTCCCAGTTTGTCCATGGAGGTATTTGGATGTTTTTTGGTGTGTCTTTTTGTTACGAAGACAGTTGGTATCCATTTGCAACCGTCATATGGACATGCACTGCTACGCCGAGACCCCCTGTAACTCAGAGAAGCCACGGAGGACTCTGAAACTTCTCCCAGCCCTTATATTAGTCCACATGAGGCGGGTGAGTAGATAGATAATGAGTGAAATTTCAATTTAGGGTGAACTACTGTATCCCTTTAACTGAACCATTAATAATGAGGATAATCAGCAGATTAATTGATAATGAGAACAACTGTTGCATGATGCTGCCTTGCCTTCTCTTCCCCTGAGAGTTTGGAGCTGCAGGTAGAAAGAGCAACAACACAAAAACATGCAGAGGGAGCCAAACAGCAGTGAAAACATCTGGAGCAGCAGCAGCAGCAGCAGCAGCAGCAGCAGCAGCAGCAGCATTAATCCAGTCTCTCCAGTCTTCAGTCTGGTTCAGCAGGTTTTTACGACCCACCACAGCACCACAGCCTCCATGTAAACACTGACCCACTCTGACTCAGGCTCTCCGGCTCTCTGGCTGCAGGCCAACACTACATGTTATTGTGCCCATGATATGTTCAGGAAGTCACGGCCAGAGGGGGAAAAAAAACAGGCATGGCAACCTCACACTAACACACACACTAACACACACACACAGATACAGACACATTGCAACACACACAGCAACACCGAGCTGCTGTGTTGTGCATGGAGGGAATGTACTGTAATACACAGAGATGAGCCTGTGTTATTAAACATGCATAGGAATCTCTGCCTCCCTCTTTACAAATGATGATTGGTTATTGATCTATTGATAGATGATTGATCAGTCAGAGATCTATATGTTGTATCTGCACCTTCTTCCTGCTGCTGCTGCTGCATCCATACAAACACAACGTGCTGCTATTTCTGCTGCTGCTGCTCACACTTGCAGCAGCAGAACAGAACAGAACAAAGCATTTCTCTACAGAGGTGTGTGTGTATATGTGTGTATGAGTGTGTGCATGAGTATGTGTATATATGAGTGTGTGAATGTGTCTAAAAAAAATGCGAATAGCAGATGTGTTCTTTCTCTTACCTGCCTCAGCTGCTGCTCAATAAACGCAGATCCGCGGTAGGAAAGAAACCCCCCAAAAAAGGGGGAATAAAATAAAAACGTGGTAAAAGAAAAGGCAGCAGCAGCAGCTCCTCTTGGTCCCGGGTGAAGCCGCCTGTTGTGTGTCTGTGTCGGTGTCGCAGCCTGACAGCGTTAAGTTTCCCCCTGTGTGTGTTGTGTTGTCTTGTTGTTGGAGCTGGTTGTGGTTGTAGAGAGAGACGGAGAGGCTCTTTAACCACCGCTGCCTCTACCACTGCTGTTAGCTGTTAGCTCCGTTATTAGCCTCTAACGGCTAACCGGGCTAACTAACTAACTAACGTCAACTTTAGCTCGGTTTCCCGCTACAGGAACCGGACGTGTTGAGCCCGTTAAAGCCGAACCGAGCCGAGCCAAGTGACTGACTGACTGTCGGCTGTCTTACCGTCCCCTCTGCCCCCTCCTTCAGGCTGTCACAACCACCGTGAAGCCGCCGCCGCTGCTGCTACTGGTGCTACTGCTATGTGTGTTAGCTGTTAGCTGTTAGCTCGGCGACATTAGCCAGCGGCGGCTAACGGAGCTAACGGAGCTAGCAGCAGCAGTGTCGCAGTGCTCAGCCTCTTAACCCGCTGTTAGTTACTATCACATCTGATGCTGCTTCTCCTCCTCTTGTCTGTTCCCACATCCCAGAATAATAATAACAGGGAGGAAGTTCTCTACTACTGACTGAACACGTTGGATTGTTATTTAATGGAAACTGTTTTATATTTATAGCCTATGAGGAGGTTAACCAGCTGACTAAGTAGGCTAATTAACTTGTAACTAAGTAAGTAAGTAAAAGAAGACTAGTTGGTGTCAGACAGAGAGCCTCTGGCCGCGGCCATAACCTGGCGCCTCGCTGCACCTCCCTCATTGCACAATGACCCTGTAATATATTCATGAGATCACAGGCTGAGGAGAGAGAGTTCCTCCAGACAGACTGACACTCCTTCTCCACAGGCAGCACTCACTCACTCACCGTTAGTTACTGTTACTGACTGTTTAGCTACTGACTGACTGACTGACTGTTTACTGACTGCGTGTTTCTTAATTTCTCATATTGATTTTGTGTGATTTAACGTTATCGAACAACTTAATCAGTACTGCTATTGCACTAAAATTATCATTTTTTAATTTTGGCGCCAGAATTGACCTGTCATTCTCTTCATAATGTGGGGCAGATGGAAGGTGTGTTATAGATCTGATGAAAAAAAAAGTACCAGTTTTATTCTGTCAACCACATGTGGGCCACAATGATTCAACAGAACTGAGCCACACGTATTCTGTATGTGACCCATGAGCCATATCATTATTTGAATTTAGTTTACTCCTGGTAGAAGTCTGGTTTTGTTATGGTTCAGTTTGGGCTTATATACCTTAGAGCCAGATGTGGCCCATCATTCACTTCCAAAAGTGGGCCAGATGAAAGGTTTAGTGTATATTAGTTTAGGTTCTGGGTAAAATCTGGATTTTGGTCTGTCAGCCACATGGGGGCCACATAAGAGCCAGTAGGCTTTACCTGAACACAGCCATACAGGCAGGCCCTATGAAGCCCAGCTATAAGCCATATGTAGTTGGTACAGTTCTGGTAGAGGTCTGGTTATGTTATGGTTAAGCATAGCTTTCATATACTTGGGCCAGATATGGGCCGTCATTCACTTCCGTAAGTGGGCCAGATCTTTGCTGTTTATTTGGGCCACATCCAAGCCAAAGGAACTTTGCTATTAGGGTGACAGTTTACAGGTTCCCAACCCAACTTTTACAGTCTATGTTCCCAACCTTTTTTGGCTCGCGACCCCATTTTTACATCACAAATTTCTGGCGACCCCGCGATCACGTGATTTGCTGTCAGTCAAGATTGAACTCGATTTATATTCGATAAAGTGAAAGTATAGAATAGTACAGTGGTTCCCAAACTTTTTGTGGCCAAGGCACACCAAAGGACAAGTAAAAATCTCAAGGCACACCTATTGTTCAAAATAGCCTTCATAACACGTGTTATCACTTATATCATGTAAAATATCTAATGTGCATAATTATTTAATAATGCCAAATAAAATGTGACAAAGACAACTAGGTTACATTACTCACGAAATCATATTTATTAACAAAATATTTAAAAAATATTAATTTGAAACTTTATCAAATTAGGCTTCATCAAAGCAGCAATACAACCATTTAAACCAGACAGGTCACAATAAGGCAAAGGAAACTTTGCAAAATGTCATCACAGAGAACTGTCAATGCAAGGAAGCTGCACCGTCCATGGTCCTACAGATTGATCAGTATTGAAACATATTGTGCGAAATATGGGGTTCTCTTTGAGGTTTTGTTTTTTAAGAATTGTTTTTAGGTATAGAGTTTGCCTCTGTATTATGAAATGAGCGCATACAAAGTACTGATAGTAAATTAAAAATAATTATTTTTTGTGTAGTTGTATATTGCAATAATAATGTATGGTTGTCACAAAATCCCACAGCACACCTGGACTTGCCTCACGGCACACCGTTTGGGAACCACTGGAATAGTACAATTCTTTATCAATTACTAGACATTTCAGGCGGCCCCATTTGAATTCCAGGCGACCCCACGTGGGGTCCCGACCCCAAGGTTGAAAAGCACTGGTTTACTGACTGACTGTTTACTGACTGACTGTTTAAATTGACTGAGCGACTGTTTACTGACTAACTGACTGTTTACTATTTGCTGACTGACTGTTTACAGAGCAGCAGATCACCATGACATCACCTGAGCATGATCACATGTTCTGTGATCAGTGCATCATACATCATGTTGGATATATGATCTTCATGCACCTGCAGCTCCTCCACATGCAGCTGCACAATAACTACACCACTATGTTATTGTCTCCATATGATTCATTTGGACTGACTGTATGTCCAATTATCCATGATACAATAAGATGACTAAAGACCAACTGAAAATACAAAAACAAGACAAAAAACTTACTGAGAATACAAGGATAAGATTATGAATTTCCTTAAAATACAAAAACAACTCTAAAAAACCCACAAAAACGAGACAAAAGCATGCTAGAAATTCAAAGAAATGAATCAAAACATTCTAAGAAATCAAGATTAAAAGACTAAAAATTCATTGAAAACATTACACACAACTAAAACTTGCACATGTTCAGCACCAAACAGGAAACACTAATATAGCACACAAAAAAAAACTTTATTGATGTAAAAAGGAATGAGGAAGGAGCTCTCAGTTCCCTAAAGAAAACTGCACCTTTATTCAAGCCAAACTGTTGCAGGTGGATTTTTTAAGCCAAACACTGTAAGAAGAAGCCAAGTGTGTTTGGCTTCAACAACAGGTTTGATGATCCAAAAACCAGATCGGATCGAAACGAGGAACTCCAGCTGGAAGTTCTGGACATGAACGTCATCCCAGACAGAGGTGGATCATGTTTCACTGAGTGTGTGTCCAAAGTATCAGATGAACAGGGTCAGAACCTGAAGATACAGAGCTGTGGGGTTGAATAATAATAAAGATTTATACAGATTCAATATTATATGGAGCCTGAAATACAGGAATTAAAATCAGCTGTTTCCCTGTAGAGTCGTAAAACTGTCCTAAAACCTTATGCTTGTAAGATAGTTAAAAGGAGAAACTCCAGTGAAGACACTGAGAAGGAAGTTTTTTTTTTCCGGGTTGAAATTCCTGTTTCATCCGAGCAAGGGACCGGTCACAATAAAGAGAGGGACCAGTCACAATAAAGCGAGGGACCGGTCACAATAAAGCGAGGGACTGGTCACAATAAAGCGAGGGACCAGTCACAATAAAGCGAGGGACCGGTCACAATAAAGTAGTCACAATAAAGAGAGGGACCGGTCACAATAAAGAGAAGGACCAGTCACAATATAGCGAGGGACCAGTCACAATAAAGCGAGGGACTGGTCACAATAAAGCGAGGGACCAGTCACAATAAAGTGAGGGACCGGTCACAATAAAGAGAAGGACCAGTCACAATATAGCGAGGGACCAGTCACAATAAAGCGAAGGACCGGTCACAATAAAGAGAGGGACCGGTCACAATAAAGAGAAGGACCAGTCACAATAAAGCGAGGGACCGGTCACAATAAAGAGAGGGACCGGTCACAATAAAGAGAGGGACCGGTCACAATAAAGAGAAGGACCAGTCACAATAAAGCGAGGGACCGGTCACAAAAAAAACGTGTCCCCAGATTGG
Organism: Trachurus trachurus; assembly: GCF_905171665.1. Taxonomy (NCBI): domain Eukaryota; kingdom Metazoa; phylum Chordata; class Actinopteri; order Carangiformes; family Carangidae; genus Trachurus; species Trachurus trachurus. The sequence goes on along the minus strand of NC_139908.1, from coordinate 1,434,166 downwards.
TCCCTCGCTTTATCGTGACTGGTCCTTTGCTTTATTGTGTCCCCCAGAAACACTTCCTGTTGTGTTGAGTTGTTTTCTGAATTTGCAGCACGTTTCAGTCTTTGAATGTGTTTTCTGAAGCTTCAGTGGTTTGACAAGTGTTTTAGAAATGGTTTTTTTTTTATGTCTTCATTGTTTTTATTTCCTTTTATTTTTTTCCCCTTTTTATGACTTTACTTGTTAATTATTTTTCATCTCCTCACATATCCGTCCCTTGTATTACATCATCCGTGGTTCCTCCTGGTCTCACTGGTCCTCGTGTTTCACAGGTCGTGTATTTGTCTTTCTGTCACTGTTTTTCATTTTTTTAATTATTTATTTTATATGTGCCGTTTTTATGTCACTTTGTAAACCTTTGTTTTTTTAAAATAAATAAAGGATAAATGAAGGAATCATCATTATTATTATTAATGAATATAAAGTATAAACATACAGTTATAACGAAGTCAATTGAACACATTTATTTAACTCCTCCTCCTCCTCTTCGTCGTCTTTCTTTCTTTATCTGTAGCTGAAACAACAACGAGGCAAAAAAACCTGTTCTGATTCATTTGAAGAGGAGGATTCCTACATTTTTGCGTAGTAGCTACACCTGAATGTATAACACACACACACACACACACACACACACACACACACACACACACACACACACACACACACACACACACACACACACACACACACACACACACACACACACAGAGGTATAGTGTGTGTGTGTGTGTGTGCAGTCATTAGAGGTGTCTGCAGTATCTTGCCAGAGGGCAGCGCAGTGTGGAAAATAAAAAAGTCCAACAACCAGCCTGTGTTTTTCAGACCTCTGTTGCCCTGGAAACAGGTGCTGAGATTTCCCATTTCTTCATTTTTCTCTCTACACACACACACACACACTATCCATATCACCTCCCCTCCTCCTCCTCCTCCTCCTCCTCCTCCTCGACACTCCACTCTGCTGCTGCTGCTGCTGCTGCTGCTTTCTGCTTCTTCCTCCCCCACGACCTGCCGCATAGTACAATCACACACACGCACGCACACACACACACACACACACACACACACACACACACAGAAACACACACACACACAGAGTCCCAGTGTACTGCAGCAGTCATTTTACAATGTCACAGGACAGAGGAGGAGGAGAAGCTGGGAGGAGGTGCAGCGTTGACCCCGCACTGACTCCGGATCAGAGCTGCAAGGAGGAGGAAGAGGAGGAGGAGGAGGAAGGAAGAGGAGGAGGAAGAGGAGGAGGAAGAAGAGGTGGAGGATGAAGAGGAAGGAGGTGGGGGAGGAAGGAGGAGAAGGGAGGAGGAGGAAGAAGAGGAGGGAGAAGGAAGAGGAGGAGGAAGAGGAGGGAGGAGAAAGGGGGAGGAAGGAGGAAGAGGAGGAAGGAGGGAAGAAGAGGAGGAGGAAGAGGAGGATGGAGGAGGTGGGGGAGGAGGAAGAGGAGGAGAAGGGAGGAGGAGGAAGAGGAGGAGGAGGGAGGAGGAGGAAGAGGAAGGAGGAGGAAGGAGGAAGAGGAAGTAGGAAGAGGAGGAAGAGGAGGAGGAGGAGGAAGAGGAGGAGGAAGGAGGAAGAAGAGGAAGGAGGAGGAGGAGGGAGAAAGAGGAGGAAGAAGAGGAAGGAGGAGGAGGAAGAGGAGGAGGAGAAAGAGGGAGGAGAAGGGAGGTGGAGGAAGAGGAGGAGGAGGAGGAAGAGGAAGGAGGAGGAAGAAGAGGAGGAAGAGGAGGAGGGAGGAGGAAGAGGAAGAAGGAAGAGGGAGAAGAAGAGGAGGAGGAAGGAGGAAGAAGGAAGAGGGAGAAGAAGAGGAGGAGGAGGAAGGAGGAGGAGAAAGAGGAGAAGGAGGAAGAGGAGGAGGAGGAAGAGGAAGGAGGAGGAGGAGTAGGAGGAGAAGGAGGAAGAGGAGAAGGGAGGAGGAGGAGGAGGAGGAGGAGGAGGAGTAAAGACATTTCTCTCTCTCTCAGATTGTAGAAAGTGCTTCTTCATCTGCTGCTTGTGATGGAGGCAACAAGGTTAAAGAGAGGGGACAGAGTGTGTGTGTGTGTGTGTGTGTGTGTGTGTGTGTGTGTGTGTGTGTGTGTGTGTGTGTGTGTGTGTGTGTGTGTGTGTGTGAGGCAGATGGTTCTCCATATTGCTACACACACACACACACACACACACACACACACACACACCTATTTCATAACTGTTGTGAATATTCATGTTCGTGGAAGTGGAGGAGGAGGCACACGTGTCGTACATGACATGGGACACACACACACACACACACACACAGACACACACACACACACACACAGACACACACACACACACACACATACAGACACACACACACACACAGTGCAGTGCAGCAGCGTGTGTGTGCGTGTCCTTTTTAAGTCATCCTCCTCTTGTTTCTGCTCCGTTCTGTTCTGGTGCATTCCTGTGTAGTGACTTCTCTCTGGCAGACACACAACATTCCTGACGCACAACAACACACACACACACACACACACACACACACACACACACACACACACACACACACACACACACACACACACACACACACACACACACACACACACACACACACACACACACAGAGGCAGGGAGCTCCTCCACCCTTTCACTGCCTTAAACACACTGAGCTGCAGCTGGAGCAGCAACACACACACACAACAACACACACACACACACACACACACACACAGACACACACACACACACACACCACACACACACACACACACACGTGGGGTTGTCAGGATCATGATGTCATTCACCTCGTCTGTTTAAACATACACCTGATGACAATCAAGAGCAAATCTGATAAAGGAACGTGTGAAACGCGTTGTTCGCCCCTTCTGTTTTCACTTTTGATAATAAATCTTGTCTATAATCCTACGCTCTAGTGTGGACTGGAAGTTTAATTTTTACTGTGATTGATCCTGCACCAGCTGGCACCTAGAAGAAGCACTTAATTACTGTGCACGGGACTTACAAACTTTATCATAAAAGGTATATGATCTGAGAGTCTCCAGTTTACAGTGGGGACTCTAGTCCAGTGGTTCTCAACGTGGGGTCTACCCTAGGGGTCCTTGAGAGATCTGAAGGGGGTCCCCAATTTATTTCTTGAAAATGTACCACTTTTTTCTGGAAGGTTTTTTTTTTTTTTTTTTAACCACTTTTTCTAGATCTTTTTTTTTTCTTTTACTTTTATTTGCTCTTGCTTTTAACTCTGTTTTTAGTGTTTTGTTTGTTTTTATTCTGTCTTATGTTTCTTTTTTTATGTTTTGTCTTTATGTAAAGCACATTGAGTTGCCTTGGTATGAAATGCGCTATATAAATAAAGATGCCTTGCCTTGCCTTGCCTTTCTTATTTTGAACATTTTTTTATGAGAAATTTTACCACTTTTTTCTAGAAGTTTTTTTTAACACTTTTTAGTTTTAGAAATTTTACCACTTTTTTCTAGAAAATTTTTACTTTTGTATTTTTATTTTGAACATTTTTTACAAGAAATTTTACCACTTTTTTAAAGAAAATTTTTATTTATTTTTTATTTTTTACTTTTTTTTTTGAGAATTTTTACCACTTCTTCCCAGAAATGTTTAAATGTTTTTGGAGAAATTGGACCACTTTTTTCCAGAAATTTCTCTATAATATTTCCAAAAAGTCACGCCATTGGCCCTAATTTAAAAGTATAAAAAAGTAATGTTCTTCAGTCTCAGAACAAATATTTGTGTATTTCTGGTGTTTACTTCTAAATTTGGTCCAATGGGGGTCCGTGGTCTAATTTGTGTCAATTTAGGGGTCCTTGATGTACAAAAGGTTGAGAAGCACTGGTCTAGTCCACCAGACAACAGCTTCACTCCTGAGTCTCCTGGATGGTTGTAGCTCAGGTCCAGGTGTCTCAGGTGGGAGGGGTCGGAGCTCAGAGCTGAGGCCAGAGAAGAACAGCTGATCTCTATGACCGGACAATTTGACAACCTACACACACACACGCACACACACACACACACACGCACGCACGCACGCACGCACGCACGCACGCACGCACGCACGCACGCACGCACGCACGCACGCACGCACACACACACACACACACACACACACACACACACACACACACACACACACACACACACATCTCTGTCGGGTCTGTCAGTCACTCTGCTCTGCTCTGAGCCCAGGAGAAAACGTTTCTCGTATCCTACAAGTTTTATCCAATGAGGAGAGAGAACGGCATAAAGGGGCAGTCCTCTCTGTGTGTGCAGCCAAGGGATGCGCGTGAATGTGGTGACGTAGGGACGAGGAACAATAGATCCATGACGAGGGCGGGGGCTGCTAACTCCGTCGGCTGACAAGACGTTATGGTGCGTTCAAGGCAACTCGTAACTCGTGTTTTTCCGACCTGTGAAGTCATACCAGTTCGATCTGGTACGAGTTCACGGGTCAGAAGTTACGAGTGGCCGTTATAGTGACTTTCACAGGTAAAACAGGTCGGAGAAACACGAGTGGGTTGCCTGGAACGCTACAAAGTCGTAAGTCGTGACTTGAAGCTGTAATTTACGGTTTCAAAAGCCTGCCTGGAACGCAGCATTAGCGAAAACGACCGGATCGCTTACTTCTGCATTAACAACAGAACTCATTATTTCTACTTATTATAAGCAGTAGTAGCAGTATTAGTTTTAGTAGTAATATCAACAACAATATAGTATTTGTGGTAGTAAAAGTAATAGTAGCAGTAGTAGTAGTTGTAGTAGTAGTAGTAGTAGTACTATATCAGTATTACTATAAACCGAGGAGTTGAATCAGTGACTTGGTCTCTGGCGCCACCTGCTGGTCACTGATGTGAACTGACTCTGCTCTGTCACTGCACAAGATAAGAATCATAATCATTATTATTATTATAGAATCAAATATATTGTTCATGTTTAATAAGTGAATTAATTTTGATTTGTGGTCGAATTATAATTTAATTGACCATTAAACAATAATGTATTTAGCCTATAATAAAAAAGAGAGTGAGAATGAGTTCATTTAGACCAAATGTCCTTCATGTTGTTTCTAGTTGAACTTTATCATTCATATTTTTGATTTTCATAATTAGATTTTTTTTTAAAGGATGTTTACATGGAACCGAAAGTGACATTATAATACAAGAGAACGAAGCGTGTAAAAAAAAGTGATACAGTTTTATAAAGTTGATTAACTCAGTTAAACGGTGATTATTGATTATTATTGTGATCATGAAGGTGAGTATTATTGAAGAAGAAAAAGAAAAAGAAAAGTAAAAGTAGCCTAAAAGTAAAGAGATAAGTTGTGTTTATGACTCTGTTTTTCAGCTTCACTTTCGTTTTCGCCTGAAACAGAAACTAAACTTCACGTTGTTTGCTGTCGGTCGGCTGTGTTTCTGGGGCTCGAACCTGCTGTGACGGTGTAGCTACAAACCCCGTTAAACGTCGAACAGCTCGTGGACAGGTGAGCGGACAGGTGAGTCGGTGTGTTGTGTTGTGTTGTGTGTGTCGGTTCATGTAGGCCTACCTAGAGAATCCGAGTCCGAGTCCTGATTCACCTGCAGCTGATCGATAATAATAATCTGTGTTTTAGTGTTTCTAATCTGAATCTGAATCTGTTAAAACACATGGACAACATCTGGATTAATGACGTCACAGCTGCTGTTTTATTCACAAACTTTGTTTTATTTATTCAGGTCATAGCTACTGTAATGTTACTTTTACAAAAAAACAGTACATGATTAAAATGATCCGTGATTTTAAGTAGGCTAGCTGCATCATAACTGCGACATAAAAAATCTAACCGTTTTGAAATCGGACAAAAACTGAGCAAGTTGTGGTGATTATAGCAGAACATGCAGCAGAGGCTAAATGCTCTGAGGGAGAGAGTTGACCTTACCAAGATGGCCGCCGTTCTGGTTACGTTACAGACTGTTTGTTATTTTAGAATAGGCTATATTTATACACACACACACACACACACACACACACACACACACACACACACACACACACACACACACACACACACACACACACACACACACACACACACACACACACACACACACACACACACACCACAGCAAAATGTTCAGTTTCTCTGGTTTTCTCTGGTGTTTGAGTAAAATGAACATTTTTGTTTTATTCTATTAAAGGGACAGTTCAACATTGTGTCAAATTGGCCCATTGCCCATAATCCCTATAGTCATAGCAGTAGGTTTGTTACCTTTTTAATTGTCGGTGCAAGCTATTTTTAGAACGGTGGAGCAGAGCCACGTTACCACACAGAGTTGTTTTAGAGGGAAATACAGAGACTGTTGATGAAAAACTGTCCCTGAAGGCAACGCGCATCAGTGGTTTTGCATGAATTTCCCTCTAAAACAACTCTGTGTGGTAACGTTGTGTTATTATCTCATAGCGTGGTGAATGTGCAGCTCACAACTTGTCCACCAGAGCGTTGTGGAGTTGTTGGATTGTGTATTTGATGAGTTTGATGAGGGAAACCAAGAAATCCCATAATGAGCCTCCGTAGCGTAGCTCTGAGCAGCTCATGGCTCTGCTCCGCCGTTCTAAAAATAGCTTGCACCGATAATTAAAGGTACACAACACAACATGAAATTTTAACTTAGGAAGAGTCTATAAATCAGTTTAACGAGTGTCGTAGCTACATGTAGAGAAGCTTTTTAAGAAACATTAGTGAACGTCGTCGTCCCTTTGTTTTTTCCCGAGCTCTATATAAGATATATATTTGTCATTGACATTTTTTGTGTTTTTTATTTGCCAGCTTTTATTTTTTATTTATTGTCTCACTTTCACCTCTTCTCCTCCTCCTCCTCCTCCTCCTCCTCCTCCTCCTTCCTCCTGCAGACATGTCTAGCCGTCCCGGTCTCCGTGACGACAGCAGCTTCTCCTCCTCCTCCTCTTTCTCCTCCTCCTCTGGACCGTCCTGTGCTGGAGGAGTAGGTGGTGGAGCAGAAGGAGCGAGGGAGAAGGAGAGGAGAAAGGAGTGGGAGAGAAAGGGGGAGAAGGAGAGGGCGGAGAGGGAGAGAAAGTGGAGGGAGGAGAAGGAGAAAGAGGAGAGGGAGAGGAAGAGGAGGGAGGAGAAGGAGAGGGATAGAGAGTGGAGGGAGGAGAAGGAGAAAGAGGAGAGGAAGAGGAGGGAGGAGAAGGAGAGGGATAGAGAGTGGAGGGAGGAGAAGGAGAAAGAGGAGAGGAAGAGGAGGGAGGAGAAGGAGAGGGATAGAGAGTGGAGGGAGGAGAAGGAGAAAGAGGAGAGGGAGGAGAGGGAGAAGGAGTGGAAGAGGAGGGAGGAGAGGGGGGAGGGATCTTCCTCATCATGTTGTTCTCAGAGCGACCTGAGGACTCGGAGTCAAACCAACCTGAAGGAGCTGTCGTTCAATTATGCACACACCGTCCTCATAGACGTAAGACTCAATACTCAGCTTCATTGTAATAATAATAATAAACTAGTGTCTGACAGCATCAAACATTTTAAACCAATGTCTAGTTAAAGGGATAGTAGCATTTTTTTTTAAAGTGGGGTTGTATGATCTCCAAATAGCCCCTAAGTACTTTAATTGTAGAAGACTCTCTACACTCCTCCCGTTAGCAACGCCAGCCCATAATAGCCCTGCCCAGAGATTTACAACATACAGTGTTGTGAACAGACCCAAAGAAACGGCCTATTTTCATGGCCTAAAAGAGGTTTTACCTGAAAAATAATACATAGTTCCATTGTTCACTATAATATATTTTTTTCCAGCCCCTCAAAGTGTTTTTATTTGGACCTAACCAACTGCTGATCGGCGGGCGCTAACCCTGGGCGGAGGGATACGTGAGTTGGTTAGTTCCAAATAAAAACTGTGTTTTTCCTGCACTTTGAAGGGCTGGAAAAAATTATATTATAGCGAACAATGGAACTGTGTATTTTTTTTCAGGTAAAACCTCTTTTAGGCCGTGAAAATAGGCCGTTTCTTTGGGTCTGTTCACAACACTGTACTGTATGTTGTAAATCTCTGGGCAGGGCTATTATGGGCTGGCGTTGCTAACGGGAGGAGTGCAGAGAGTCTAACTACTGCAATTAAAGTACTTAGGGGCTACTTGGAGATCATACAACCCCACTTTAAAAAAAATGCTACTATCCCTTTAAAGGTCCTGAGTCTGACAGCGACATAAACACAGCGACATTCTGATTCTTCGTTTCACTACATTTCAAACAGGAAGTTGAACTCTTGTCTCTTGTCTCAGGTGAAGGTCTTCAACCACAAGAAGACGATCCTCCCTCAGATAGGCCGAGACCTCTGGCAAAGTGACTTCGTGAAGTTGCCGACGTCACAAAGAAATCACATGACGAAGAGCGGAACGTCCACGGTTCGTCCACGTTTTCCACTTGTTGCACCTGCAAGACTTGATCTAGGAAAAGTTTGATTCAACCAAATGTTTCCTTGGTCGACAGCCAGACGTGTTTGTTAAAGGGATACAGCAACATTTTTTTTCATGTCTTGCCTCACTCCCGAGTCCATGACCAGCAGATAGACACCATCCTTTCGACTGTGCGTGCAGTAACAAGGGAGATACGAGGCAGAGCTGGCTAATTAGCTTAGCTCAAACACTGGAAGTGTATGGGTAGTGTTAGCCTGCCTCCACCTAAAGTTGCTAATTAGCTTAGCTCAAACACTGGAAGTGTATAGGTAGTGTTAGCCTGCCTCCACCTAAAGTTGCTAATTAGCTTAGCTCAAACACTGGAAGTGTATGGGTAGTGTTAGCCTGCCTCCACCTAAAGTTGCTAATTAGCTTAGCTCAAACACTGGAAGTGTATAGGTAGTGTTAGCCTGCCTCCACCTAAAGTTGCTAATTAGCTTAGCTCAAACACTGGAAGTGTATGGGTAGTGTTAGCCTGCCTCCTACCCGAGCTGAAATCAGCAGTCAGAAGCTGATTTCATTTTAGCTCTAAACTCTGTAAATATATCACTTTATCCACATTTCAAACATGTTTAGGTGAGAAAGTAGCCGTTTAGATCAGCAGTGTGTCGTTAATTTGTCTAAATACCAGCTGTTTACTATTTTGTTGGGACGAATTCGGCGCTACTCAAGCTAGCCGTTGTGACCAACACACTTCCGGTTACTTTCACAAAATAAAACACCCGTTGCCCTTTACATACAGAAAACCATGACTATAGAATTTGTGCTTTTACTTTGAAATAGGAAGCTAACCTACCCTCGATGTAGCTAGCTTGAACCAAAATAAAGCATCTTTGCTTGAACCCTCCGTTTTGACCGATCTCGTCCCGTTAGCGGCATTTGACCGCTCAAGATGCCTTACTGGAGAGTTTTGTCAGCTCTGAGACGAAGATCGGCCCGCCGGTTTCCCTTTAGAGTTGCTGAAGAGTTTCTCTGATGACTTTAGGTGGAGGCAGGCTAACACTACCTATACACTTCCAGTGTTTGAGCTAAGCTAATTAGCGACTTTAGGTGGAGACAGGCTAACACTACCTATACACTTCCAGTGTTTGAGCTAAGCTAATCAGTGACTTTAGGTGGAGGCAGGCTAACACTACCCATACACTTCCAGTGTTTCAGCTAAGCTAATTAGCGACTTTAGGTGGAGGCAGGCTAACACTACCCATACACTTCCAGTGTTTGAGCTAAGCTAATTAGCGACTTTAGGTGGAGGCAGGCTAACACTACCCATACACTTCCAGTGATTGAGCTAAGCTAATTAGCCTATCCCTTTAAAGTTACTACAGTTTATCCTCAGGGGCGGTTTCACTAAAAAAACATAGAGACATTGACCAACAGCTCTGTCTGCAGGGAGCGGCCGAGGTGAGCAGGTGGGATGTGATCCAGAAGCAGCTGAAGAAACTGGCCGGTAAGAAGGAAGTGAGCGTCAGCGACTTGGAGGTAATCGATCAGATTGATTATCAATTATGGATTGAACAAAAAATGAATGAAAACACAATAATAACGGAGCTGCAACGGTTTCCAGGACGCCATCATGAAGTACAACCCCAGGTACAAAGGGAAGTGGAAGTTCGAGGCCCTCGCCTCCTTTGTTCAGGTCCGTGTCCACGTGTTGACTTCAGGTGATTGATTGATTGATCAGTGGTTGATTGGATGTGGATGATCAATAATCATGTTTTCTTCTCAGCGTGCCCCCAAAGAGGAAAACTACTACACCACACTGTTCCCAAAGATCGCTGCTCTCGCCCTGAAGCTGTCAGTGGAAGTGAGGAAGGTGAGAGGAAGATGATGATGAGCAAAGTATCTATTTAAATGACTTGTTTATTTACTGTAGCTACTATATACTGTACTGTTTACTGAGTATTGCCAATGTTTGACCATTTTTGCACCAAACTAACTGAGATGCAAAGGTTAAACATCAATGACCTAGAGATGACATTCAAGGACTGGCCAGATATAAGTTCAAAGTTCGGTCAGGACCAACACAAAACACCAAACACCACAAAGACACAAAAAAACACATTAAACCAGTGAGACGTGTCTATTTTGCTTTGTTTGTTTAAAGCAAAAAAAAAACAGGGTTTTTATGTTTTGAGCCCTGTCACTATGTGACGGATAAATACGTTTTTTGAATCTTGAATCATTCACGGTGCCGTGGAACTTCTTTGGAGTAAATGAGACGGATAAAACACAAACCATCCGATGAATTAAAGCAGAAGTAAGTGATCCGGTGGTTTTGTCTAACTTCCTGTCAGCAGATGGAGTTAGCAGTCCCCGTCCTCGTCCCTACGTCACCACATTCACGCGCATCCCTTGGCTGCACACACAGAGAGGACTGCCCCTTTATGCCGTTCTCTCTCCTCATTGGATAAAGGTTGTAGGATACAAGGAAAGTTTTCTCCTGGGCTCAGAGCAGAGCAGAGTGACTGACAGACCCGTGTTTCAGACCAAACACTCTATAGAAGTGATTGCTGTCGGAAGATACAACTATTTAAGACTTATATTAACACAAACATTCACCTTACTTCTGCTTTAAAGGCCCCATGGCATGAAAAATGTGATTTTGGTTATTTTTTGGTGCTTGGGGAGGTCTCTGGGCCACGTATAAACTGTCCCATGCATCAAACTGGTCATAAACGGAGAAACACACACCGCCCATTTGTAGGAACTGTCTCTTTAAGATGAGCAGATAGCACTTCCTCCTTTCTGTGATGTCACACACAAAGTAACTCCGCCCACCGTGACCAGTTGTTTTTTTTCAATTTTTATGAATGCAGCTTAGGTTTCAGTTACTTGCCTGTGATTGGCCCGACCACATGCCACTCAAAAACAGTCGGCCAATCAGAGGAGAGGTTCTCATTCTCTCTTCTGATTGGCCAAATGACCTGTGCCTGCTAGAGCTCCAGAAAGAGGCAACAGAAAGGGGCAGTAGAAACCATATTAGATCACAGGTACTCAAAACCAGTGATACATCTTGTTAGGGAAATAAACCCAGAGAAAAGTGCACAGCATGGGGCCTTTAAGACATTATGACCGATCTCACAAATTGCATAAAATGCAAAACATCGGCCGATCCGATGCAGCCGATCAGATTGGCGGAAAGCCTAATGATGATGAAGGTGATGATGAAGGTGTCCGTGTCTCCAGGCCGTCCCTCTGCTGAGGCGAGGACAGACGAAGGCCATCACTCTGTCTCAGCTCCAGATCTCCTGTTTGCTGGCCAACGCCTTCTTCTGCACGTTCCCTCATCGCAACGCAACGGGGCCCGGCTCCGAGTACCACGCCTACCCCACCATCAACTTCAACAGGTAACTACGGGTAACAACCGGTAACTACGGGTAACACCAGATGTCTGAACATCTGTGAACTGAGTCTGACCTCTGACCTCTGACCCTGCAGTCTGTTCTGGAAGTGGTCGGGCAGCACCAGGGAGAAGCTGAGGGCCATCATGCATTACTTCAACGTGGTCACAAATGAGAGTAAGTGACTGCGGTGGCCCCGCCCCCTCTCATGGCTCCGCCCCCTCCTGAAAACAAGTGACTGTTTTGTTTTTTATCTTTGCAGAGACCGCACCACACGGACTGGTGACGTTTAATAGACGTTACCTGAGAGACACAGACCTGCCAAACTGGAGAAGGTAATCTCTAACCTGATTGGCTAATGGCTGTGGCTGAGTGAGTGATAAAGTTCAACTATTGGTTTGGTCGCAACTATGAAAATGAAACTTCATAGCTGAAGCTATGAAAAGCTAATAAATTAATTATTGGACTTTTTCAAACATCTACTACTCCAGCATATTTTCACCTAGAGACTCCATTTAAACTCTAAAATGTAGATACAAGTCTTGTCTATTGGCGTATTAATCCATGTTTTGATATGCGATATAGTTTTTGATCAATCACTGTTCAATGACCATGATCATTTTTGGAGAAATGTTGAGATTATAATGGGTGTGTATTGCGCGGAATGTTCGTGACATCATCAGCTAGAGTGGGAGGAGAGGACTGAAATTGTCTGAAACTTTTCTCTTTCCACGCTGCTCACGGCCACAAATTACACTCTACACACATGATTTTTTCCACAGTTGTAGACAAACTTGTTCTCTCTCTAACAATGTGTTCAACAAAGCAAAGAGACTTACAGAATTTAAACTGTGAGCCTCTAAGTGCGACCAGGTCCCTCTCTGCTCCTCATTGACTCTAATACAAAGATTTTCTGAGAGAAGCAGAACGGACCCCTGTTTAAAACTCGCAAGTGTCACCAAAATATTTACTGTAGAAACACCAAAGTCATATCAAAGCGTTCAGGGAGTCCTTACGACGACCACGGTCTGCTTCTTTTTCTGATAGGAGTTACCATTTTGTCAGAATATGCCCAAATGTGAGCCCAGTGCAGAGGCAGAAAATCACCCTTTTTCTCCACGTTTCTGTCTGCCTCAGCCTGGGGGGGGCCTCTATCGTCATGGCAACCACCTCAAGTTTCCGTGGTAACCTCTGAACATTTGAAATGTGAAAACTACGGTGGCCCCGGAGGCTCATCATCACACTGCAACTTCAGAAAACACATTAAGACACGAAAAGAAAACAACTTCATCAGTTTCAGCTGCAAAAACTCTGGACTCAACAGGAAGTGTTTCTGGAGGACACAATACAGTGACGGACCAGACTAAGGGCTAATGCTAAGCTAACAGTCCATATTGTTTGTTTGTTGAAGCTGTGCAGAGAAACTGACGAAACTTCACGTGACGTCGCGCGGCAGCATCGAGAAGGAGGGAACAGGGATGTTACAGGTGAGAACTGAACCACGGCAACGACTCACAGCTGTTCATCCAGCTGTGGAGGGTTAATGTGTGTGTGTGTGTTTGTGTGTGTGTGTGTGTGTGTGTGTGTGTGTAGGTGGACTTTGCCTGCAATCGGATCGGCGGCGGCGTGCTGGGTTCTGGTCTGGTGCAGGAGGAGATCCTGTTCCTGATGAACCCGGAGCTCATCGTTTCCCGCCTTTTCACCGAGGAGCTGGGAGACACCGAGTGTCTGGTCATCACGGGTGAGGGATCAATCGATCAGTTATTGATGAGTTAATCAATAAACCGACAGTCAGAGGTGTTTTTATAGAAACAATACGACAACAAAGATATTCAATATATGGAAAGATCCTCCATGAGAGGCTCCAATGATAGAAACGGTTTCACTTCCTGTCTCTCTAAAGGGGCGTGGCCAACCGTCACCACCTCGTCTGTGAACGTGTGTGTGGATTTATACAATTTGTAGGTAGATGAAAGTGAGATATTTGTATTTTCTTATGATAACATTAAATATTTACACTACTAACAGTCATATTTAGCATGACAAAAATAATTTAAATAATTTTCACGGGAGTTCGCGGCCGTTTGTTTGTCGTTGCCTAAGAGATCGGTGCCAGATCTGGCGAGAGTGTGTCGTAGAGACAGAGACAGGTCTGGAACAAAGTGGATTTTCTCCTCATGTGTCCGTCTGAAAGTCGCCATGTTGGTGTCAAACTGTTCAGAAGAGATGTGGCTTGTGAAAAATGAGTCCAAAATTGACTTCAGTGACTGTGGGGAGAAAGGACAGACCATAATCGGTGTTCACGTTAAATTGTCCCATTGGAGTCAATCCACTCTATGCTGCCTCTGGTCTCCCTAAAGGGGCGTGGCCGAGCAGAAGCCTAGTGACATCATACAGGAAGCTGACTCGTTTTTTTTTTTTTTTAAGGCAAATTTTATTGACAATTCAGGTATTACATTTAGTAAAACATACAAAACAAAGAACAATACAATGCCAGGGGGTCGCGGTATTCAAAATAGTATACAAAACATTGCTATTAATCCAATAAAATATTATATAAAATGCATAACTCAGTGGTTTTAATAGCTTTTTTGTTTGATGAATATTGGATAGTTGTGAAGTATTGTTTGAGTTCCTTCTCAAAAATTAAAAAGCTGACTAAAGCTGACTAAAGCTGACTAAAGCTGACTCCTCATGGGGGGTCTTGGTTTATAAACCGTCTTTGACGACGGTTCTTCTGTTTGTTTCTCTGTCTCAGGTTCTCAGCAGTTCAGTAATTACTCCGGCTACGGTGGCACCTTCGAGTGGGCGGGGCCTTTTGATGATCCACCAATCAGGTACAAGCTGCTGCTGATTTAACCCTTTCAGACCTGGATGTTAGTTTAGGTTTTTTTAAATTCCCAGCTGCAAACTTTTCTCCACAGGGACGAGTGGCTGCGCAGGAAAAGACAGATTTTAGCCATCGATGCTCTGGACTTCAAACATCGCCGAGAGCAGTACAGTATGGAGAAAATCAAACGCGAGCTGAACAAGGTGAGTTTGTTTGGTTTTTATTTTATTATTACGGCCACGGGGCAAACGCACTGAGACACTGTTGTTATTGTGTTTTTTCTTCTCATTATTCCTCTTCTGTACCAAATATCCATTCAGAACTCCTAGGACGAGTTGGACTCAAACAGTTGTAGGATTCACAACTATTCAAGTTGTAGGACAAATTATATATCAAAACGTGCCGTTCGATCGGGATCACTGTGCTGTTACTTTTCTCTACAGAACATGATTTTTTCGAAAACATGCGAGAAAAACTGTGAGAATTTTCTGATAGAGAATGAATGGGATGAGGTCAGAAAACGAACAATTTATTGGACTTTTTCAAACGTCTACTACTCCGACATACTTTCACCTAGAGACTCCATTTAAACTGTAAAATGTAGACACAAGTCTTGTCTATTGGTGTGGTAATCCATGTTTTCATAGATCATATAGTTTTTTATCAATCACTGTTCAACGATCATGATCGCTTTGGGGGAAATGTTGAGATTATAGTGGGTGTGTATTGTGTCAGAGTGCGTGACATCATCGGCTAGAGATTTCAATAAAACATCAATAAAAACTAAATAAAAATCCTATTCACGTGATTTCCTTGTGTCCCTGAAGGCGTACTGTGGATTCCTGGGGAGGGACGGCGACCCGGACATCGCCACGGGGAAGTGGGGCTGCAGTGGCTTTAAAGGAGACCCACAGCTGAAAGGTTCCTCTTAAAGAGACAGGCACACAAATAAATACAAACTGTAAAAAATAATGTTGTTAGAAAAATGAATTTAATTTGTGCATTTGTGTATTTATCTATTTCCACATTTATCCTTGTATTTTTTTCTTATTTTCTACACTTCTGCTTCTATTTATTTACATATTTCAGTGTGTCTATGCTAATTAGATGGGCGGCCTAATTACCATAATGTAGAAACGGCTAAATCAAATCTTTAAATTAATTTACATTTATTTAATTAAGTCATTATCTGAGGAGCTGATTTGGTTCTTGTTGTGTTGTTGCAGCTCTGATCCAGCTGATGGCGGCGGCGGCGGCGAAAAGGGGCGTGGCCTTCTTCACCTGCGGCGACGATCTGCTGAAGGAGCAGCTGGAGCAGATCTACCACCTGCTGGTCACCGAGGGAATCACCGTCGGTCAGTCGGCGTCACGTTGTCATAGTAACTCCCTAGCGTTTGTTCTGTCGTTAAAGGGATAGTTCACCCAAAATTGAAATTGCACTCATTATCTCCTCCCCCTCATGTGGACTAAGGGCTGGGAGAAGTTTCAGAGTCCTCCGTGGCTTCTCTGAGTTACAGGGGGTCTCGGCGTAGCAGTGCATGTCCATATGACGGTTGCAAATGGATACCAACTGTCTTCATAACAAAAAGACACACCAAAAAACATCCAGATACCTCCATGCTGCTCGTCTGTAATGTCCCTTGTATTGAAGCCTCGACATGAGAAATTGTCCCGAAAAAAATTAAATAAGTCTATATTTTAAGCATAGTTCAGGACAATTTCTCATGTGGGGGCTTCAATACCAGAGGGACATTACATACGAGCAGCATGGAGGTATTTGGATGTTTTCTGGTGTGTCTTTTTGTTACGAAGACAGTTGGTATCCATTTGCAACCGTTATATGCGCCGAGACCCCCTGTAACTCAGAGAAATTTCAATTTTGGGTGAACTGTCCCTTTAATCTGTCAAAACCGCTGCTTTCACAGACAAGCTGTTCCGTCTCCTTGACGACTACTGTGGCGTCCGTCGCCGTGACGCCGCCTCACCCGTGGAGCTGTTCGAGTTCATCAATAACACTCTGGGACCCAGGAGGAGTCTCCTGTAAAGGACTCGTCTGAAGTTACACCGGGGAAGAGAAGGTGTTTATTATGGGATGTCGGAAAATTCAGTGTGTTTTGACAAATCAGTTCATTTCTTCTCGTATGAGACAGAAAGTGTGTTGCATGTTTTTATTTATTGCGTTTGTGTTAAAACATGTTTAATGTTAAATCTAAATGTTAAACATTAAAAAACTAAATTATAAATCCAGAAGCTAAATGTGAGGGAAGTGACTAAATATTCACGATATATTGAAACTAAATTTTCCCACTTGGTGCCCTGAAGTTGTCGTCTTATTATTTTATTCTGTAAATATGATTGATATCATATCGATATCGTTGATTATTGACAGGAAGTCGAGGGGCGAATCATCAGAGGGAACGGTTTTAATTTTTGTTTTGAGCCTTTAAAGAAAATGATCAACAGTGTGATTATTTAAATATTGTTTAGATCACAGATTTAAAGGGATAGTTCAACATTTTGTCAAATTGGCCCATTGCCATAATCCCTATAGTCATAGCAGTAGGTTCGTTACCTTTAATTGTCGGTGCAAGCTATTTTTAGAACGGCGGAGCAGAGCCGTGAGCTGCTCAGAGCTACGCTACGGAGGCTCATTATGGGATTCCTTGGTTTCCCTCATCAAACTCATCAAATACACAATCCAACAACTCCACAACGCTCTGGTGGACAAGTTGTGAGCTGCACATTCACCACGCTATGAGATAATAACACAACGTTAGAGTTGTTTTAGAGGGAAATTCATGCAAAACCTCTGATGCACGTTGCCTTCAGGGACAGTTTTTCATCAACAGTCTCTGCATTTCCCTCTAAAACAACTCTGTGTGGTAACGTTCTGTAACGGAATGTTGAACTATCCCTTTAAGGTTTAAGTTTGTTGTGATGACGTCACACTGTGTCATCATCACTGTGCTGCTGCAGGTAACTCACCTGGTCACACCTGAGTGTTCATGACAGAAACACCAGAGTTGATTCAACAGTGTCATCAGGTTAAAATGAAGTCGTCAAATGCTGTAAAAAAAAAACATCCCATAATAACAGTGTTTGATGTTATGAAGTTTATAAGTCACTTTGTTTTTATGCACAAAATGAATCTGAAATACTTTTAATAAATTCTGTTTATTCACTTATCAGAAATGTGTCTGAATGATTATTTTTATTCTGTTTATTATTATTATTCTAATATTATTATCATATTTTAAAAGTGAAACATGAAATAAAACGTTCACTAACACACACATGATACAAACATGCAGCTTCTTGTCTTTCTCTTCTTCCTCCCTTTCCTCACCTCCTTCTCTTTTTCCTCTTCCTCCTACTTCTCCTCCTCCTCCTCTTCTGCCTCTGTCTTCTCTTCCTCTTCCTCCTCTTCCTACTTCTTCCTCCCTTTTCTCTCCCTCTTCCCCCTTTTCTTCCTTTTCCTCCTACTTCTCTTCATTCTCCTCTTCCTCTTTCACCTCCTTTTCCTCTTCCTCCTCCTCCTCCTCCTCCTCTTCCCACTCTTCCTCCTCCTCCTCCTCCTCCTCCTCCTCTGCTTTGATCCAACAGCTGCTTTTATTGGACTGAAGTTACAGGTTCAATGTGTGACAGTGACATATAGTATCATTAGTAGTAGTAATAGTTCAATCAGTAGAAATTATAGTATTAGTATCAATAGTAGTATCAGCAGCAGTAGTAGTAGTAGTAGTAGTAGTAATAGTAGTAGTACTATATCAGTATTATTAATGTATAAACCGAGGAGTTGAATCAGTGACTTGCACTGTTCCTCTCAGGTGTGTTACTGCTCCTCCTCTTTGCCCAGAAGACAAAAAAAGTTGCACACTCAAATATCCCCGACTAGTTTACTGTTTATTTCTTCCTAATGTTGCTTCGAATTGTGAAATGTTTGACCTTAACCGTGGTCTGTAATGCAACTACCATTTAAGTTTTTGTTTATTTTGTCCTGTTCATATCAAGATGCTTCTGTGCCAAGAGTTGATGACACCAACTTGATGTTAGTTAGTTTTTTCATATTGTTCATATGGCAATACATGCTAAATCTATTTTGCCAAAACAATATTGTATTTTGTTATCAGTAACTGTAACTGGAGCAGCCTAGGTAATGTTATCAAAATAATCTGTTATTAATCATTGTAATAGCCAATAGTATTGATATTTGGAGTTGGAGAGGTGAGGCCAGAGCACCAGCATGTGGACGTACTGTCTCAGTCGCTCAAGCAGCTCATCAGGGGAGTTGAATTTCTGCTCAGGAGTTTTGAAAATTAGAGGGAACATTGGTGACTTGGTCTCTGGCGCCACCTGCTGGTCACTGAGGTGAACTGACACTCTGCTCTGTCACTGCACAAGATAATAATAACAGTAATAATCATTATTATTATAGAATCAAATATATTGTCAATGTTGAATAAATCAATTTTGATTTGTGGTCAAATTATAATTTAATTGACCATTAAACAATAATGTATTTATAATAAAAAAGAGCCTGTGACCGTAGAGAACAACTCAGAGTCTGAGTGAGAATGAGTTCATTTAGGCCAAATGTCCTTCAGATTGTTTCTAGTTGAACTTTATCATTAATATTTTAGATTTTCATAATTAGATTTTTTTTAAAAAGGATGTTTACATAGAGCCGGAAGTGACATCATAATAAAAGAGAACGAAGCGTGTAAAAAAAAATGTGATAAAGTTTTATAAAGTTGATGAACTCAGTTTAACGGTGATTATTGATTATTATTGTGATTATGAAGGTGATTATTGAAGAAGAAAAATAAAAATAAAGAGTAAAGTAAAGTAAATCCGCCTCCTTTGTGTTTATGACTCTGTTTTTTCTGCTTCACTTTCGTTTTCGCCTCAAACAGAAACTAAACTTCACGTTGTTTGCTGTCGGTCGGCTGTGTTTCTGGGGCTCGAACCTGCTGTGACGGTGTAGCTACAAACCCCGTTAAACGTCCAACAGCTCGTGGACAGGTGCGCGGACAGGTGAGTCGGTGTGTTGTTGTGTTGTGTTGTGTTGTGTTGTGTGTGTCGGTTCATGTGGGGAATCCGAGTCCGAGTCCAGATTCACCTGCAGCTGATCGATAATAATAACGTGTGTTTTTATAGCCTAATGTTAATCTGAATCTGTTAAAACACCTGGATCAATGACGTCACAGCTGCTGTTTTATTCACAAACTTGTTTTGTTTATTCAGGTCACAGCTACCGGAAGTAGATGTGAATATAACAACGTCATTGGGCTTTTATTGTGAAAGATTCGCAGGAAACACTAAAATCTGAAGTAGCCTATTTATCATGCAGGATGTTTCCCTTCAAAGTAAAGTTACAGACAGTTTGTTATTTTAGAATAGGCACACACACACACACACACACACACACACACACACACACACACACACACACACACACACACACACACACACACACACACACACACACACACACACACACACACACACAGAGAGAGAGAGAGAGACCACTGCAAAATGTTCAGTTTCTATGGTTTTTACTATTTATAAGTTTGTGTTTGAGTAAAATGAACATTTTTGTTTTATTCTATTACTGTAAAGGGATAGTTCAACGTTTTGTCAAATTGGCCCATCACCATAATCCCTATAGTCATAGCAGTAGGTTTGTTACCTTTAATTGTCGGTGCAAGCTATTTTTAGAACGGTGGAGCAGAGCCGTGAGCTGCTCAGAGCTATGCTACGGAGGCTCATTATGGGATTTCTTGGTTTCCCTCATCATCAAACTCATCAAATAGGCTACACAATCCAACAACTCCACAACGCTCTGGTGGACAAGTTGTGAGCTGCACATTCACCACACTATGAGATAATAACACAACGTTACCACACAGAGTTGTTTTAGAGGGAAATTCAGAGACTGTTGATGAAAAACTGTCCCTGAAGGCAACGTGCATCAGTGGTTTTACATGTATTTCCCTCTAAAACAACTCTGTGTGGTAACGTTGTGTTATTATCTCATAGCGTGGTGAATGTGCAGGTCACAACTTGTCCACCAGAGCGTTGTGGAGTTGTTGGATTGTGTATTTGATGAGTTTGATGAGGGAAACCAAGAAATCCCATAATGAGCCTCCGTAGCGTAGCTCTGAGCAGCTCACGGCTCTGCTCCGCCGTTCTAAAAATAGCTTGCACCGACAATTAAAGGTACACAACACAACATGAAATTTGAACTTAGGAAGAGTTTATAAATCAGTTTAACGAGTGTCGTAGCTTCATGTAGAGAAGCTTTTTAAGAAACATTAGTGAACGTCGTCGTCCCTTTGTTTTTTCCCGAGCTGTATATAAGATATATATTTGTCTTTGACATTTTTTGTGTTTTTTAGTATTTGCCAACTTTTATTTTTTTTATTGTCTAACTTTCACCTCTTCTCCTCCTTCCTCCTCCTCCTCCTCCTCCTCCTCCTCCTCCTCCTCCTCCTGCAGACATGTCTGGCCGTCCCGGTCTCCGTAACGACAGCTCTCAGATGAACGATATCTTTCATCCAGATGATGACAAACATGACAGCAGCTTCTCCTCCTCCTCTTCTGGACCGTCCTGTGCTGCAGGAGTAGGTGGAGGAGCAGAAGGAGCGAGGGAGAAGGAGGAGAAGGAGTGGGAGAGAAAGAAGAGGGAAAGAGAGAAGGAGGAGAGGGAGAGGAGAGAAGAGTGGGAGAGAACGGAGAAGGAGAGGGATAGAAAGTGGAAGGAGGAGAAGGAGGAGAGGGAGAAGGAGAGGAGGGAGGAGAAGGAGAAGGAGGAGAAAAGGGGGGAGAAGGAGAGGGTGGAGAGGGAGAGAAAGTGGAAGGAGGAGAAGGAGAAAGAGGAGAGGGAAGAGAGGGAGAGGGAGAGAAAGTGGAAGGAGGAGAAGGAGAAAGAGGAGAGGGAAGAGAGGGAGAGGGAGAGGAAGAGGAGGGAGGAGAAGGGGGAGGGATCTCCTTCATCATGTTGTTCTCAGAGCGACCTGAGGA
Organism: Trachurus trachurus; assembly: GCF_905171665.1. Taxonomy (NCBI): domain Eukaryota; kingdom Metazoa; phylum Chordata; class Actinopteri; order Carangiformes; family Carangidae; genus Trachurus; species Trachurus trachurus. Next base: position 1,412,506 of record NC_139908.1, on the reverse strand, counting down.
CTCGGAGTCAAACCAACCTGAAGGAGCTGATGTTCAGTGACTCACACACCGTCCTCATAGACGTAAGACTCAATACTCAGCTTCATTATAATAATAATAATAAAAACTGTGTAAGAAAAAAGAAGAAATTAAGTAGCAGTGGCGTCAAATCAGCCAAAGCTAAGCTATGGCAAGGCTTAACTACAGTATCAATCAATATGCCCAGCAAATAATCATCACAAAAGTCTGCTATGTAGCTGATCTGTGTGGTTCGGAAAATTTGAACTTTTTCAAATGCAGCCTCACTCACATCCCGTTAACGTAACTATGGACACAAACACTTAACTACGTACTGTTGATCAATTCAGTCAAATGCACCTTTACGCATCCGTTTTCAGCACCATGGATAACAAGCAGCAGGGTTACAGAGCAGTAATAGCCTTTCTGACAAACGCAATTTCACTCATTCTGTTCACTTCATTCACTGTGTAATTGCAACAATATCAGTGAACATACCAGGTAAACTTAAAACTGTTGAAGTCCAAATACAAAGAGGAGAGGGAGAAGAAGAGAGTAAGAGAGAGAGAAATCATATTTACAGATTTATAAGAGGTGCATTGGACCCATCACCTGCCTTTTTTTTTGATGAAAAATGATTCCAAAGTTCTCTGCTTCCTTTTCATTTTACGTTGTTGTTCTGGTAATTCTACATATTCAAACACATACTCAGCAAGACAAATCGCACTAATAACAATAATGAAACCAGCTCTGACCTCCGTCGTCTCGTCAGGGGGGGCTGGGAGATACCATATTTCAAGACATGGAGGGGGGATACAAGTGTGGGGAAAGATAATACCTAGAGCAATCGATTGTGTTGTTCTGATTTTCATTTGTAGTTAATTTATATGTAGGCTATTAAATAATATAATAATCAATACAAATTGACACAGAGTAATTCCATACATTTATTTAAAAAAAGGAACATTTACATTTTCCCCTGGAGCCATGGTGTGGCAGCATCAAACATTTTAAACCAATGTCTAGTTAAAGGTCCTGACAGCGACATAAAACACAGTCAGACCAAACACTGAGAAGAGAACCAGAACTTTTCACTACATTTCAAACAGGAAGTTGAACTCTTGTCTCTTCTCTCAGGTGAAGGCCTTCAACCACAAACAGAAGACGATCCTCCCTCAGATAGGCCGAGACCTCTGGCAAAGGGACTTCGTGAAGTTGCCGACGTCACAAAGAAATCACATGACGAAGAGCGGAACGTTCACGGTTCGTCCACGTTTTCCACTTGTTGCACCTGCAAGACTTGATCTAGGAAAAGTTTGATTCAACCAATGTCGATAGATAGCCAGACGCTGAGGAGAGAGTGTTTGTTAAAGGGATACGCCAACATTTTTTTTCGTGTCTTAGCCTACCTCACTCCCGAGTCCATGATCAGCAGATAGACACCATCCTTTCCACTGTGTGTGCAGTAACAAGGGAGATAGAGCCGTATCGCCCGTAATTAGCTTAGCTCAAACACTGGAAGTGTATAGGTAGTGTTAGCCTGCCTCCACCTAAAGTCGCTAATTAGCTTAGCTCAAACACTGGAAGTGTATAGGTAGTGTTAGCCTGCCTCCTACCTAAAGTCGCTAATTAGCTTAGCTCAAACACTGGAGGTGTATGGGTAGTGTTAGCCTGCCTCCTACCTAAAGTCGCTAATTAGCTTAGCTCAAACACTGGAAGTGTATGGGTAGTGTTAGCCTGCCTCCTACCTAAAGTCGCTAATTAGCTTAGCTCAAACACTGGAAGTGTATGGGTAGTGTTAGCCTGCCTCCTACCTAAAGTCGCTAATTAGCTTAGCTCAAACACTGGAAGTGTATGGGTAGTGTTAGCCTGCCTCCACCTAAAGTCGCTAATTAGCTTAGCTCAAACACTGGAAGTGTATGGGTAGTGTTAGCCTGCCTCCTACCTAAAGTCGCTAATTAGCTTAGCTCAAACACTGGAAGTGTATGGGTAGTGTTAGCCTGCCTCCTACCTAAAGTCGCTAATTAGCTTAGCTCAAACACTGGAAGTGTATAGGTAGTGTTAGCCTGCCTCCTACCCGAGCTGAAATCAGCAGTCAGAAGCTGATTTCATTTTAGCTCTAAACTCTGTAAATATATCACTTTATCCACATTTCAAACATGTTTAGGTGAGAAAGTAGCCGTTTAGATCAGCAGTGTGTCGTTAATTTGTCTAAATACCAGCTGTTTACAATTTTGTTGGGACGAATTCGGCGCTACTCAAGCTAACCGTTGTGACCAACGCACTTCCGGTTACTTTCACAAAATAAAACACCCGTTGCCCTTTACATACAGAAAACCATGACAATAGAATTTGTGCTTTTACTTTGAAACAGGAAGCTAACCTACCCTCGATGTAGCTAGCTTGAACCAAAATAAAGCGTCTTTGCTTGAACCCTCCGTTTTGACCGATCTCGTCCCGTTAGCGGCATTTGACCGCTCAAGATGCCTTACCGGAGAGTTTTGTCAACTCTGAGACGAAGATTGGCCCGCCGGTTTCAGTTTAGAGTTGCTAAAGAGTTTCTCTGATGACTTTAGGTGGAGGCAGGCTAACACTACCCATACACTTCCAGTGTTTGAGCTAAGCTAATTAGCGACTTTAGGTGGAGGCAGGCTAACACTTCCTATACACTTCCAGTGTTTGAGCTAAGCTAATTAGCGACTTTAGGTGGAGGCAGGCTAACACTACCCATACACTTCCAGTGTTTGAGCTAAGCTTATTAGTGACTTTAGGTGGAGGCAGGCTAACACTACCCATACACTTCCAGTGTTTGAGCTAAGCTAATTAGCGACTTTAGGTGGAGGCAGGCTAACACTTCCTATACACTTCCAGTGTTTGAGCTAAGCTAATTAGCGACTTTAGGTGGTGGCAGGCTAACACTACCCATACACTTCCAGCGTTTGAGCTAAGCTAATTAGCGACTTTAGGTGGGAGGCAGGCTAACACTACCTATACACTTCCAGTGTTTGAGCTAAGCTAATTAGCGACTTTAGGTGGAGGCAGGCTAACACTACCCATACACTTCCAGTGTTTGAGCTAAGCTTATTAGTGACTTTAGGTGGAGGCAGGCTAACACTACCCATACACTTCCAGTGTTTGAGCTAAGCTAATTAGTGACTTTAGGTGGAGGCAGGCTAACACTTCCTATACACTTCCAGTGTTTGAGCTAAGCTAATTAGCGACTTTAGGTGGTGGCAGGCTAACACTACCTATACACTTCCAGTGTTTGAGCTAAGCTAATTAGCGACTTTAGGTGGAGGCAGGCTAACACTACCCATACACTTCCAGTGTTTGAGCTAAGCTAATTACGGGCGATACGGCTCTATCTCCCTTGTTACTGCACGCACAGTCGAAAGGATGGTGTCTATCTGCTGGTCATGGACTCGGGAGTGAGGCAAGACACAGAAAAAAAAAAAGTTGACGTATCCCTTTAAAGTTAGTACAGTTCATCCTCAGGGGCGGTTTCACAAAAAAAACGTAGAGACATTGACCAACAGCTGCTCTGTCTGCAGGCAGCGGCTGAGGTGAGCAGGTGGGATGTGATCCAGAAGCAGCTGAAGAAACTGGCCGGTAAGAAGGAAGTGAGCGTCAGCGACTTGGAGGTAATCGATCAGATTTATTATCAATTATGGATTGAACAAAAAATGAATAAAAACACAATAATAACGGAGCTGCAACGGTTTCCAGGACGCCATCATGAAGTACAACCCCAGGTACAAAGGGAAGTGGAAGTTCGAGGCCCTGGCCACCTTCGTTCAGGTCCGTGTCCATGTATTCAGGTGATTGATTGATTGATCAGTGGTTGATTGGATGTTGATGATCAATAATCATGTTTTCTTCTCAGTGTGCCCCCAAAGAGGAAAACTACTACAACACACTGTTCCCAAAGATCGCTGCTCTCGCCCTGAAGCTGTCAGAGGCAGTGAGGAAGGTGAGAGGAAGATGATGATGAGCAAAGTGTCTATTTAAAGTCGGAAAGCCTAATGATGATGATGAAGGTGATGATGATGATGATGATGAAGGTGTCCATGTCTCCAGGCCATCCCTCTGCTGAGGCGAGGACAGACGAAGGCCATCACTCTGTCCCAGCTCCAGATCTCCTGTTTGCTGGCCAACGCCTTCTTCTGCACGTTCCCTCATCGCAACGCAACGGGGCACGGCTCAGAGTACCACGCCTACCCCACCATCAACTTCAACAGGTAACTACGGGTAACAACCGGTTACACCAGATGTCTGAACATCTGTGAACTGAGTCTGACCTCCTGACCTCTGACCTTTGACCCTGCAGTCTGTTCTGGAAGTGGTCGGGCAGCACGAGGGAGAAGCTGAGGGCCATCATGCATTACTTCAAAGAGGTCACAAATGAGAGTAAGTGACTGCTGTGGCTCCGCCCCCTCCCGCGACTCACAGTGAAAACAAGTGACTGTTTTGTTTTTTATCTTTGCAGAGACCGCACCACACGGACTGGTGACGTTTAATAGACGTTACCTGAGAGACACAGACCTGCCAAACTGGAGAAGGTAATCTTTAATCTGATTGGCTAATGGCTGTGACTGACTGACTGATAAAGTTCAGCTATTGGTTTGTTCGCAACTATGAAAACGAAACTATTCATAGCTGAAGCTATGAAAAGCTAATAAATTAATTATTGGACTTTTTCAAACATCTACTACTCCAGCATATTTTCACCTAGAGACTCCATTTAAACTCTAAAATGTAGACACAAGTCTTGTGTATTGGTGTATTAATCCATGTTTTGATAGGTCATATAGTTTTTGATCAATCACTGTTAAATGACCATGATCATCGGCGGTGCGTGGCGCAGTGGGTAGAGCGGCCGTCCCATGTAGAGGCTACAGTCCTCGCCGCAGGCGTCCCCGGTTCGAATCCCGCGTCGGGCAGACCTTTCCTGCGTGTCATTCCCCCTCTCTCTGCCTCCCCATTTCCTGTCTATCTCTACTGTCATCACTATCAAATAAAAGCAAAAGGCCGAAAAAATATACTTAAAAAAAAAAAAAAAAATGACCATGATCATTTTTGGAGAAATTATGAGATTATAATGGGTGTGTATTGCACGGAATGTTCGTGTCAGAGTGGGTGACATCATCGGTTAGAGTGGGAAGAGAGGACTGAAATTGTCTGAAACTTTTCTCTTTCCACGCTGCTCACCGCCACAATTTACACTCTACACACATAATTTTTTCCACAGTTGTAGACAAACTTGTTCTGTCTCTAACAATGTTTTCAACAAAGCAGAGAGACTTACAGAATTTAAACTGTGAGCCTCTCAGTGCGACCAGGTCTCTCTTTGCTCCTCATTGACTCCAATACAAAGAAGCAGAACGGACCCCTGTTTTTAACTTGCAAGTGTCTCCAAAATATTTACTGTAGAAACACCAAAGTCATATCAAAGTGTTCAGGAAGTCCTTACGACGACCACGGTCTGCTGCTTTTTCTGATAGGAGTTACCGTTTTGTCAGAATCAGCCCAAATGTGAGACCAGTGCAGAGGCAGAAAATCACCCTTTTTCTCCACGTTTCTGTCTGTCTCTGGACTCAACAGGAAGTGTTTCTGGAGGACACCACACAGTGATGGACCAGGCTAATGCTAAGCTAACAGTCCATATTGTTTGTTTGTTTGTTTGTTTGTTGAAGCTGTGCAGAGAAACTGACGAAACTTCACGTGACGTCGCACGGCAGCATCGAGAAGGAGGGAACAGGGATGTTACAGGTGAGAACTGAACCACGGCAACGACTCACAGCTGTTGATCCAGCTGTGGAGGGTTAATGTGTGTGTGTGTGTGTGTATTGTGGCCGCTTGGCCGTGCGAGTGAGCAGTGGGTAGCCAGAGAGGAACAGAAGGGACTGGACACAGCGTTGCGGTGAAGCCCACTTGGGGTCTTTTATTCTTAACAGGTGGGGGGTGGGGAAGGGAACTGAAAAAAGGGGTGAGGGACGACAAACAACTGAAATCTTCCTCGGCTTGGTGGCCGCTCAGGGGGCTCGGTACTGGCTCTCCTGGTCAGAGCGAGAGGGAAACAAAAGAGACCAGAGGTTAGTGGAGGGTGAAGTTTCCCACTGACCTGTTTGCTTTCTCCTCAGTGATTTCTCCTCGTGTTCCTGCTCTGTTCACTGCTCCAGTCCAGCCAACCTCTCCTCTGCTTCTGCAGGGTATATGAAGGCTGGCAATCACCTGATTGTCCTGTGGATTGCTGACACCTGGGGTAGTACCGCCCCCTCACCACCCCTCCCCTCTGCCTCAGCTGGCTGATGGGAGGCCCTGTGAGGTGCTGAGCATGAGCAGGGCTCTCACATACCCCCCCCCTCAGCTCCCCACCACCCGGGGGAGCGGCGGTCCACCAGCAGTCATCCCTCCTGGACATGGCATCAGCATTTCCGTGTAGCCTTCCAGCCCTGTGTTCAACTGTAAAGCGGAAATCCTGCAGGTGCAAAAACCAACGGGTTATTCTGGCATTTCTGTCTTTATTGTTGGCCATCCACTTTAATGGAGCATGATCAGTGACCAACGTGAACTCCCGCCCCAGTAAATAGTAACGGAGTTTTTCCACCGCCCACTTAACAGCCAAGGCCTCCTTCTCTATGGTCGCATAATTCTTCTCATGGGGAAGCAGTTTACGGCTCACAAAGGTTATGGGGTATTCACTCCCTTCATGGATTTGGGACAGGACCCCCCCCAGGCCTACCATGGATGCGTCTGTCTGCAGTACGAACCTCCTCCTGAAGTCTGGGGTATGGAGCACGGGTTCGCTGCAGAGGGCTGTTCTCAAAGCCCTGAAGGCCTGCTCAGTCTGTTCCGTCCACTTCACCTGGTTGGGCGCCCCTTTTTTCGTCAGCTCATTGAGGGGCCCTGCTAGGGAGGCAAAGTTAGGGATAAACTGTCGGTAGTAACCCACTAACCCCAGGAAGGTCCTCACCTGACGTTTGGTCTGGGGTTGGGGCCACGTTGCAATAGCGTCTGTCTTCTTCACCTGTGGCTTGACATTCCCTCGCCCCACAGTGTACCCCAGGTAATTTGCCTCCTCCAAGGCCAAAGAGCACTTCCCTGGGTTGGCTGTGAGTCCTGCCTCGCGTAAGGATTGGATAACTGCTTCCAGGCGCTGCAGATGATCTTTCCATGAGATACTGTGTATAATGATGTCATCTATGTATGCTGCAGCATAGTCTTGATGGGGCCGGAGGACCTTGTCCATGAGCCTCTGGAACGTGGCTGGGGCTCCATGGAGGCCAAATGGGAGGACTCGATACTGGAAGGCGCCATCTGGTGTCGAGAAGGCGGTCTTCTCCTTTGCTTGCTGAGTGAGTGGCACCTGCCAATACCCTTTGGTCAGGTCCAGGGTGGAGATGAACTGGGCCGGCCCCAGCCTCTCGATCAGCTCGTCTACACGGGGCATAGGGTACGTGTCAAACTGTGATATTTTATTCAACTTTCTGTAATCGTTGCAGAACCTGATGCTCCCATCTGGTTTCCCCACGAGGACTATGGGGCTGGACCAGGCACTGTGCGACTCCTCCAACACCCCAAGGTCCAGCATTTTTCTCACCTCCTTCCTGATGGCTCCCCGTCGTGCCTCTGGGATGCGGTAAGGTCGCAGTCTTACCGTTTTCCCTGGCTCCGTACATATGTCATGGGCGATGAGTGTTGTCTGGCCGGGGGTCTCTGAAAAGACATCTTTGCTTTTGGCCAGGAGCTCCTGGACCTCTTGGACCTGTCTGGAAGACAACTGATCACCCAGTCTCACAGGGGTTGTGATCTGGGGGTGAGTGGCGGCCAGGACGCTGGTGGGGATAGGGACCGGTTCGTGCCAGGGCTTCAGCAGATTGATGTGATACAGTTGCTGGCCCTTCCTGCGACCAACCTGTCTGACCCGATAATTTACCGGTCCCATTTGTTCCATTACTTCATACGGTCCCTGCCATTTTGCCAAAAACTTGCAATCGTTAGTGGGGATCAACACCATCACTTTGTCTCCCGGTTGGAATGTTCTCACCTGCGCCCTCCGGTTGTACACGTGAGCCTGCTGGGTTTGGGCCCGTTCCATGTGTTCCCGCACCAGAGGCCAGACTTGAGTCATTCTGTGATGCATTTGTTCCACATGTTCCACGATGCTGCGCTGAGTGGGGGGTTGTTCTTCCCAAGCGTCTTTGGCCAGGTCCAACAGGCCTCGAGGTCGGCGTCCATACACCAGCTCGAAGGGGGAGAACCCGGTGGAACCCTGTGGGACCTCACGGACAGAGAAAAGAACATATGGCAGCAACTGGTCCCAGTTTTTACCATCCACATCTATTATTTTGCGTAGCATATGCTTTAGTGTTTTGTTGAACCTTTCAACTAATCCATCCGTCTGTGGGTGGTAGACAGAGGTTCTGATCTGTCTTACCTTCAGGAGTTGACACATCCTTTTCATCACCCCAGACATGAAGCAGGATCCCTGATCTGTCAGGATCTCTTCTGGCAGGCCCACTCTACTGAAGAGCAGGAACAGTTCCCTAGCCACTGCCTTCCCAGTTGCAGTGCGCAGGGGAATGGCCTCAGGATATCGGGTGGCATAATCCAGTATGACCAGAATATAGCGGTGACCCCGGCTAGATTTTGGTAAGGGCCCCACTATGTCCATACCAATCCTACTAAATGGGGTTTCGATAATGGGTAGAGGTATGAGTGGATTTCTGTATGTTACCTTTGGGGCGTTGGTTTGGCACTCGGCACAGTGTTTACAGTACTCCTCCACAGCTCTCTTGACCCCCGGCCAGTAGAAGCGGCTGAGAATCCGGTCATAGGTCTTCTCTCTCCCCAGATGCCCCCCTAGGAGGTGGGTGTGGGCTAGATATAAAACTTTTGAGACATATGTTTTTGGGACAACCAACTGTTCACACACTTCAGCATTTTTCTGGGAGACTCGATACAACAGTTTATTTTTCACCATGAAATGTGGAAAAGACACTTGACTCACCCCCTCCTGGTTTTGGCCCTCGATCACTTGGACATCCCTCCAAGCCTGGGCCAGATTGGGGTCCTGGAGCTGCGCCGAGCCAAACCGGCCCAACCTAGGTCCCCCATCCATTTCAGCTTCAGGAAATTGCGAGAAGCCTTCATCTGACCCTATATCCTCCAGGGGCCCCTCCTGCACTGTGACCGTGGACTGATCATTGACACCCTCACCGGCGTCGTCCTCACTGGTCTCGGCTGCACTGCCATCGGGGGGCTCACCTGCCAGCGCCGGTTGGGTTATAACCGATCTTTTGGTCTCCAGGGGTCGCTTCCGGATCCTCCCCTTGGGTTTCCGGTTTCTTCCTGGCCAGTAAAGCGAGAAGAGGGGGCTGTCTCGCCCAACCAGGACAGGGACTGGAAGTTGTTCGACGACCCCCGCCTGTAGAGTGAAGGGGCCCCGTGGCGTGATCACCTTGATGATGGAGGTTGGATACCTCCGTGTTTCCCCATGGATACATGACACAGGGATCTCTGCTCCCATTGTTGTGCTGGCAAATTCAGGTCTGATGAGGGAGACCATACTTCCGGAGTCCAAAAGTGCCTCGGTATCCTTTCCAGCAATCTTCACAGGAAACTTCGGGGCCGGTGCTCCCTCATGGGCCCAACAGGTGGTGAGGTGTTGGCAGTAGAAAGCTTTGCCTTCAGAGGTTCCCGCTGTGGGCATTGATTCCTCCCGACCGGGGCACTCTCGGGCGAAGTGTCCTTCCCTGCCACAGGTGAAACATCGGGGTACGGCAAATGGTGGGGCTCGTTGGGCTGTCGGTCCAGCCCATCCAGGGAACAGTCGGCCTGCTGGGGGGCTGACCACCTTGCTCCCCATCTCCCTCTCGCCCTTGATTTTGGGATTAGTTGAACGGTTACTCTCTGACCGCATGAGGCCCCCCATTACTTTGTGGTTCTCCAATAGGGCTACCAAATTGTCCAAAGTGGGGGCCCCCTGCTGGGCAACATACCTCTTGGTGTCGGGGGGCAGTCCCCGGAGGCATCGGTCAATTACCACCCGGTCCACAATCGGTGGCCCGGCCACTTCCTCCAGCCAGCTCCGGGTGAAACGTAGTAGGGTCATGACTTGGGCCCGGGCTGGAAGAGCGGGATTGTAGGTCCAATCATGCACTCTCTGCGCTCGGGCTGGAAGGCTAAGTCCATACTGGGCCAAAATGGCGGTTTTTACTCGATCATAGTGGGCAGCGTCGGCTGCTGAAAGGTCGCGGCAGGCTTTCTGTGCTTCACCAGTCAGGAAGGGCATCAGGATATGCGCCCACTCGGCTCTTGGCCAGCCCTCTCGCACGGCGACCCTCTCAAACAGGGCCATATAGGATTCAACGTCATCATCCCCCGTCAGCTTGGTCAGCACATCTTTTGGCTGTCGTTCCGGGGGACCTCTTCTAGCTGTTAACTTGCACAGTTCGGTTACGGCTGTCTGCAAGGTGGCTTGGGTTGCCAGAATGGCTTTCAATGTCTCCTCCATGCTCACACTCTTTTATTCTTAACAGGTGGGGGGTGGGGAGGGGAACTGAAAAAAGGGGTGAGGGACGACAAACAACTGAAATCTTCCTCGGCTTGGTGGCCGCTCAGGGGGCTCGGTACTGGCTCTCCTGGTCAGAGCGAGAGGGAAACAAAAGAGACCAGAGGTTAGTGGAGGGTGAAGTTTCCCACTGACCTGTTTGCTTTCTCCTCAGTGATTTCTCCTCGTGCTCCTGCTCTGTTCACTGCTCCAGTCCAGCCAACCTCTCCTCTGCTTCTGCAGGGTATATGAAGGCTGGCAATCACCTGATTGTCCTGTGGATTGCTGACACCTGGGGTAGTACCGCCCCCTCACCACCCCTCCCCTCTGCCTCAGCTGGCTGATGGGAGGCCCTGTGAGGTGCTGAGCATGAGCAGGGCTCTCACAGTATGTGTGTGTGTGTGTGTGTGTGTGTGTGTAGGTGGACTTTGCCTGCAACCGGATCGGCGGCGGCGTGCTGGGTTCTGGTCTGGTGCAGGAGGAGATCCTGTTCCTGATGAACCCGGAGCTGATCGTTTCCCGCCTTTTCACCGAGGAGCTGGGAGACACCGAGTGTCTGGTCATCACGGGTGAGGGATCAACAAATTCAACTCAGGCTGTATGTTCCTAACATTTTAGGTCTAACAGAAGGAATCTGAAGGTTTTCAGTTTAATGTCTCCTGTTTTGCGGTAGTTGTGTCTGTCCCCGCATCGCCACGGCAACGATGAATGGGAGTGGATTGAAGTTCTGCTGCTTAGGCTGTTTCCATCCCTCAAAGCCACAGACAGCGTCAGATGGAGACTCAAACATGCAGCCAGAAGTTTATTTACTTCAACAAGCCGACATGTTTGTAAAACTAGATCTAATTCAAAGTCTGGCGGAGTCGAGACCCAAGTTGACGCTCGGTGTGTTCAGGTGCAGTGGGAAGCTCCCGTTTGTGTCATAAACACAGGAATATTCTTGACTTGCTTCAAGTAAAAAAAACTTCTCGGTGCATGTTTGAGTCGCCACCTGACGCTGTCTGTGGAAAAAAATGTACACTTGAAGCAAGTCCAGAGTTGATATTCCTGTGTTTATGACACAAACGGGAGCTTCCCACTGCACCTGAACACACCGAGCGTCAACTTGGGTCTCGACTCCGCCAGACTTTGAATTAGATCTAGTTTTACAAACATGTCGGCTTGTTGAAGTAAATAAACTTCTGGGTGCATGTTTGAGTCTCCATCTGACGCTGTCTGTGGCTTTGAGGGATGGAAACAGCCTAAGCAGCAGAACTTACATCCGCTCCCATTCATCGTTGCCGTGGCGACGCGGGGACAGACACAACTACCGCAGAACAGGAGACATTAAACTGAACATCTTCAGATTCCTTCTTTTAGACCTAAAATGTTAGAAACATACAGCCTGAGTTGAATTTGCCCGGAATTGTCCTTTAATCAATAAACCGCCAGTCAGAGGTGTTTTCATTGAAACAATACGACGGTTCTTCTGTTTGTTTCTCTGTCTCAGGTTCTCAGCAATTCAGTAATTACTCCGGCTACGGTGACACCTTCGAGTGGGCGGGGCCTTTTAATGATCCGCTGAGCAGGTAGAGCTGCTGCTGATTTAACCCTTTCAGACCTGGATGTTAGTTTAGGTTTTTTTAAATTCCCAGCTGCAATCTTTTCTTCACAGGGACGAGTGGCTGCGCAGGAAAAGACATATTTTAGCCATCGATGCTCTGGACTTCAAACATCGCCGAGAGCAGTACAGCATGGAGAAAATCAAACGCGAGCTGAACAAGGTGAGTTTGTTTGGTTTTTAAATTATTATTAGGGCCACGGGGCAAACGCACTGAGACACTGTTGTTATTGTGTTTTTTCTTCTCATTATTCCTCTTCTGTACCAAATATCCATTCAGAACTCCTAGGACGAGTTGGACTCAATGAGCTGTAGGATTCACAACTATTCAAGTTGTAGGACAAATTATAAATCAAAACGTGCCGTTCGATCGGAATCACTGTGCTATTACTTTTCCCTACAGAATATGATTTTTTCCCAAAAAAATGCAAGAAAAACTGTGAGAAATTCCTTATAGAGAATGAATGGGATGAGGTCAGAAAACGAACAATTTATTGGACTTTTTCAAACGTCTACTACTCCGACATACTTTCACCTAGAGACTCCATTTAAACTGTAAAATGTAGACACAAATCTTGTCTATTGGTGTGTTAATCCATGTTTTGATAGGTCATATAGTTTTTGATCAATCACTGTTCAATGACCATGATCGTTTTGGGAGAAATGTTGAGATTATAATGGGTGTGTATTGCGCTGAATGTTCGTGTCAAGAGTGGTGAGAGAAGTTGCCTGAAATTGTCTGAAACTTTTCTCTTTCCATGCTGCTCACGGCCACACATTACACTCAACACACATGATTTTGTCCACAGTTGTAGACAAACTTGTCCTCTCTCTAACAATGTGCTCAACAAAGCAGAGAGACTTACAGAATTTAAACTGTGAGCCTCTCAGTGCGGCCACGTCTGTCTCTGCTCCTCATTGACTCTAATAGTGAAGCAGAAGAAAAACACAGAGAAAACACACGTTGGGAATCCTATTTACATGATTTCCTTGTGTCCCTGAAGGCGTACTGTGGATTCCTGGGGAAGGACGGCGACCCGGACATCGCCACGGGGAAGTGGGGCTGCGGCGCCTTTAAAGGAGACCCACAACTGAAAGGTTCCTCTTAATAAATACAAAAAAACTGTAAAAAATAATTTGTTGTTAGCAAAATGAATTTAATTTGTGCATTTGTGTATTTATCTATTCATTTCCACATTTATCCTTGTATTTTTTTCTTATTTTCTATACTTCTGCTTCTATTTATTTACATATTTCAGTGTGTCTATGCTAATTAGATGGGCGGCCTTAATTACCATAATGTAAAAATGTCTAAATAAATCTTTAAATTAATTTACATTTATTTATTTAAGTCATTATTTGAGGAGCTGATTTGGTTCTCGTTGTGTCGTTGCAGCTCTGATCCAGCTGATGGCGGCGGCGGCGGCCAAAAGGGGCGTGGCCTTCTTCACCTTTGGCGACGAGCTGCTGAAGGAGCAGCTGGAGCAGATCTACCACCTGCTGGTCACCGAGGGAATCACAGTCGGTCAGTCGGCGTCACGTTGTCATAGTAACGCCACCCAGCGTTCGTTCTGTCGTTAATCTGTCAAACCGCTGCTTTCATTTCGTTTCATTTCATTTTGATTTATTCCATTCATGGTTTACATTCTCACATGGTTGCACATATTTACATAATGTACACATTGTCACCATGAATGAAAAGGAGCAGGATGAAGAAAAACTTACCTACCCCTTTCTATAGTTATAATTACATTGGCTTAAAAGCAACCCCAATATTATTCTCTGTTTCAAAATATTAAAGATGATGAAACATAGTAATGACAAGAAAACAAACAAAATAACGGTAGACACCACTCGTCTATCTATCTTTTATTTTTTTCCCTTCTTTTTCTCTTTCTCCTTCTTCTTTTTTTGTAGATACTTATCTTTTCTTTTTTAAACATTTTCTTAAACTGAGACATACTTGTACAACTTTTCAATTCCTTGCTTTGCAGGGCCGTTGTATAGGGGAGAAAGTTGATGATAACTCTAGGGGCCCAGCGCCCAGTGGGGCCCATAAAAACCCCCAGTAGTCTAATCTTTGTATGACTGATTTATTCTGCGTAAGACCCTGACTAATACTCATAGTACACTGTAAAAACTCAACATCTTTCCAAGAATATTTGTCTTATTTCTTGTCAAAATGTCTCATTTCTAGTCAAAACTAATCTCATTCCACTTAAAATAAGACTCATCACCTAAAAATTAACTTGTTTTTAGATCATTTTCACTTGTTTCAAACAAATTTTCACTTGAAATAAATAGGAAAATCTGCCAGTGAAAGAAAGTTTTTTGTGCTTGTAATAATGAAGAAAAACTTGCTCCACTATCAGATTTTTCTACTTATTTCAAGTGAAAATCTGCTTGAAAGGAGTAAAAAGTGTCTAGAAACAAGCTACTTTTAATATGATGAGTCTTATTTTAAGTAGAATGAGATTTGTTTTGACTAGAAATGACATTTTGACTAGAAATAAGACAAATATTCTTGCTAAGATACTTGAGTTTTTGCAGTGTAATGCTGCACTAGCATCAAAACAAATTAGGCTAAATAAAAAATGATAATACATACGTAGTCTAAGAAAAAAAAAAACTGGAAAAGTTAGGGGGAGGGGCCCACTTTAGTATTCTTTAGGGGGGCCCAGAATTCCTATAGCAACGGCCCTGTTGCTTTGTGAATGCCATACTTTTACACCTGCGACAGAAATACACATTTGTTTTAAGCTTAACCTTGCAAATGTATGTTTAAAAAAATCAAGCTTCAGTCTGTTTTATCCTCTTCCTCTTCATTTAAACAAGCTTTGTAAATGTTCTGGTAATGATCTGTTTCTTTGCTTTAAACATTATTTTTAGGATCTGTAATTCTATTATATCGGCCATTTTCAACAAACCTGCATAAATAAAACATTTATTTGAGGGATCTCTATTACCTTGTGGATAACTCTGAACATGATAACGCTTTCACAGACAAGCTGTTCCGTCTCCTTGACGACTACTGTGGCGTCCGTCGCCGTGACGCCGTCTCACCCGTGGAGCTGTTCGAGTTCATCAACAACACTCTGGGACCCAGGAGGAGTCTCCTGTAAAGGACTCGTCTGAAGTTACACCGAGGAAGAGAAGGTGTTTATTATGGGATGTCGGAAAATTCAGTTAGAATTAATGTGTTTTGACGAATCAGTTCATTTCTTCTCGTTTGAGAGAGAAAATGTTGCATGTTTTTATTTAGTGCGTTTGTGTTAAAACATGTTTAATGTTAAATCTAAATGTTAAACATTAAAAAACTAAATTAAATATTGACTGTTGAATCTAAATTATAAATTCAGAAGCTAAATGTGAGGGAAGTGACTAAACTAAATTTTACACTTTGTGCCCTGAAGTTGTCGTCTATTATTTTATTCTGTAAAGATGATTGATATCGTATAGATATCATTGATTATTGATCAAGGAAGTCGAGGGGCGAATCATCAGAGGGAACGGTTTTAATTTTAGTTTTGAGCCTTTAAAGAAAATGATCAAAATCAACAGTGTGATTATTTAAATATTGTTCAGTTCAGCTAAAACAACTCTGTCTCATAACGTTCTGTAACGAAATGTTGAACTATCCCTTTAAGGTTTAAGTTTGTTGTAATGACGTCACACTGTGACATCATCACTGTGCTGCTGCAGGTAACTCACCTGGTCACACCTGAGTGTTCGTGACAGAAACACCAGAGTTGATTCAACAGTGTCATCAGGTTCAAATGAAGTCGTCAAATGCTGTAAAAAAACAAAAAAAACATCCCATAATAACAGTGTTTGATGTTTATGAAGTTTATAAGTCACTTTGTTTTATGCACAAAATGAATCTGAAATACTTTTAATAAATTCTGTTTATTCACTTATCAGAAATGTGTCTGAATGATTATTTTTATTCTGTCTATTATTATTATTAGAATATTATTATCGTATTTTAAAAGTGAAACATGAAAGAAAACATTCACTAACACACAAAACAAACATGTTCTACAAATGCCGCTAACGGGACGAGATCGGTCAAAACGGAGGGTTCAAGCAAAGACGCTTTATTTTGGTTCAAGCTAGCTACATCGAGGGTAGGTTAGCTTCCTGTTTCAAAGTAAAAGCACAAATTCTATCGTCATGGTTTTCTGTATGTAAAGGGCAACGGGTGTTTTATTTTGTGAAAGTAACCGGAAGTGCGTTGGTCACAACGGCTAGCTTGAGTAGCGCCGAATTCGTCCGAACAAAATTGTAAACAGCTGGTATTTAGACAAATTAACGACACACTGCTGATCTAAACGGCTACTTTCTCACCTAAACATGTTTGAAATGTGGATAAAGTGATATATTTACAGAGTTTAGAGCTAAAATGAAATCAGCTTCTGACTGCTGATTTCAGCTCGGGTAGGAGGCAGGCTAACACTACCCATACACTTCCAGTGTTTGAGCTAAGCTAATTAGCGACTTTAGGTGGAGGCAGGCTAACACTACCCATACACTTCCAGTGTTTGAGCTAAGCTAATTAGCGACTTTAGGTGGAGGCAGGCTAACACTACCCATACACTTCCAGTGTTTGAGCTAAGCTAATTAGCGACTTTAGGTGGAGGCAGGCTAACACTACCTATACACTTCCAGTGTTTGAGCTAAGCTAATTAGCGACTTTAGGTGGAGGCAGGCTAACACTACCCATACACTTCCAGTGTTTGAGCTAAGCTAATTAGCGACTTTAGGTGGAGGCAGGCTAACACTACCCATACACTTCCAGTGTTTGAGCTAAGCTAATTAGCGACTTTAGGTGAAGGCAGGCTATCACTACCCATACACTTCCAGTGTTTGAGCTAAGCTAATTAGCGACTTTAGGTGAAGGCAGGCTATCACTACCCATACACTTCCAGTGTTTGAGCTAAGCTAATTAGCGACTTTAGGTGGAGGCAGGCTAACACTACCCATACACTTCCAGTGTTTGAGCTAAGCTAATTAGCGACTTTAGGTGGAGGCAGGCTAACACTACCCATACACTTCCAGTGTTTGAGCTAAGCTAATTAGCGACTTTAGGTGGAGGCAGGCTAACACTACCTATACACTTCCAGCGTTTGAGCTAAGCTAATTACGGGCGATACGGCTCTATCTCCCTTGTTACTGCACGCACAGTGGAAAGGATGGTGTCTATCTGCTGGTCATGGACTCGGGAGTGAGGCAAGACACGAAAAGAAATGTTGGCGTATCCCTTTAAAAATCTTTAATTTATAGTTCATTGTCAGTGAAGGAACTGGATTTTTATAAATGTTTCCAGTAAAATAATAAAACATGTTTTAGTGACTAAATTATTAGTGTCTCATCAACTTCCTGTAACTTCTCTGGACTTTTATTGTGAAATTATTCCATCAGTCTGGAGACTCAGAAACTCATTGACTTTGCATTTACACATTTACAGAAACGAAAATGAAAAACTCACTGCTGCCGCTCAGTTCAGGAAGAATCTTTATTTGTTGAAAACAATAAAACATACGTCGCTATATGAAAATAAATACATCCTTCAATTCTGTCTTCACATTCTGTCAATCAACAGCAACACTACAGCTGCTGCAGACGTTACAGCTGCTGCTCTGGCTCCGCTATTAGAATGAAACTTTAATTTCAAGTCGTCTGATACATTTGGCACAAACAGAGACGAGGACAGATGTGGAGGGGAGGGGGGCAGATGTTGGGGTAAAAGCAGAAAATCTTCATCAACTCTGTTCAAACAGTTTTAATATTTCATAATAAACTTAATTAACTTGATCAATCATCGTCGATATCTGATCAACTCTCTGCTGCAGCGAGTCACAACACCTGATAGCTTAGCTTAGCTTAGCTTAGCATAAAGAGTGGCGGCGGATGGGAAGCGTTAGCCTTGTGGCTCCGCCGCCTCGTTTCCTGTGCAGATTAAAGCTCTGAGGTAAAACATGTTGGTTAATTAGAGGAGTGAGGTCTGACGAGGTAATCAATGATCAATCAAATCAACAGACCGATCGATTATTGAAGAGTATTGATCTTCTCTTCTTTCTCTTGTTATGAAAACAAGTGTGATCTCTGTTCTTGTCTTTTTATTCTCAATTTATTGCATTTTTTTAATCGGTCAGCTCTTCTTATGTTTTTTATTCTTTTAAAATCCTTTTTATCTTTATTTTTAATTCTCATTTCCTTTTTCTAAACCGTTTCGTGCTTCTATGTCTTGTACGTAAATCACTGCAGCACTTTGGTAAACATTCATCTTTTGGAAATGTGCTGTAAAAATAAAGTGGATTAAAAACAAATGAGCAGATTTTTCACATTGCTGTGTCCTTGTACATATTGATTGATTGATTGATTGATTGATTGATTGAGCAGCCTGAAATGATTCAGTAATCGATGAAACTCTTTCATCGCAGCTTCTTTTCTCCCCCGTTTTTTCCTGCGTCCGTCGCTGTTAACGTGACATCTTTGTCGTCATAGTAACAGTGTCAGCGTGCGTCCGTGTGGTCAGCAGGTCTGATGATGTCACGGCGAGGGGGCGGAGCTTCACGCCACCTGCGAGGACGAGTCCAGGTCCAACGCTGCGTCCAGTAAACGCTGCAGCTCTGACAGGTGAGTCGGTTTGTTGCCGGTGGCCGGAGCCGCCGCCGGGTCACGACCAGCGTACCTGCACACACACACACACACACACACAGGTGAGCACAACAATTACTCGTGGCATACACCGAGTCGGCAACCAAGGAAACGTCACTTCCGGTCAGAGCCGTGGAGGAAAACAAACCGATTCCCCCATAGATATACTGCGTGTGAAAACGCAGCATTTTAAACCTTTGTCTAACGCTTGTCCGCTGTCATGTCTTAGTTTGAATCACTTGTATCTGCTGACAAAGAGCTATTAAAAAACTCATCACGATCCAGGTCCATTGTTGTCCGTACATTAGGGCTGACCCGATTATCATATTTTGGTAATCGAAGCTTCGCGGACATAAAATCGATTTTAATCAAAGCTTCTACCGTCTGCCCGGGGGGTAGGGGGGTTCGTAGCGGTTTCCAGGATGCCAAGTAGCCTATTCATTGTAATCTAACAACTGCCGATGAGAACCGGTGTCAAAAAGGAAAAAAGGAAGAAAAAACAAAACAATCGATCACGGACTTCATGATCGATTTTCCATGGCAACGAACGAAGCTTCGAAGCTTCGATTTTTTTGGGTCAGCCCTACCGTACATTTTTAAATATTGGCTCTTTCACATGCTGCATTTTCACATGTATGTCTATGGGGGAATCGGTTTGTTTTCCCCCACGGCTCTGACTGGAAGTGACGTTTCCTTGGTTACCGACGCCACAATTATTTAATCGTAAATATTCCTAAATACCGTCACTTTCACAAAAATTTGATGTTGGAACCATATTGGCAGATGTGCGGCAAAAATAAAGGTAAATGCACAGATACTGGTCCATTTAACTAACGTAACATTGAATTGGTAGGAATTTAAATGTTAGGCTGTCATTTTTAATAAAAAAAACAACAAAACAAAAAACGATTAAAATAAACGTAAACATTTGGTAAAGATGACAATTCATGACGACAGAGTAATGTAGTTATATTTTGACTGTATTTGATTTTACACATTCATAGTGTTGTGAAATTTATTAATGCAGAATAATCGTGATAATCGTAACACCGTGATTATTTCTCTGACAATAATCGCACCAAGACAATCTATAACTGTGACATCCCTACTCAGTGGTGAGTAAAAGTGGGCGGGGCTTTACCAGACGGGGCGGCGGTGGTCGGTGGTGGTGCGGATGCGCGGCTTGACGTAGTCGTAGTAACCCTGGTTCTTGTGCTCCTCCTGGCACCAGACCAGCTCGGCGTTCCCGTAGCGCTCCGTCTCGGCCTTCACCAGGTCGAAGGGGAACGGAGAGAGCTGCACACGGAGGAGAAGGTCAAAGGTCACAAACCTGCTGCTGCTGGTCTAATCTTTTCTGACATCAGGATGTTTCATTGTCAATAAACTCTTTGTAAATGAAATGTAAATGATTTGGTAACTCCCTCATGGCTTGCTCTTAAGAATGAGTTCTCCTTGTTAAAAAGATGTTTGAAACAAATAAATAATCCCCATGCAGATAAATTGTACGCATTTATAGCAAAACTTAACCCCTTGTATCTTAGTATGGATTCACTTGTTAAATATTTTTTCTTTTAATTGTTCTTTTATTTATTTCATTCTCCTTTCTATCCTTTTTCATCTAAGATCTGTCATATGATGATTTTTATGTGATAAGTGATACACTACCAAAACAATTTTCAGTTGGAATTACCCAAGGAGGTGTGAATTTAATTTATATGTATGTAAAAGAAGTGTTTATGTTTGAGTATGTCATTGTCCATGTAATGTGGCATGTTTAAATAATAATAAACAACAATTATTTGGTAAACCTTTAATTTACAGGCCGTTAATTACGTCATAATGACTAGAAAATAGTGTAGAGGAATAATGGTCCGTTTCATAGTAATGTGGAGAAACAGCCCAGAAATAACGGTCAATTACAACGACTTGGTGGAGAAAAATTCTGGCCTTTTCCAAAAAATCCAAAGCATGTGTAATCTATTGCCTTTATGAAAAGACATAACGTTACTATGAAACTGACTGTTATTTCTAGACATTATGACGTATTCAACGCCCTGTAAATTAAAGGGTTATCAACCTCTGATCAGAAGGAAAATCATTTTGTCTCCCTATAAAACCAGTCATTTGATTTTCTTCAGAACACAACAATCTTCATAAACCAGTGAATACGACACTGTGGAGCAGACAATGATGGACCAATCACAGTGATCAGAGGTCAGAGGTCAGAAGTCGTGTACCTGTTCGATGCGGACTACGGCGACCTCCCGCTCCGTCCCTCTGTTCTTCCGTTCTCTCATCAGTTCGTAGTAAATCTTCCCGGAGCAGAAAACAACTCTCTTCACCTTCTCCGGGCTCGAGGCCGCCGGCCCCTCGTCGGAGATCAAACGCCTGAAGTGGGTCCCTGCACACGCACACGCACACGCACACACACACACACACACACACACACACACACACACACACACACACACACACACACACACACACACACGTTATCAATAACACACAGAGAGGCTGAGCGGTGTGTGTGTGTGTGTGTGTGTGTGTGTGTGAGGTCGTCGTCCTCTGAACTCACCTGGCAACATGTCGTCGAAGCTGGACTTGGCTTCAGGATGACGGAGCAACGACTTGGGAGTAAAGACGATCAACTGGAGAGAGAAAAGAAAAGAGAGGGAAAAGAAGAGGGAGAAAAGAGAGAGAAAAAAGAGAAAGAAAAGAAAAAAATAGAGGGAGAAAAGAGAGAAAGAAAAGAAAAAAATAGAGGGAGAAAAGAGAGAAAGAAAAGAGGGGAGGGAGAGAGAGAAAATAAAAGAGAGAGAAAAGAAAAGAGGGAAAAGAGAAGAGAGAGAAAAGAGAGGGAGAGAAAAGAGAGAGAGGGAGAAAAGAGAGAGAGAAAAGAGAAGAGAGAGAAAAGAAAAGAGGGAAAAGAGAAGAGAGAGAAATGAGAGGGAGAGAAAAAAGAGAGAGAGAAAAAAATAGAGAGAGGGAGAAAAGAGAGAGAGGGAGAGAAAAAAGAGAGAGACAAAAATAGAGGGAGAGAGAGTCATTGATCTGAACCTCTGTCTCTTGGGCACGTTACTTTTAAAAAGTAATGAGTTATATTTATATTTAAATATATGTAACGCCTGGTAACGAGTATCATCAGTGTCGTCATGGCGACAGCGCCACCTACAGGCTTCCTGAACGGCTGCAGGATCTGTCGTCTCAGCACGTGGAAGTAGTTTGCCGGCGTGGAGCAGTTCACCACGATCCAGTTGCAGTCGTAGAGCTGACGCACCGAGAAGTCCTCCGACACGTTCTGAAACAGAACAACACACGGGTCACATGACGGCGCCGCATAGATATCTACACGTAGATGCCTCTGACGCTGCTGCCCATTGGAACGGATTGTGGCCGCCGCCGCCATCTTGAGCAGGAGGTGTCTAACTTTGACTTCTTGTATCTACAGAGGCAGAGGTCTCTCACTGAAGCCCTTTGTTTTAATAGAAATACTACAACTCAGCTACATAACTCACGTTAGCAGTTATAGGGTTAATGTCAGTGCCATAAAACTGATTTAATATGGCCTAGCACAATTATATAGGTAGCCTCATCACCATGGCAACCACAAACTCACAGACTAATAGCCTACACATACAGGCAACAAAATAACAAACTATGAATATATGTAAATGAATAAATGTAACACATATCCACCCTATGATACGTTACCTTAGTTTCATTTATGTCAGATAACTCACCTACATCAAATTCAACAAGTTCATAACAGTTCTATAATATAAAACAACTTATTACTGGAGAAAAGTTATTCCATGTCTCCTGGTTTTGGCGTTTCTTTCATGGGAACATCCGTACGCGGCACTAAAGTTTGGCATTTCACCAGATTCACAGCTGTCAAACCTGGTCTGATGGTCTGACTGTTGACTGCTGCTCAGGAGGAACTCCTCCCTAAGATGGCCGCCGTGAGACATTCCTGACAAGCCCGAATGCGGCATCTACCTATATATACTGTATCTATGACCGCGCCACCACTGGAGGAGGAGGAAGAAGAACCATGTCGGCCATGTTGTTCTGACTCACAGGGAAAACATCTGGGTCGTCGTTGCACATCTGCAGGAACCTCTCTGGACGGGCCGACGAGTGCTCCGGACCCTGAGAGCAACAGAACCGATCAGTAACCGATCAATCAATCAATCAATAACAACGAGAGGAGTCACGTGACGGCTACGAATCGGCCAATGGGCTCGTACCATTCCCTCCATGCCGTGGGGCAGCAGCAGCACAATGCCGTTCTGCCTCACCCACTTGGCCTGGCCGCAGCTGATGAACTGGTCGATGATGCACTGGGCCGTGTTGTGGAAGTCTCCGAACTGGGCTTCCCACAGGACCAGAGCGTTGGGACTGGCCATCGCAAAGCCCAGCTCGAACCCTGCAACACCGGGAACACGAGAGAGGGAATATGAGAGGACATACAGAGGAAACAGGGAGAAAACATGGAGGAAATACAGAAGAAAGAGAGAGGAAATAGAGAGGAAACAGGAGAAAACATGGAGGAAATACAGAAGAAAGAGAGAGGAAATACGGAGAAAACAAAGGAAAAACAGAGGAAATACGGAGAAAAGAAAGAGGAAACAGAGGAAATACAGAGAAAACATAGGAAATACGGGGAAAACAAAGGAAAAACAGAGGAAATACAGAGAAAACAGAGGAAATACGGAGAAAACAGAGGAAATACAGGGAAAACAAAGGAAAAACAGAGGAAATACGGGGAAAACAAAGGAAAAACAGAGGAAATATGGAGAAAACAGAGGAAATACGGAGAAAACAGAGGAAATATGGAGAAAACAAAGGAAATACGGAGAAAAAAAGAGGAAATACGGGGAAAACAAAGGAAATACGGAGAAAAAAAGAGGAAATACGGGGAAAACAAAGGAAATACGGAGAAAAAAGAGGAAATATGGGGAAAACAAAGGAAAAACAGAGGAAATACGGAGAAAACAAAGGAAAAACAGAGGAAATACGGAGAAAACAAAGGAAATATGGAGAAAACATAGGAAAAACAGAGGAAATACGGAGAAAACAAAGGAAAAGCAGAGGAAATACGGAGAAAAGAAAGGAAAAACAGAGGAAATACATAGGAAACAGAGAGGAAAAACAAAGATATGATGGAGAAAACAGAGGAAACATGAAGGAAGGACCAACATAACAGAGAGGAAACAGAGGAAACCGAGAGGAACCAGTTGATGTGTGTAGAGTGTGTGTGGAGTGTGTGTGGAGTGTGTGTAGAGTGTTGTGTTGTGTGTTGTGTGTTGTGTGTCTCACCCAGGACGCCGTACTCGGACAGCGAGCTGTTGCACACGGTGTAGGGCGCCTGGTCTGGAGACAGGAAGTTCATGGGGATGCAGATCCTCTTGTCCACGTTCTGGTCGTGGAGCACGTGGTGTCGGTGGCTGTGGACACACAAAGGGTTAATGAGAGGAGGCAAGGCAATTTTATTTGTATAGCCCAGAGAGGAGGAGGAGGAGGAGGAGGAGGAGGAGGAGGAGGAGGAGGAGGAGGAGTGTGTGTTGGTACCTGAACGTCCCTCGCTCCACGTCCTGTCCACTCAGACGGACGTGGATACCGTCTCTTAGCAACGAGCCGAACGCCATGTACTCGCCCAGCGCCCAGTCGCACACTCTCTGGTCCACCATGTTGGAGCGGCCCTTCAGGATACGACTCAGACCTGAGGAGGAGGAGGAGGAGGAGGAGGAGAGGAGGAGGAGGAGGAGGAGGAGGAGGAGGAGGAGGAAGAGATAGGAGGTGAGGAGGAGGAGGAGAGAAAGAGTAGGGGGATCAGAAAGAGGACAGATAATCTCCTCCATGAATAGTGAAGTCCTCCACAGGGGCAGAAGCAGTGATGTGTCCAGGGTTCATACACATTTTAACCAACACATTTCCATGACTTTTCCTTGACTTGGCAACAAGTTTCCATGACATTACAAGACCTCTAAAACATCAATGTATGCATGAAATGTATGAAAACTATGTAAAACAAACAACAACAAAAAAACAGTGGAATTGTCAAAAAAAAAGATCTAATGACAATGCGCTTTATGCACAGCTCCACTACTTCCTGAGCTCAAGCCACCTCCTTTACTGTATTTAATTCCTGTTTTACATGATTAGACTAACTGATGAATCCAGGTGTGTCTGACCTCACAACAATGGTCATCTCCCCCCAACTCCCAGCCCAAACCAATCAGAGTTCCTTCACCACGTCCGTGCAGCGGTGCGCCGCGGATATGCACGGGAAAAAAAAACAAACAAAAAACAAACAAACCGCTTTTGACAAAAAAAAAAAGAGAGAGAAAGAGACTTGCCGTGCAGTGTAAAAAAAAACCCAAAAAAGTGTCACGACTTTCTGTATCTGGCCCTTCAAAATAAAAGCCCCATAGTCTTTCATATAGTTCAGTCATATTGATTTTGAGTTAATATTGACAAGACACGGCTCCAAAGGTTTGTTTGTTTAATCCTGCGACCAATCGACCAATGATATTTTGGTCGACCAGTGCTTGGTTGACTATTTGGGGGCAGCCCTAGAAGTGATTTATGTTTTCTTTTTCAGGTTTGAAAATTCCATATCCAATACCCTGTACCATTCAATTTTATTTTATTAAATGATTTATGTCAAAGATACAGGAGAGTGATAATAGCAGCCTATTTCATGACTGATGAAAAATTTGTCATGTTGTGTGCAGTACAATTTTGATGCATCGCAATGCATCGTAGAATCGAATCGAATCGTTACCTGGTGAATCGTAATCGAATTGAATCGTGAGGGCAGTGTCAATGCGCAACACTTTTCGATACGAAATAGCCTATTTATTGATCAATTTTAAAATCAACCTTATAGACCGTTATTACTAAATGTAATCATTTCAAAAAATAAAATAAAATCCATGACTTTTCCAAAACTTTTGGGGTGAATTTATGTTTCCAAGACTTTTTCAGGCCTGGAAAATTTCAAATTACATGACTTTTCCAGGTTTTTTCAAAACGTAAGAACCCTGTGTGTCCGATGTGCAGCAGCTCCTCCTCCCTGATGGAGAGGAGGAGGAGGAGGTAGAACAGGAGGAGTAAGAAGAGGAGCAGTGTTACCTCCATGTATAGTGAAGTCCTCCATAGGAACAGAAGCAGCGATGTGTCCGATGTGCAGCAGCTCGTCCTCTGTGATCCCAGTGGAGGGACAGTTCATGGAGCGGGGCTGCCCCTCCAGCGTGAAGAAGCCGGGCCACGGAGAGTCCAGCCAGTGTTTGATGTGCAGGATCTTCTCGTCTTTGGAGCGCGCGTACGCCTCCTCGCAGATCTTATCGTAGCCCGCCACCTCCTCCTGGAAGAGGAGAACAGAGAGAAGGAGGTTTAGAACTTCAAAGAGAGAAGGAGGAGGCGTAGGAAGTAGATTTATGAGCTGCCTGTGATTGGTAAAAAGTAACTTTTTACATCAGTTTTTTTTTTAAATCATGAAAATGTCCAGTTTTCATTGTTTTTCATGGGACCATTAAAGGGATAGTTCAACATTTTGTCAAATTGTGCCCATTGCCATGATCCCTATAGTCATAGCAGTAGGTTCGTTACCTTTAATTGTCGGTGCAAGCTATTTTTAGAACGGCAGAGCAGAGCCGTGAGCTGCTCAGAGCTACGCTACGGAGGCTCATTATGGGATTTCTTGGTTTCCCTAATCAAACTCATCAAATACACAATCCAACAACTCCACAACGCTCTGGTGGACAAGTTGTGAGCTGCACATTCACCACGCTATGAGATAATAACACAACGTTACCACACAGAGTTGTTTTAGAGGGAAATACAGAGACTGTTGATGAAAAACTGTCCCTGAAGGCAACGTGATGCATCAGTAGTTTTACATGAATTTCCCTCTAAAACAACTACTACTACTACTACTTTACTAAGATGATGAGCAGCTGGCTGGGCTGCAGCCGTTCAATTTATTTTATGCCACTTTTTGTAGTAAACATGGTTTGTTGGTATTATCTAATTTGTGAATTAATTCTTTGTAACAAGGGGTAGACAATATAAGTTCGCTTCTTTCTGCCCCCTTTCATTCAAGAGTTACAGTATTGTCATTGTTTGTTGTTGTTTTTTTGAGTTTTATTTAATTTTTTTGTTTTTATGCTCGATAAATGAATGAAATAAATAAATAAACTAAACTAAACTAAACTACTACACAGACACACACAGACCTCGTAGTCCTGGGCCGTGACCACTCCCTCTGCGATCAGCTTCTCAGCGAACTTCTGCAGCACGTTCTTCTGCTTCTTGATCTGTTTGTACATCAGAGGCTGAGTGAACATCGGCTCGTCCATCTCGTTGTGTCCGTTACGTCTGTAGCACACCTGAGGAGGAGGAGGAGGAGGAGGAGGAGGAGGAGGAGGAGGAGGAGGAGGAGGAGGAGGAGGAGGAGGAGGAGGAGGGAGGAGGAGGAGGAGGAGGAGGAGGAGGAGGAGGTTCAGGATTGGTTTATACACAACACCAACATGATGAGTGTTTAATCTCCTCCTCCTCCTCCTCCTCCTCCTCCTCACCAGATCTACGACCACGTCTTTGTGGAACGTGTTCCTCCACTCGGCCGCCACGTTGCACACGTACATCACGGCCTCGGGGTCGTCGGCGTTGACGTGGAAGATCGGAGCGTTCACCACCCGAGCTACGTCGGTGGGGTACGGGGAGGAGCGAGCCATCCGGGGGTCGGTGGTGAAGCCGATCTGAGAGGAGGAGGAAGAAGAGGAGGAGGAGGAGGAAGAGGTCAGGTTCAGAGAGGTAAATGAGGAATAGTGTTGCTACCCGACACCCATTTTTCTTTCCAGGAATCCCAGGAGACGATTAGTGAATTGAATCCCAGGATGATGGGGTATCTTCTAATTGTTGTACCTTACTACTTCAAACCTAAACTAATGAAACACGCTCAATAAAGTTTGTGAAATGTTTAATGTTGTTGTTTCTATCACCTACATCTGGTCAGTCATGCACAAAGACTTGTATTTTTGTAGGTAAATCTGGGGGGTGTGGCAGCGTGGAGAGCAGCGGTGCAGCTCCGTGACACTGCTGTGTGACTGGCCGCCGGTGGGTGCTCTGGGGCGGCCGGTCACAGCACCCGCTGCAGAGCGCCCGCTCCGCTGCACCGTGAAAACAGCAGAGATAACGGGCTTTCAGATCCGAATCTCCAAACCAGAAACGTTTGTAACAGCACCGGAGAAAGCTGCTAGATTTGTCGCCGGTCGCTTTTGACAAAAAAAGTCGCCAAGAGGGTTTGGAAAGTCGCCAGATTTAGCGAGAAAGTCGCCAAGTTGACAACACGGTGAAGCCGACAGCCGTACAGCGCTGCACGCTTTTTGATTGATTGATTGTTTTATTTCGTATGAATGACATACATACATATGTACATACAAAACGGATAGGTAAGAAGCCAAAGGCTTATGAGGAACCTACCCCTACTCAAACAAAACCAAGATCAAAAAAACATTATGTTTTGATTGTAGTTTAAAACAGTTTTGCATATCAGAGGACTACCATATTCACACACAGGGACC
The DNA here is from genome assembly GCF_905171665.1 of Trachurus trachurus. Classification (NCBI taxonomy): domain Eukaryota; kingdom Metazoa; phylum Chordata; class Actinopteri; order Carangiformes; family Carangidae; genus Trachurus; species Trachurus trachurus. Next base: position 1,384,107 of record NC_139908.1, on the reverse strand, counting down.
TGAGAGTGTCTATTATCACAATCTGTAAAAAAACAAAAACAGTTTTGACGAGTTAGCTCATCGACGGTCGTGAACGTTCGGCAGGCTGTGACGAGTTAACTCGTTATTGGTCGCAAAAGAGTTAATAAAGTAGTGTAAAATGATTGGTAAGCTCCTTCACAATAAAGTGAGTGTGGAGTAACGTCAGGCCGTTACTGTGTGACGCTGTCAGGACTCTCTGATGAGCCCAGGTTCAACTTTATTACTGTGACTGTTACTTTGTAACTGTTGCGTTTTGATTAATGTAATGTTTTCTTCCTCCTACAAAGACATAAAACATTTGGTAAAATATGATTAAATCTAATCGTTGCCTCCTAGAGTAGATTTCCCGGGAGGGGGACTTTAAGAGAAATTAAAAAGAGGTAAATTCTGGTAAATCTCAGCAACACTAGTGAGGAACTTAGAGAGCAGCTTATTGATGTGTGTGTGCGGTAGTGAAGTGATTAACCCCGTGTTACCTGGTTGTTGACGACCACGTGGATGGTGCCGCCCGTGGTGTAGGACGGCAGGTCAGACAGGTGGAACGTCTCGTACACGATGCCCTGACCCGCGAACGCCGCGTCGCCGTGCAGCAGGACGGACATCACCTAGGGAACAGCAGCGGGTTACACACCGGTCTGCAGACTTTAAAGGGATAGTTCAACATTTTCAACAAATTGGCCCATCACCATAATCCCTATAGTCATAGCAGTAGGTTCGTTACCTTTAATTGTCGGTGCAAGCTGTTTTTAGAACGGCGGAGCAGAGCCGTGAGCTGCTCAGAGCTACGCTACGGAGGCTCATTATGGGATTTCTTGGTTTCCCTCATCAAACTCATCAAATACACAATCCAACAACTCCACAACGCTCTGGTGGACAAGTTGTGAGCTGCACATTCACCACGCTATGAGATAATAACACAACGTTACCACACAGAGTTGTTTTAGAGGGAAATACAGAGACTGTTGATGAAAAACTGTCCCTGAAGGCAACGTGCATCAGCGGTTTTACATGAATTTCCCTCTAAAACAACTCTGTGTGGTAACGTTGTGTTATTATCTCATAGCGTGGTGAATGTGCAGCTCACAACTTGTCCACCAGAGCGTTGTGGAGTTGTTGGATTGTGTATTTGATGCGTTTGATGAGAAAAACCAAAAACAGCTTGCACCAACAAGTAAAGGTAACGAACCTACTGCTATATAATCTATAATCAATAATCACTAAGCAGCAGCAGCACCCTCTTGCCCTCGGTGTCTCCGCAGTAGAACTGCTCGGCCTTGGTCTTCCCCTGCACCACCGGGTCCACGGCCTCCAGGTGCGACGGGTTCGCCACCAGAGACAAGGTGATGAACTTGTCACTGACTCGGTTCATCCGGCGGTGCCACATCCCCAGGTGGTACTTCACATCCCCCGAGCCCTGAGGAGGAGCAGGAGCAGGAGGAGGAGGAGGAGGAGGAGGAGGAGGAGGAGGAGGAGGAGCAGGAGGAGGAGGAGGAGCAGGAGGAGGAGGAGGAGGAGGAGGAGGAGGAGGAGAGGGGGGTTAGGTTGACCTTATTGATCCAGGAGCTGAGCTCAAGGTGATCGATCAGATAAATGAACAACAACAGGTAAAAGTCCAGTTTCCTGCTGAGCTCAGAGTTGATTATAGAGAAATCTATAACAACGATCAGGTAGAAACATCTGTCGATTCATGTCCAGATAAAAACTGGATTAGATTAAATTAAACACAACAACAGAGTCTCAGAATAAATAATATAATAATAATTATAAAACGTAAAGGTGAAATCCGGCGATCTGATTGGCTGTTAACCGTGGTATAATGAGCATATACCACGGCTACTATTCTAAAGCCTTATCACAGCGTAGGCTATCACTCCGCCTCAGGCAACGTATGACTGGTATGAATGGAAGTTGTTGTCATGTATCCATGACAACGGACTGTTGCAGTCCGTAGCCAAAGACAGTCGGTGTTTTTACGATGTTAAAAAATGTAGTAAAGTAGTGTAATTGACATGTTGAAGGTGAACTTTGACCTCCAGAGGGTTAACAATGGTAGAGGGGACTGAGCAGTGACAGAGGAAAAGACGAGCTGCAGAGCTACTTGGAGCTAACGTCTGGAGAGCTGGGAACAGCTTTTTATTCTGGTTGAATAAAACTACATGAAATTGATTGCGTATCCCTCTTTCATATTGTCATTATTGGTAACCGTTTTATAAAAGCAATATAATATAGCAATAGCAATATAATAAATAATATATATATATTGATTAAATAATACATAATAAATGAGTTCTGACCTCGTCTGCAGCTTCGAGTTTAGAGTCAAACTGACAGAAAATCTGATCCAACTCCTTCCTGATCACGTTGGCCAGGACGTTGAGACGACCTCTGAGGAGACACAAGGAGGAGGAGGAGGAGGAGGAGGAGGAGGAGGAGGAGGAGGAGGAGGAGGAGGAGGAGGAGGAGGAGGAGGAGGAAGAGAGACAGCATGGTTTTGGCAAATTTTGAATTGTATTTCCTTTATTTCTCCAGCCTCTACAGCGATGCAACAGGATGCAACAGTATGGACAAAACCCTGATGCGAACCACGGCCGGCGTTCTGTCCATCTCCGTCCTGTCTGGTTCATTTCTCTACAACAACTTGCTCATCATCCTGGTTTTTATAAGTTGCAGTGGAGACAAAGGGAGGACGCTGGAGCACACGGTCGATTAATATACATTTATTGAGGTGCGGCTGCTGACGTTTCGATGCAAGGTCTTCTTCAGAGCAAACGGAGCTGTTCAGTGGACGGGGGATTTAAATCAGGGACGCAGGCACGGGATTTAAATCCCCCGTCCACTGAACAACACCTCAATAAATGTATATTAATTGACCGTGTGCTCCAGCGTCCTCCCTTTGTCTCCACTGCTCATCTGTCTCCAGCCCTGAGACGCACCGGTCCAGAGTTCGTCAAGCTGAAGCGCGGAGGATCTCCCTTTTTTTATAAGTTGCCTCTGAGAAAAAAACAGCATCTGTACCTGTGGGGCAACAACAACAACATGTACCTGTGGGGCAACAACAGCATCTACCTGTGGGGCAACAACATGTGTACCTGTGGGGCAACAACAACATGTACCTGTGGGGCATCCCCATGATGACGCTCTCCACGCCGCTCTGACTGGAGCGGTCGATGATGGTCTTCAGCGCCGGGATCAGAGACTCGCAGCCTTCCAGCCCGAAGCGTTTCTCTGACGACCACTTCCTCTGCAGGAACTCCTCGAACCTGTGGACAGACGGGACCTTGCTGCTTCACACTGGAGCTCTGACCGCCACCATGACACCATGACTTTCAATCACTACAGGAATGTGAACCAGGACCAGAACCAGACCCAGAACTAAAACTAGAATCAGAACCAGACCTGGTGGAGCGGATCATGCGGTGTAGTTCAGTTCAGTTCAGTAAACTTTATTGTCAATCACACAATGTAACTGACAGTTACACAGGGGATCGAAATTACATTTCCCCAAACTCCAAATGTGCAATTTAAAAACATTAAAAAATGTAAAAATGTCAACATACATTTACCACACATATATGACATAAAAGCACAGATATACTGACAGAGGCCTATGATGTTGTGGGGAGATAATAAAGTGCAATTTGTACTAGTTGTGTAGTAGTTGTGTAGCAGTAGTTGTTTAGTTGTGTGCCTAGTGGAGCGTATCATGCGGTGTAGTTGTGTAGTGTGTAGTAGTTGTGTAGCAGTAGTTGTGTACCTAGTGGAGCGTATCATGCGGTGTAGTTGTGTAGTGTGTAGTAGTTGTGTAGCAGTAGCTGTGTAGTAGTAGTGTAGTAGTTGTGTAGTTGTGTAGTAGTTGTGTAGTTGTGTAGCAGTAGTAGTGTACCTGGTGGAGCGTATCATGCGGGCCAGCAGCGTCCTCTTCTCCTCTGGACTGAAGCTCATGACTCCTGGAGTCTCAAACTTCTGTCTGATCCACTGACACTGATCCACATCGTTGATGAACATGAACTCCACTCCGATGTGCTGACAGTACGACGACTGGGGGGGGGGAGAGGGGCAGAGGGGGGGCAATACGATCAATCAATCTGATCAGAACAGCTCAGAGGGTCTATAAATGTTGTATTGATTATCAGCTCTGTGTTGTGACTGGAAATCATTGATCGAGTAAGAGGAGGAAGAGGAGGAGGAGGAAGAGGAGGAGGAGGAAAAAGAGGAGAAGGAGGAGGAAGGAGAGGAAGAGGTGGTGATGGAGGAGGAGAGAGAGGAAGGAGAAGAGGAAGAGGAGGAGGAAGAGGAGAAAGAGGATGAAGAGAGGGGAGCAGAAGAAAAGGAGGAGGAAGAAGAGGAAGAAAAAGAAGAGGAGGAGGAAGGGGAAGAGGAAGAGGAAAAAGAGGAGGAGGAAGAGGAGGTGATGGAGGAGGAGAGAGAGGAAGAAGAAGAGGAAGAGGTTTAGAAGGAAGAGGAGGAGGAGGGAGAGGAAGATGAGGGGGGAGAGGAAGAGGAGGAGGAGGAAGAGGAGAGGGAAGCAGAAGAAAAGGAGGAGGAGGAAGAGGAGGAGGAGGAAGAGGAAGGGGAAGAGGAAGGAGGAGGAGGAAAAGGTAGAGGAAGGGGAAGGGTAAGAGGAAAAAGAGGAGGAGGAAGAAAAAGAGGAGGTGGCGATGGAGGAGGAGAGAGAGGAAGGAGAAGAGGAAGAGGAAAAAGAGGAAGGGGAAGAAGAAGAGGTTTAGGAGGGAGAGGAGGAAGATGAGGGGGGAGAGGAAGAGGAAAAGGAGGAGGAGAAAGAAAAAGAAGAGGAGGAGGAGAGAGAGGAAGAGGAAGAGGAGGAGGTGTAGGAGGAGGAGGAGGAAGAGGAGGAGGACCACAATGGAAATAAGCTGATGGCTTTTTTGTGTTTTTATCCCTTTGGCAGCAGTTGTGTCGATGTATGTTTTCTCTTTTAAACATTTGTCTGTTGTCAATAAAGATGTCAATAAAAAAAAATCTATCAAAAAAGGAGGAGGAGGAAGAGGAGGAAGAGAAGAAGGAGAAGAAGGAGGTGTATGAGGAGGTGTAGGTGTGTCTAACCTCCAGGCGTCTGATGATCTCTCTGAGCGGTAAAACGCTCTCGTTGCCTCCGATGAACGTCGTGGTCGGCAGGCGGAAAACTTTGTCCAGGTCGGATTCAGTCAGTCCATAAAGACCTGAAGGAGGAGGAGGAGCAGGAGGAGGAGGAGGAGGAGGAGGAGGAGGAGGAGGAGTAAAAGGAAAGAGGTCAGAGGAAAAAGAGACAGAAGCAGCAAAGAGAAGTTTTCCATGAATCTGAGGTTGAGAGTGAGCAGCAGCTGTTTAATCTGACAGATTAAACTCTGAACTTCACTCAGATCAAGATTAAAGTTGAAGTTGTTTTTAAAACTGATGCAGCAGGAGAGAAGTCAACGACCGGATGTTTCCTCTCCATCACTCGAACATCTCAAGTTCTTTTTGAGGATTAACAAAGCTCCATAAATCCTCTAATATTGGAGAATTTTTTTTGTAAATTCTTATTCCTGTTCCTGGATCATACATTTCCTGTAGCTGCCTTTAGAGTCAGATTTACTATTTAAGTTCATTTATATTGATAATGAATAAGTTTGAGTTAAAAAAAGAATAATTTATGTTTTAAATAAGGGAATATATTGTCGTTAATTCATATGGATGTAAAGGAACTGTTTATATTGTCAGGTGGTTTTGTTTTTGACGCCCTCTACCTCGGTATCAAGTCTGAAGAAAAGAAGAATTAAGTTTCCTTAACTCTGGTTAGTTAACAAGGCCAACGAGGTTCTTTCATTTATTTATATACACATATATACTATATATTTGTATTGTTTATATTGTGCTTTGTAACATTTTATATGACATGAAGCTAATTTTATGTTTGTTTTTTATTTTTATTCAGTTCTTACGACATTTTCCTCAGCATGCTGCATAGAAACAAACGCCTTGTGTCATGATTGACTGAACGGAGGTGACATTTCCCATAATGCACTGCTCCTCTGAGCTGTGTAGTGTGAGTCTGTGTGTAAAGGCGGTGAAGCCTTTACACAGCAGCTCTGGGACCGAGTCTCTCTCCTCTATTTCTATCAGGTGATTTCCTGTGAGGCTCTGGAGCTGGTTACGAGTCACATTCCTGCATGTAGACGTGAAGGATGAGCATGTTAAAAGGATAGTTCAACATTTAAATGCTTCTGAAATCCCTCCGCCCAGCAGCAGCCGTGTCTGGAATGTAGTTCCGGCTGCATTTCCCTCTAAAACAACTCTCTAATGTTACATGATTATCTCAATGCGTGGTGAATGTGCAGGTCACAACTTGTCAAATTGGCCCATTGCCATAATCCCTATAGTCATAGCAGTAGGTTCGTTACCTTTAATTGTCGGTGCAAGCTGTTTTTAGAACGGCGGAGCAGAGCCGTGAGCTGCTCAGAGCTACGCTACGGAGGCTCATTATGGGATTTCTTGGTTTCCCTCATCAAACTCATCAAATACACAATCCAACAACTCCACAACGCTCTGGTGGACAAGTTGTGAGCTGCACATTCACCACGCTATGAGATAACAACACAACGTTACCACACAGAGTTGTTTTAGAGGGAAATTCATGCAAAACCGCTGATGCACGTTGCCTTCAGGGACAGTTTTTCATCATCAGTCTCTGTATTTCCCTCTAAAACAACTCTGTGTGGTAACTTTGTGTTATTATCTCATAGCGTGGTGAATGTGCAGCTCACAACTTGTCCACCAGAGCGTTGTGGAGTTGTTGGATTGTGTATTTGATGAGTTTGATGACCTCCTTCACCTCCATTGTGTTCACTGAGCAGCTCACGTCTCTGCTCCGCCCATCTCAAAACAACATGCACCGATAATTAAAGGTGATGAACCTACTGCTATGGTGAGAGGAGGATCTGACTAAATGTTGAACTGTCCCTTTAAACAGTATCTGCACTGTGAACATGAGACCTAGGCTGTGTGGTATTTTCAGTTTTTATTTTACGTTTTGTAATAAAATAAAATGACATTTTCTCTGGTTCTCTCTTCTGATTGGCTCCCTGAACGCTCCAATAAAAAAAAAGCAGAAGAGAGACTGGAACCAGGAAGTGTTAAACGTGGTGGAGTGTGTGTTTCTGTGTGTGTGAACTTCTCCGTCAGCAGGTAACTGTCGACTCAGCTCTCTGACTCTTACATAACACTAATGTAGACTTTCTCCCCCCTCGGTTGGTCACATGAACACACACACACACACACACACACATAGAGGAGAAGTGGAAGAAGAAGAGGCTGAAATCTAATCAGTGTAACGTTTTAATGAAGCAGCAACAGATAAGCTGGTTAAGTCCTGACTGACCCCATTGGCTGCTGAGCAAAGGTTAAAACACACACACACACACACACACACACACACACACTGAACTACCAGAACTCCAGGTACCAAACAGAGTTTATTGAGCCTTTCTAAACTGTGATTAGTGGATTTATTGATGACTAATTGATCATTTACTTGTACTTTATTGATCATTAACTAATTATGAAACTTCAACTCAAATCTAAGAAACAGTTTAACTATTAATCTTCTGGAATTATAAACTGTTTATCACTCTTTACAACCTGCAGACTTGTTGTTGTGTAAATCACTGTTACAGAGTCTGACCAGTTGTTTAACTGACGCTAAACAAACATGGCGGCGGCAAACCGTTCATACTTTTGGAGCGACAAGCTTTGTTTAACTTCCGTTGCTATAAATAACTTGAATTAGCCATATTTGCAACGCGATATTAAAATGTAAAAGTGGCAACAGTGCTCTCATTTTGACAGATTCAACATTGCTGCAGTTTGTGTTAAAGTAAAAACACCACAAGTGCCTGAGCAAATAAGATGCAACAGTCAGAAACCAGGACACTGGTATTTATCCTGTAAACAGGAATATGAATATAGGGGTGTGCCAAAAAATCGATTTACATAAGAATCACAATTCTCATTCGATTCAGAATCGATATAAAATGTCCCAAAATCGATCGGAAACAAACCTGCCGGCTGTCGGCCTCCATTTCCTTAGAATTTAAAAGGCAGCATGTTTATAACTGCACTTTTAATTTTGTTACTTCAGCAATATGTGATATTGCTTTTATGCAACAGTTTCAACAATTCCATCTAAGCATGGATAAATGTTTAAAACTCAATAAATGTGAAAAAGACACTTTAGTCGTTCTGTCTTGTAAAGCAGACTGGAGTAGATCATGAGGATCCTTTCACACCGACAGACTGAAGCAGAAATCATTAGGAATCAAATCGTTTTGAATCGAAAATCGATATTGAATCGAATCGTAGCCCCAAAAATCAGAATCTAATCGAATCGTGAGATAGTAAATAATTCCCACCCCTAATGAATAACCAGGTTTCTCTATAGGGAGGGTGAGTACTGATCCCAGGTATCGGTAAGGGGCCGATACCGGCCTTATTTTGGCTGATACCAGCCGCTGATTCTCAAGATAAAAAAAAAATCAAGTTTCTTTAGTTCCGTAATACAAACATCAAGGTTTCCACTATGTAGTACATACATTAACGCAGCCGTGGCCGCCGCTGCTTCATTATAACGGCTGCTTCAGATCTGGTCAGGACAGACAGACACAACCAGTTAGCATCATCACTCTGTAGCTACATAATAACCCTGGTTAAGAGTTAAGAGTCTCAACCCGCTGACCCTTCTGATCAGAATGATTATAAACAGATTGTAGAAAAAAAGGAACATGTAAACATGGCTAATGTGTTAAAACTCAGGCTGTGTTCACGGGGAAACGATCTGAATAGAAAATGCAAAAGTGGCGTTGCGTTCTCACTTTTTATTCTGCGTTTAGACAAGCGTTTTGGGGGGAAATCTGCGTGCATACGGTGACATGTCTGTTGTTATTTTCCTGTACCGGTGCCTGGATGTCTGCGACGTAAATGCGTCGCGACGTGAGCAGATCGGAGCAGACTTTTGCGTTTAGACGGGAATGTGACGGTGGAACGTTTTTAAGATTTCCACTCTGGAGGGTGGTTTCACTTTTTTTGTGTTTTTAAGCCCCAAAAATGCCGTCGCCGTCTAAACGAAAGGCACATCCCATTAAATATGTTTTATGTTTTATAGATATAGATATACAGGGACTCTGAGGGGCCGGTCCTACCTGCTGCTGTCAGGTGACACAGGTGTTCTTTATAATGAGAGAGCTCTGGAGGCATGGAGACACACACACACACACACACACACACACACACACACACACACACACACACACACACACACACACACACACACACACACACACACACACACACACACACACACACACACACACACACACACACACACACACAAACACACACACACACACACACACACACACACACACACACACATCGACCTGTGCTGTGACCTGTGTGACCTTCAGTGGCACCGGGACAAAGCAGAACTCGGTGTGAGTGAACAATGGCAGCGTGAGCGGTGGAAACGTCCTCGTACAGCTCAACACAATCACCTGAGGCCCCGAGCTTTTCATCACGCACAATGACACAGAGCTGCTGCTGCACACACACACACACACACACACACACACACACATAGACACACACTGAGGCAGACACACACTCTCTTTACAGTGTGTTTTAACTGTGTGAGCTCCTTCAACAAAGCAGCTACAGCTCGAGGATCAGTTCTGTAACGAGTCCACAGCAGAAAACCGTCCTCCAAATGAAGACGACAATAAAAACATTCAGTCTGCAGCTACACTACACTACACTACACTACACTACCACCATAAAAAACACACACACACACACACACACACACTCTGAGTCTTATCTGTTCTCTCCAGGAACCATAAACGCGTCAGAGTCAGAGCTGATAAGAACGACGGGACACAGAGTGCAGTGAACACAACACGACTCATTATCAAGGCTCCAATATGAAACAACTGAGACAAAACTAATAAACTACACAACAACTCTGGGTCAAGTTGCTACGACGTTAAATTAGTTAAAAAACTGAGACTAAAGATTTGGAAATTAAATCAATTCTCACATTCAGAAAATCTACAGGAAAAGACTTTGAACTATTTCAGCTCATTGTTTGTTTCTATTTGTCATGATGAGTTTCTATGAGGAGGATGGACTGAACTTTGAGAAATAATTTTTTATTTAGGCCTATTTATTTTTTTGAAATTTTACCACTTTTTCTAGAATTTTTTTTTCAACTTTTTTTTTTTTGTTGACATTTTTCAACTTTTTCTAGAATTGTTTTTCAGAATTTTTTTTTCAACTTTTTCTAGAATTGTTTTTCAGAATTTTTTTTAACCATTTTTCCTGGAATTTTTTTTAAAACTTTTTTTTTTTTTTTTTTTAATTTTTCAACTTTTTCTAGAATTGTTTTTGAGAATTTTTTTTACCACTTTCTAGATAATTTTTCAACTTTTTTTTTTTTTTTTTTGAAAGACATCTTACCACTTTTTTCCAGAAATTTCCCTACAATATTTCCAAAAATTCACGGCATTGGCCCTAATTTTCAGTACATTGACTAAAAAAAGTGTTATTCAGTCTAAGAACTGTGTATTTCTAGTGTTTGCTTCAAGATCTTGTCCAATGGGGGTCCGTGGTCTAATTTGTGTCAAATTGATGTAAAGCCTAGAGGCCGATCCTGTGTTCATCTGGGGTGGGGGGGTGGTGGAAATAAACAAAGAGGTGGGGGTCTGATGGAGGGAGGGGAGGGGCACTGAGGAGATAAGGATGTGTGAACTGAGGGGTGTGTCTGGAGAAAACTAAATAAAAACAGTAAAAGGATTAGACGGCGGGGGGGTTAATTTATTTTCTCACCAACGTTCTGGAAACCGACGGTGCACGGAGCGTCGTCGAAGTCCACACAGCTGATGTCCAGAGGGTCCAGCTTGGCTATGTGATGCCCCCGCACCTGCACACAGAGGAGGAGGGGGGGGGGGGGGGGGGGGGGTAACAGGGCAACAACAGTCAGAGTCTGAAGCAGCAGCAGCAGATTATGATGAACACTTCCTGTCACATTTCCTGACTTCCCAAAAAGGAACTTAAAGTTAGTAACCGAGTTTAGTTTAGTGGGGTTATTTTTGTCTTGTAAAAAACAAGTAGGCTACAATAGACAAAATATAAAACAAAACAAAACACAACACAAAGCAATGCAATGCAATGAGTCACTACATTATAAAAGTAACTAATTACCAGGAAAGGTAATTATTGTTACTTTTTTTTTTTAATAAAATGCTTTAATATGTCAAACTTTTGTCTGACCAGTAGATGAACTGAAACAAATGTGTATATAAGATAAAGTGTTATTATTTTGTGACGCCACTTCTTGAGTCAAGTAACAGAGCATTTTATCTATAACGCTGTTATTCCCGTCACTGATCATATGATATAAAACAGGAGCTGTGGTGTTTAAACTACACGTGGAACCATCAGGAGTAGCGATGTCATGATTATAGATTTTCTAGGTACGATTATTGTCAGAGAAATAATCACTGTATTACGATTATTATGCATTAATTAATTTCACAACACTATGAATGTGTAAAATCAAATATAGTGAAAATATAATCACATTACTAATTATTTACACAAAATATCTGTGTCTTTATCCCCCCAAGGGAAATGTTTGAAACATTAAAGTCATTAATTGTCATTTACAACAAATGTTAAGTTTATTTTTATCGTTCTTTTTAATTACAAACGACACACTAACATTTAAACTCCATCTGCCGATATGGTTCAGACATAATGTATTTTGGAAAGTGACGGTATTTAGGAAGCTTTATGATTAACTAACTGTGTCGGTTTAACCCTGAACTCTCCAGGTCTGGTGTCTCTAACCCTCCTCTCCTCCATGTGCATTTGTTTCCAATGAGAAATGAATCCATGGAGCGGTGGATAAGGTTATTTATCATCTACCATGTTACCATGTATATCTGTGTAGTCTTATCTGTCATCAACAAGAGATTACGGGTTACGGGTTATGAGGCGCGTTAAATGAAACACTTAATGAAATACTACAGAGTTCCTCTTTAAAACCGCGATTAATTGTGAAAACAAGTCATGGTGACAGGACATCCCGAACCAGGATGATTAAAGAGAGAGATCAGACTCCTCTATAACTCTGATTCTCCACTCAGGTGATAAAACAGCAGCTGTTTCAGTGTGTGTGTGTGTGTGTGTGTGTGTGTGTGTGTGTGTGTGTGTGTGTGTGTGTGTGTGTGTGTGTGTGTGTTCAGCCTGGTTGATCTGTTTGTTCTTCCTTATCTCATCTCATCCCAGAGGAGGAATATCTTGTCCTGTCTGTGTGTGTGTTTACCTGGTAGGCTCTGATCAGCGTCTGCACGGCCAGATGATCCTCCACCAGCTTCTCCACGTGGGGCCGAGCCCCCCCCACCAGGGCCCGGCCCCCCCCAGCCCCCAGGCCCAGCGAGGAGCCGCCGCCCGGGGGAGGGGGGCTCTGGTAGGCCACGCCGGGGGGAGCGCCGGCGTTGGCGTTACGGAAGAAAATGTCCCAGGACTGAAGGAGAGAGAGGAGAGAGGAGAGAGGAGAGAGAGGGGGTTAGTTAACTTTTCATCAATAATCAAATTTATCAATGAGTCGTTTTGTGTGTAAATTCACAGAAATCCACATTTGACCTTTGACCCAGAGACAGATTTTCAGTTCATGACCTAGCGACATAAAGAGAAGAGAAGTTATAAACAGCTGGAAACAGATGGATCAGTTGTTACTAGGGCTGGGACGATATGCTTTTCTCCCGATTCGATTCTTCTACGATTTTTTGGATGGCGATTCGATTTAAATTGCGATTCTACGATATTGCCGATTCTCTCTATGATTTTTAGTCTTTAGCATTTTTAACATTTATCTGCACACAAACACTGTAGGAGCCTATAAATTAACATACTCCATTATAAAGTGAACTTAAACCCTTTTCAAAACCTGGACTCTCTGGATGTAAAAAAGGCGAACAAATGCACATTGCACAATATTTTTAAAAAATTAAAAAAAATTAAAATTAAAAAATCAATCAATCAATCAATAAAGAAACTGATTGATCATTAATCAAAGTCCCGAACTACCTCTCACTGTAAATAGCTGCTGCACCACCTGCAGCATGAGCTCACAGGAAGTGACATAACAGCACTGTAGGGGTTAAACACACACACACACACACACACACACACACTCTCACTCTCTCTCTCTCTCCCTCATCACAGCGAGCAGCCTGGTCCGTGTTCGTGTGTTTAACTTCCTCACCTGTGCGACTCAGAGTGGGACTTTCTAACCGCGGGGCGTTTAAGGGGCTTCAGGTTAATCCACTTACTGACGCTGAAACCAGATTATTGATCGTAAATCTGAGCTCGTTCTACTTGGACCAACGAGGGAGAGCAAAGTGTAAAGGTCCAGATAAGAACTGGCCGCTCGGCAACGCTGAGCTGGGCGCCAGTTTATTAAAGGGATAGTTCACTGTGGAGACTGGGAACTGATTCTTACAAATGCAAAAAGACACAAACTTCAGGTTTAACATCTGTTGTCGTTGCTTCAGACTACTGAACAGGAAACAGGAGCTTCCAGTGTGAGACAAGTGTGTGTGAGCTGGAACCAGTAACAGGAAATAAACACAGCAGCACTGAGTCCTGGTTCTGTGCAAACAAACACAGCCCAAGGTCACAGATATGAAACGTTTCTGTCTGTACAGAACACAGTGATGATGTGTGAGGTTTATCAGAGACTAAATGCCCCTCAAACTCATCAAATACACAATCCCAAAACTCCAAAATGCTTTCGTGGACAAGTTGTGAGCTGCACATTCACCACGCTATGAGATAATAACACAACGTTACGAAACAGAGCCGTTTTCGAGGGAAATACAGAGACTGCTTGATGAAAAACTGTCCCTGAAGGGACTGAATTCCCTCTAAAACAACTCTGTCTGTTCTAAAAACAGCTTGCACCGACAATTAAAGGTAACGAACCTACTGCTATGACTATAGGGATTATGGCAATGGGCCAATTTGCCAAAATGTTGAACTATCCCTTTAACACTAGAACTATTTGCACACACCCTCAGGTTGACAGGTTAAATCTCTGCTCAGGGTTTCTTCTTCAAGTGAAACAAATCAGTGACTCTTCTTGTGTTTTTTCTTCGGTTGTAGGATATATTTTATTATATATTTCTGTCTTATCCTTAGGATGGTTCCTCTTTATACAGGGATGCAAACGGCTCAGGACCAAAAAAGAGAGGAATTGTCGGGGGAGGGGGGGGGGGGGGGGGGGTGCTCACCATTAACAAATGATTACATTACAATATCATGGAAAAGTCAATTTCCAGTAGTTCAATCCCAACCAAGTATTGAGTGCATATAGATGGACATAGTTTTCAGAAGGCCAACATTTCTAGATTAAAAATGCTTTAAAAAAAAAAAAAAATCCTTTGCAATATTTCCATTTTTGAGATACTGAATTTTAGGTCTTCACTGAATGTTAGTCATAAGTATTACTATTAAAATAAACTGAACAAATAAAGACATGGGATGTTTCATTCAGTGTGTAATGGACATATAGGCCTATATAATGTCTTAGTTTCACTTTAACACATTCTACATCGTGGAGGCGACGTCTTTCCACTCAGGGCTTCCTTCACCTCTGAAACGGGGCAGAGCTCCGTGGAAACACCTGCCTGACACAGCAACGTAGGGAACCGTGCATGTCCGCGGTGCACAGCTCCACAGACATGCACGGGGGGAAAAACTACGTCGCCGTCGCACCGACTGCACGCGGATATGCGCCGCTTTAATGAGCGCGCACGTCGCGCGTCTACATTGGAGGTCGGCTGTTATCAGTATAATCAGAGACAACCATGAATGAGTTCGCCTCAGTTTCACGTGATTGTCACTGTCAGCCTGTTAGAAAAACATTTTACTGACCCCAGGTGAGACGCTGAGACGCTGAGACCCCCCCCCCCCCCCCCCCCAAAAAAAAAAAAAAAACTCTTCGGATCTGAACAATTCACACAAGTCACCTAATTGGTCATGAAAAAAGCGAGTTTCGCTTTTCGGCGCGCTGTTTGCATCCCTGTTTATATTTCATTCCCTTTGCACATTTCCTTTTGAAGCAACCTGGCACAAGAATTTCCATTGGGATGAATAAAGTTCTATCTAATCTGATCTAATCTATAAACCCATATAGTGTTTTTAACTTCTCCCACTCACTGTTCTTGTTTCATTTCTGTTTTTGTTATTGTCCTTGATTTTTATGGTGCAAATAAATCATAGTAGAGCGAGTCCAAAGTTTATTGTAGGGCTGCAACTAATGATTGGTTAATCTGTTGATTATTTAAGCGATTAATTGATTAGTTGTTTGGTCAATAAAACATCAACCAGTGTTTCTCAAACCACCAGACGACATCGTCCTCAAATGTCTTGTTTTGTCCACAAACCAAAGAGAGACTCGGTTTATTGTCATAAAGGAACAAAGAAACCAGAAATATTCACATTGAAGAAGCTGGAATCAGAGAATTTGGACTTTTTTCCTCAAAAAACTACTCAAACTGATTATTAGATTATCAAGATAGTTGATGATTAATTTAATAATCGATTATTATTCAATTAATTGTTGCAGCTCTACTTCTTTTTCTTTTTTTTTAATCTTCCAGCTCAGGTTTTGGTTCATTCATATCCTTTTTCTTTTTTTCATTTGGCAGACAGTGAACTGACGTGACTGTTTTCAGTTTGAGAACATGGACACGCACACACACACAGAGTACTGACTGTGTGTATTTGTGTAACCTTTACCCCACTACGTTTTGGGTTTGTTTTGACCTCATCAGGTAGAACAGTGTGGAGGGAGGAGGAGGGGGGGGCGGCTGCCTACACATCATGTTAATTATGGGATGACACTGAAGAATGTTTGCCATAGAGAGCCGAAGCGAAAGCAGGAAGTAGCGTCGCCATGGGACCTCAACTCTGAAAAAGTCTCCATGTGAGTGAACGGGAGTCAAAGTTTTATTTCTAATGTGAGTGAATAGATGATGATGATGATGATGATGAGGTGATGATAAAACTCTCTGAGCTCTACCTGTTTAAGAGGCGCGATCGTAGCTGAAATAATGAAAGTAATGGCAAACAAACACTGCAAGCAGGTTTCCAGGATGCCAAGTAGTCTACTCATTTTAATGTAACAACTGCCGATGGGAACCGGTGTCAAAAAGGAAAAAAGGAAGAAAAAAAAACAAATCGATCACGGACTTCATGATCGATTATCATGGCAACGAACGAAGCTTCGAAGCTTCGATTTTTTTGGGTCAGCCCTAGATGAAACCATACCAACAGATAGATTACGCTGCTAAAAAAAAAAAGAAAAAAAAAAAGCAAGTCGCTGTCTTCTTTCCGACGTTTCCAAAACAAATCTGCACGCGCCGGCCAGACAAACGTCTTCATGACAGCGGGAAATGCAGCCTTCATTCCGGCAAAACACCACCGCTTTCGTCCACAGGGGCCGCCAAAATCTACACTAAATGAAAAGTCTGTACAGGGGCTTTAAGGCAGAAGTAAGTGATCCGGTGGTTTTGTCTAACTTCCTGTCAGCAGATGGAGTTAGCAGTCCCCGCCCTCGTCCCTACGTCACCACATTCAAGCGCATCCCTTGGCTGCACACACAGAGAGGACTGCCCCTTTATGCCGTTCTCTCTCCTCATTGGATAAAGGTTGTAGGATACAAGGAAAGTTTTCTCCTCGGCTTACAGCAGAGCAGAGTGACTGACAGACCCGTGTTTCAGACCAAACACTCTATAGAAGTGATTGCTGTGGGAAGATACAACTATTTAAGACTTATATTAACACAAACATTCACCTTACTTCTGCTTTAAAAATCGTCAAAAAAGATATTGCGATATTTAGGTGAATTGATTTTTTCTCCCACCCCTAATAGATAGTTTACGCTGCTAAAAAAAAAGAAGAAGTGGGAAATGCAGTCTTCATTCCACCGCTTTCGTCCACAGGGGCCGCCAAAATCTACACTAAATGAAACGTCTGTACAGGGGCTTTAAAGGTGTACAGAAATGGCCGTTTGTCCTGTTTGTCGCGCCGAGTTGTCACGAGCTGCAACACGAGTTTACCCGATTAAGGAAAATGAATTTGATTGGTCGTTATCGAGCGGGCGGGATATTCAAAGCTTGGGGCGAGACCGAGCTCCGTGTGTGTGTGCGTGTCTCAGACGTTTGACGGATGACGGATCCAATATCAGTGGCTGGTGAATCGTGTACAGGCTGACGTATAATCTGTGCACCTGCGTTATCCAATGCGGAAAAAAATACACATTTTCATCCCAGATTTACTCAAAAATAGAATTTTGCACAAAGTTTGGCCTACAACGTCTAAAAGATGAGTTATCACATTAATTTTATGATCCAGAGTGGGCTCAAATTCAGTTTTCTTTTCTGTACACCTTTAAAGTCCCATGGCGACCGTTACTTCCTGTTCTCTATATGCAGCGGTGCCGGCGGCGGTGGTGGTGGTGCCGGTAGAAACATGTTCTAGACATGGAACACATACATCCTGCAGCCATGACTGACTGACACACACACACACACACACACACACACACACACACACACACACACACACACACACACACACACACACACACACACACACACACACACACACACACACACACACACACACACACACAGGTACTACCTTGTGCACATTCCTGGGATTCTCCAGCCAGGCGAAGTACATCTCCTCCACATAGTTGGTGCTGGTGCCGTTGAGAAAAGGCTCGGCCGTCACCGAGGCGTTAAAGCACCTAGTGACGGCGGCCGTCGGCTGAAACGTCCTGAAGCCGCCGCCCCCCAACCCCCATCTGAGCTGTGATTGGCTGTGGGCCCCCCCCCTCTGTCCCGAGGTCAGAGGCCGAAGCCGAGCCACTGTAGTCCTTAAACGATGCATAGCTGCTGCTGCTCGGCCACAGCTAGTCCTCTTCCTCCTCTTCCTCCTCCTGTCCCACTGCAGTAACGTCCTCCCAGTCGAGGACTCCTTCACCTCCTCCTCCTCCTCCTCCTCTTCTTCCTCCTCCTCTTCCTCCTTCCTCCTCCTCCTCCTCCTGCCTCCAGGCTCCTGCTCAGTCTGGATGAACCGGTGAGGTGGGCTGCTCCTCCTCAGGTCCTGCTCCTGCTCCTCTGGGTCCTGTTCAACACAAATATAACATGTTGTCCAATCAGAAACAATGCAGCTCGTTTTAATGGACCATACAAACATATTTAAATTTCTGTGTATATAATATATCTTGGCATCTTTATGGGTGTTTTATTCCGCAAAGTCATTTATCTATGTTATTTATTGATGTTTTCTTTGTCTTTTTTGCCTTTGACTTTGATTTTTTAACTTTTTTAAAGCAGAAGTAAGCGATCCCGTCGTTTTGGCTAACTTCGTTAGTTAGCAGTCCCCGCCCTCGTCATGGATCTATTGGTCCTCATCCCTACGTCACCACATTCAGGCGCATCCCTTGGCTGCACACACAGAGAGGACTGCCCCTTTATGCCGTTCTCTCTCCTCATTGGATAAAGGTTGTAGGATACAAGGAAAGTTTTCTCCTGGGCTCAGAGCAGAGCAGAGTGACTGACAGACCCGTGTTTCAGACCAAACACTCTATAGAAGTGATTGCTGTCGGAAGATACAACTATTTAAGACTTAGATTAACACAAACATTCACCTTATTTCTGCTTTAACTCAGTCTGACTCTGCACAAAAAATCCTACCGTAGGCAGCTTGTCTGTGCACGAAACGGCAAAATAAACGTCTTGAATCTTGCTTCATCTCTGTTTCTGTAAACTAAATTCAAGTCCAGACTAGTTTCCTTTCCTAGTAACGTTATTGTTAGATCAAACTGAATCTATACATGCTCACACAATCATTTCACACTTATACTATACTGTTACATTCCTCTCCTTCAGTAGGAGCAGGGCTTGGTGGTGCTCTCCCTCTCTTTTTTATTCACATATCCAGGTGGAAATAATTTTATTTTGACTCTTTTTGTTATAATAAGGCTCTTGTTTTGCTTTCTTTGTTGTTGTTCAACTGTTTTTGAATCTGTGCGTATTTTTCCAGGAGGTATTTCGTATAAAAGCCCATACAGGGTTTTTAACCTCTTCTAATTGTTCTTGATTATTTGGTGCAAAGAGCCTAAATAAAACTAAAACTAAAGAAAAAGCCCAATAACAATTATATTATCATTATACAGTTTGACCTCCTCACCTCTGTCGCTGTGTGATATCTTTAATGAGTGAATCTGGGCCAGCAGGACGGAGCATGAGGGACTGAGTGAAAATAAACTACAGTGTGTGTGTTCATGGTGCAGCGGTGTGGCGGCTCAGCAATTTATATATTAAACATTTCCTGACAACAATATGATGATAAAACCTGTTAGTTGCACTGATTCACAAGAGGAAAAATATTGAACTTGTTTTTTAAAGATGATTTTCAAAAAAAAAACATGGACGCCTTTAGTGCTGTAACTTTATCTTAGTTCTCAGCAGATAATAAACCACAGTGTGGACTGTACATCCTATATATAGCTAAACCACCACTGAGGGGGGAACGTGTCTTGAAGGGGGTCACGCTTAAAGCCATAAAATCTGAACATGTAACCACCACTATAACTACGACCATACAGCTAGTTTCTAATATATGAAAGAGCTGTTTATTGACGAGAAAATGAATCAGAAGGTCTTGTGAATCTACTTTAAAATACAAAGTGAGGTTTTCTTGCTTTTCTCTGTTTGTAAAGAGAACATTTGGGGGTTTTAGCAGTTGGTTGGACTAAATAACACAATTAAAGATGTTATTTTTCAGCCTTTTTCATTTACTAAACCTGCAGCCAAATAGATACTGAACATTTTAACCATAACTAGGGCTTGATTAACAGCTAGCAGATGGTGAAACATTCCTGTTTGATTAATACCAGGCCTAAAATTAACATATTCTGACTAAATCTACAAATGTTATCTATTAACTGTCAAAAAAACACAGAGATGTCCATTTAAATTCATTAAAGATTGAACAGTTTTGACATCTGCAAAACATTTACCTTATAGTTTCTAACATTTTAGCTGTAACATGTCAGTAATGTTTCTGTCAATCAGCTGACATATCGATCTAAACGGCAGAGTATCAGCTGACTCCATGTTTGTTGGGGGGGGGGCAACAACAACAGCTGCCCTGGGCCCCCACACAGTTCACTCCGGCCCTGACTAAACGTCTCTGTAGTCTGTACACCTCGTTCCTCCTTAAAACTTTAACTCTAATCACTTTTATTTTAACTTTACGTAATATTTTATGTATTAACGGTTATAATTTATATTTTACTCGTTAACACACACGTTTCCTGTTAACGTTTACAGCTGCCAACGGTTATTTAAAAACTGTAACGTTGGAGAACAAGCCGTTAAAATGTCGCTGAATGTTCCGCTGAAATAAAACTTTATCAACGGTTTTAATTTTTAATTTTACCTTTCTTTCTTCTTTTCGACTTGTTTCCCGGGTGGTGGATGTCCCTCCGCTGCCTCCAGCAGCCCTGTGACCGAGAGGCGGACTGTGAGAGAGCGGAGTCCCGTCCTGCTGCGTCGCTGAGCGGCCACAGTCAGACTGAACGGCCGGGGGGAGGAGGAGGGAGGGAGGCGCGCGCTCCTCCGGCGGCACTGTCTAATCACCTCTGGTGCTGATCTGCGTCACGACGGCGGCGGTGACGTCAGCGCGTACACGTAAGTAAACAGTGAAAGTGGCTAAATGACAGGGGCTAAAGGGCTAAAATTACCTGTTTAACATGAATAAAAACCACTTAAACAAGATTTTTAAATGATCATTTTACACTTTATGTGTTCATTTAATGGGCTCAATAATGTTAAAACCATAAAAACAACAGAAATGTCCAATTATTCTTATCTATTTATGTTTATTTTTATTTTGAGATAGAAGCCTGATACTGTAAACATAGCCTACATGTAAATGTGTGGTGTTTGTATTGCTGTCTGTTGTGTAGATTATGTTCATAATATGAGAAAGATCTGTTTAAAAAGTTGTAGCCTATATATATATAAAAATATATATTCTTCTTGATTAATTCCTTTAACTTTGTCAGTTGAAGAGTTTTTGTGTCACTGTATGTTGCATTTGTTTATTTCTATGTGCTTCTGTGTTTGTTATTAAATTGGAAATTGATGAATAATAAAGCAGTTTTAAAAAGGAGCTAAACATTAAAGGTAGCCTAGCACCTTAGTTTCACCACCTTTCTCACATTTAGATCAGATGACACAGTTAAAACAGGCTACTGGTGTTTTAAACTGACTGAGAAAATTACATTTTAAAGTGTAAATTCATGTAGCCTATCATATATATTTACTGTGGTGGCAAAAATGATTTCTGTTTATTCAATAAAGAATTTAAAAGAAAGTGTGTGTTGTCCGGCATGCTATCTTTTATAGTTCCCACTTCCCAAACACATACCAATAGACAAAATATATGGCACATGGGTGGTTCTGCCTAGCCTCACCACCAGGACACAACAACAATCCCTTATAAATTCCACATGACACTCTGTGGTGGGAGCATCTCTGGTTCTTAACCTTTAACCTGTCCTGAGTGGACTGTCTGCTACATCTCACAATGCTGTCATCAAGGGATTAACTGAGTAGAACCACATATCACAAGGTGAAAGGAAGTTCTGTTACCAACATGATTATACAACACTTCTAAAACATGAAATTTCACCTACTATGAAATATCTATAGGCTAGCCGATCAGGTGTTTCAACAATGACTAAGTTCCAGTAATGTAAGATTTATGTTGCAATATGTAAAGACAATATGCAGGTTTCTTTACTTTCACCTTTTCACCAACAGGTCTTCATCACCTGAGGCCTCGATCCGTCTGCTTCTTTTAGTCTTCAGACGTTGTCACTCGTTACCGTGCAGTCGACCGACCAGTCCGTCTTCATTTCTTCATTTGCTCTGTTTCTCCTCATTCTGACAACAATGCAGAGCTACTTCCTGCAGCAGCACAGTGTAGTGTAGCCTACTAGTGTCCATAAAGAATCAGAGACAGTGACAGAGTTTGCACAGACAGAAGTGTGTCAGTCATCATCATCTACCTGCAGGAATTGTTTGTGTTAACTTGTTCAGGTTCATTTAGCTCCATTGTTGCAGAGAAGCAGCTTTTCTTCAGCCCTCAGCTCTGACTGAGTCTTCCTGTCTGTTCCCACATCTCCATACCCTGCTGGTGTTTAGTTTTTATGTTAATGTTGTCTATGCACACATCTGCTAGTGATGCTAATGAGCTCTTTGTGATACTAAAAGGCAGAGAGAGACAGAGGAAACATTAACATATGCACCTCAGGAGGCCTCTTACACACCGGGTTAGTCTCTGGTTTGACCGGTGTGAAGCTCTGTGGAAGACGTCACACTGTAAAAACACACATTCAAAACAAGTGGAAAGAAAAATGTCCTTAAACAAAACAAACAACAGTCATGTTTACACCCAGTAAACATCGTGTGTTTACACACCTTAAGCTTTTAGAAACACGTTAGATTCTCATTAGCTATCATTTTGACTTGTTCATTTACATTTATGTTACACAGTTTATTCTTAGTAATTGGTTTTCGGTGAACGTGACTGCCACCAACTGGAGTGGTTTGACATTTACATCCTTGTTCATGATGCATAGAAAATGTAAATGATGCTCAATGTTGTTAATATTACTGGATTATTTTAGTAATAGATTGGTAAACACGTCAGCAGAATCTTAATGTCTAAGCTGACTTTTCCTGCTTATGAACTGTTGTTACATTTATTTCACCAGAGCTGCTGTAACACAGTTATTAACATGTTAATCTAACTGGTAACTGTTAAGAGCAGCAGCTGTGCATATATTGATTTATAAATATAGGCCTACAATATTTCCCAATAGTTTAAAGTGTAAAGTGGGATATGAATGAAAGACAAGTGTAAAGTACAAGAACTCTTCAGCTCAAACTAACTGTTCTGGTACAGTTCAGAGCAGAATAACATAGTGAGTTCCCTCGGCCTCAGGTCGGACTGATCCTGGACTCTGCTCCAGTTTTACAGCAGCTACAGATAAATGTTCTGGTTCGTTGCCAGATGTACTTCATCCATGACAGTAAACACCAACCTTTGTCTGGACACTGATTATGGAATAAAAGACCGAGTTAATAACTGTCTCATACAGACGAACAACACACACAACAAACATCTAGGCTACCTTTATAGGCCTACTGTATGGAGCTTTAATACAAACGTCTACCTTTATTCTGAAGGAGCTTTAACACAAACATCTACCTTTATTTTGAAGGAGCTTTAATACAAACATCTACCTTTATTCTGAAGGAGCTTTGACACAAACATCTACCTTTATACTGAAGGAGCTCTAATACAAACATCTACCTTTATTCTGAAGGAGCTTTAACACAAACATCTACCTTTATTTTGAAGGAGCTTTAACACAAACATCTACCTTTATTTTGAAGGAGCTTTAATACAAACATCTACCTTTATTCTGAAGGAGCTTTGACACAAACATCTACCTTTATTTTGAAGGAGCTTTAACACAAACATCTACCTTTATTCTGAAGGAGCTTTAATACAAACATCTACCTTTATTTTGAAGGAGCTTTAACACAAACATCTACCTTTATTTTGAAGGAGCTTTAACACAAACATCTACCTTTATGGAGCTTTAATAAAAGTGTCTACCTTTATTTTGAAGGAGCTTTAATACAAACATCTAATAAATAAATGTTTTACAGTGTTTTTGATAAGATATCTGTGAATCGGTATCTTTACTCAGCTCTCTGATCAACAGCCACTGATTTCCTTTATTGATCTTTAGCCAATCAAATCACTGCATGGTGATAAGAATAGGAGTTAGATGCTCTCTGCATTGTCATTTTATTGATTCACACACTGATCACATCTGATTCTCACATTTCAATATTGATAAGACTTGGAAGAGGAATCTTCATCATCATCTTCATCATCGTCCAGTGTAAGTAAAGTAAATAAATAAAGACGAAGCCCAGAGTCGTCCGTCCTCTCCTCCTGTCACTCACCTTCTCTCAGGCTCTTTGATTTCATCATCACTAACTTGTTACCTGATCGTGGGTTCGATGCCAAAGGGGACACCAGTTAATCCTGTTCAAGTACTGAACACTGGTACCGGACAGGAAGGAGGAGGAGGAGGAGGAGGTCAGGTGTTGGTTTTGGCTTCGTTCCCTCTGTCCGAGTTTCAGTGACACAATAATCTGCTAAAAACAACCAGCACAGTGTGTGTGTGTGTGTGTGTGTGTGTGTGAGTGTGTGTGTGTGTGTGAGTGTGTGTGTGTGTGTGTGTGTGTGTGTGTCTCTGTGTGTGTGTGTGTGTGTGTGTGTGTGTGTGTGTGTGTGTGTGTGTGTGTGTGTGTGTGAGTGTGTGTGAGTGTGTGTGTGTGTGTGTGTGTGTGTGTGTGTGTGTGTGTGTGTGTGTGTGTGTGTGTGTGTGTGTGTGTGTGTGTGTGTGTGTGTGTGTGTGTGTGATGATAATCCACTCACTGGTGTTTGTTAATGTGACTGAACCACAGGCACCAACAGCTGTGACGGTGTTTTACAGCAGCTCTGGTTTAATTTTAATAATAAAAACTGGGGAAAAAAAACATCTAATAAAGAATAAAGATGAATAATTCTGTAATAACGAGGTCACATCAGGAGTGAAGACGTTTTACATCAACAGTTTAAACTAAAGAAACAACCTATTAACTGATTGGTTGCCTTATTTCATTGATATGCTTTTATATTTTTCTATTTATGTGTTATTTGAGTTGCTTTATTCTGACATTTCTGCACTTTATTGTAAAGTATTTATGATTTGTATCTGTGAAAAGCACTGTAAAAATCAAACTAAAGTGAGAGCAGCTGTGAAACAAACCGAGTCTGTCTGTCTGTTGTGTTGTGTTATTGTGTTGTGTGGTGTTGTGTTGGCGCCCTCTTGTGTTCAGCTCAACTCCTACAGGTCGACACTACTGAGGTCACCAAGGGTTTACACAGAGAAGAAACCTGCAAAGATTTCACATTCTGCTTCATGAAAGTGGATTTTCATTTATATATTTAAGACTTCATATATTTATTTTCACCATTTTAGGCCAATAAACAAATAAAATATATATACATGTCCAGTGAAAACCATGCATGTGCAATATAGATTTTTTTTTAAATTTTCTGATAAAATTAAAGATATTGATATGATTTGTCCACAAAAATATGTATTAACTGGTTTAAAACATATTAAAATGACATACACTATTTTAATCTAGATATACAGTAGCCTATATGAATAATGACATTTCAAATTAAAGTGTAAAATATAAAATCTTTTTGCAGATACATGATTTTCAGGACTCAGGGAAAAATTCAGAAAAAAAAAAAAAAAAAAAAAACAGTTTCCAAACACTTTGCTGCCAATGTCTCGTTAAATGTTTTAATTTAATCACTGACAATAATAATAATAATATTATTAATAATAATTGATTAATGATCCAGCCTGACGTGAGCTCTGTGACGTCCAATCTCAGGTTTCATCTGATAACTGTAAAGAGACGTTTGGAACCAGCTGTTTCTCTAAAAAAGGCGACTTCCTCTTTCACTACGCTCAAGAAAAAAAAAATGATAACAATAATTTATGCACTTAACGAAGCCCAGAAAACAGAGGCAGCAGATTTACAGCTCACCAGCAGCTCAGTCCAGAAAGAGAAGAAAATGAAAAATGAAAAATAAAATCAACTAAATGCACGATAACACCTCAACTCACCAATCTACTACCTGGGAATGTCATGCAGATAAATACCGTCTACAGCAGAAGTGTTAAGTTAAGTCACCACGATGAAACTGGAAGTTTTACATGAACAGCGTCGGATACGAGAAGTTTTCAACCATTTCAGCGTTTTTTAAGTCGCAACGTTCAGAACACAGAGGATCGATTAAGAAACGACAGGAACATCTTCAGCATGCTGCTTTCACTGTCTCACAGAGCGGCGGGAAAGAGAGGAAGGGGGGATAATAAAAACTCCATTGAATAACAAAACAAAAAAAACAGAGAGTTAAATATTAAATCCACCCACTGGTCTCAGGTGGTTCAGGTTCAGCCTCAGTCGTGCAGAAAAACAGCCACTGCTACGAGGGAAACAGGAAGGAGTCATGCTCATCATAAAAAAGAAGAAGGAGGAGGAGGAAATATACTAATAATAATATTAATAATAATAAATTTACTGTACAGTCGAAAGAGCACAACGATAGACTGCAGCCAGAATAATACGAGAAGTAACAATTAACTGTATGTAGGAGGAGTCCAGGTTTAGCCCAGGTTTAGTCCAGGTGAAGTCCAGGTTTAGCCCAGGTTTATTTCAGGTTTAATCCAGGTGAAGTCCAGGTTTAGCCCAGGTGAAGTCCAGATGAAGTCTAGGTTTAGCCCAGGTGAAGTCCAGATGAAGTCTAGGTTTAGTTCAGATGAAGTCCAGGTTTAGCCCAGATGAAGTCCAGGTTTAGCCCAGGTGAAGTCCAGGTTTAGTCCAGATGAAGTCCAGGTTTAGCCCAGATGAAGTCCAGGTTTAGTCCAGATGAAGTCCAGATGAAGTCCAGGTTTAGTCCAGATGAAGTCCAGGTTTATTTCAGATGAAGTCCAGATAAAGTCTAGGTTTAGCTCAGATGAAGTCCAGGTTTAGCCCAAGTGAAGTCCAGATGAAGTCCAGGTTTAGCCCAGATGAAGTCCAGATGAAGTCCAGGTTTAGCCCAGGTTTAGTCCAGGTGAAGTCCAGGTTTAGTCCAGGTGAAGTCCAGATGAAGTCCAGGTTTAGCCCAGATGAAGTCCAGGTTTAGCCCAGGTTTAGCCCAGGTGAAGTCCAGATGAAGTCCAGGTTTAGCCCAGGTTTAGTCCAGATGAAGTCCAGGTGAAGTCCAGGTTTAGCCCAGGTGAAGTCCAGGTTTAGCCCAGGTGAAGTCCAGACGAAGTCCAGGTTTAGCCCAGATGAAGTCCAGATGAAGTCCAGGTTTAGCCCAGATGAAGTCTAGGTTTAGTCCAGATGAAGTCCAGGTTTAGCCCAGATGAAGTCCAGGTTTAGTCCAGATGAAGTCCAGGTTTAGCCCAGATGAAGTCCAGGTTTAGTCCAGGTGAAGTCCAGATGAAGTCCAGGTTTAGTCCAGATGAAGTCCAGGTTTAGCCCAGGTGAAGTCCAGGTTTAGTCCAAGTGAAGTCCAGGTGAAGTCCAGTCGAAGTCCAGGTTTAATCCAGGATAAATCCAGATGAAGTCCAGGTTTAGCCCAGGTTTAGTCCAGGTTTAGTCCAGTTTAGCCCAGGTTTAGCCCAGATGAAGTCCAGGTTTAGTCCAGGTTTAGTCCAGGTTTAGTCCAGGTTTAGTCCGGGTTTAGCCCAGGTTTAGTCCAGGTTTAGTCCAGGTTTAGTCCAGGTTTAGTCCAGGTTTAGTCCGGGTTTAGTCCGGGTTTAGCCCAGATGAAGTCCAGGTTTAGTCCAGGTTTAGTCCAGGTTTAGTCCAGGTTTAGTCCGGGTTTAGCCCAGGTTTAGTCCAGGTTAGCTGCAGTGTCAGACTCGAGACAAGACGCAGGTTTAAAGAGTTTCTTTCTGGAGCTGATCGACCCCGGCGTCACCGTGGAGACGGTGGAGGCGGAGTCAGGAAGTCATGGTGTCGGTCGGTTGGTCGGTGTTACGGTCGGCGGTCGAGGTCGTAGAAATGGCCTCTGCTCGGCTCTGCCTCCTCGCAGTCGCACAGATCTGGAGGGAAAACACAGAAACTGGTTTTATTATTGGTGCTGTTGAGTTTCTACAGTGGCTCAGAGAGGACAAAACTCAAACTGATTCAGAAAGAAGCATCAAAAGTGATGATGTCATGTTTTCATGAACATAGTGACAGTATATTTACATGCGTAAAATGTCTTGGTTTAAATGTGTGTATTTTGTAAGTTCCATTTGTTTTATTTAATGTATACACCTTTTTCCGAACGTCAAAAACGTAAGCGTAAGCGTTTTGCTCTTCCGGTAAGAGTAAAATGACATCCGGTTGGTTTGCCGACGGCCGTCTGCCTGACTGCACCTGAATGCAACACCAGTGCCTCCGTCCTTCCTCACACTACACAGTGGTGACAATTTTAACAGGCCGAGCCCACAACTCCGCTGAGTTTCCGTGGTTACCTACGGTCACGATGCAACATGGCCGCCTCGGTTCGGTGCGTCGCCCACTTATGTATTTGTAACGACTTGTAACAACTCATTCTAAGGAACCAGAAAGCTTTACTTTGTAGCAGCTGTGATTCACCTTCAGTGAAATACAGAAAGACATGTTTGATTTTTTATCATAAAAAGCCAAATAAGTTACACACTGGGGCTTTAAAGGGCGTTTGCCATAGATATACGTAGATGCCGCCTCTGACGCTGCTGCCCATTGGAACGGATTGTCGCCGCCGCCGCCATCTTGAGCAGGAGGTGTCTAACTTTGACTTCCTGTATCTACAGAGGCAGAGGTCTATGACTGAAGCCCTTTGTTTTAATAGAAATACTACAACTCAGCTACATAACTCACATTAGCAGTTAGGGTTCATGTCAGTGCCATAAAACTGATTTAATATGGCCTAGCACAATTATATAGGTAGCCTACAGTGGTTTACACTCACTTGCCGGCCTCATCACCATGGCAACCACAAACTCACAGCCGGGGGAAACAGCTGATAAGCCTAATAGCCTACACATACAGGCAACAAAATAACAAACTATTAATATATGAACTAGCGGTATACTGTATGCACTAAATGTAACACATATCCCACCCTATGATACGTTACGTTAGTTTAATTTATGTCAGTTAACTTACCTACATCAAATTCAACAAGTTCATAACAGTTATAAAACAACTTATTACTGGAGAAAAGTTATTCCATGTCTCTTCGTTTTGGCGTTTCTTTCATGGGAACATCTGTACGCGGCACAAAAGTTTAAGTTCTTCCATGTCTCTTCGTTTTGGCGTTTCTTTCATGGGAACATCCGTACGCGGCACAAAAGTTTGGCATTTGGCCAGATTCACAGCTGTCAAACCCTCTGACTGTTGACTGCTGCTCAGGAGGAACTACTCCTCAAGATGGCCGCTGTCAGACATTCCTGACAAGCCCGAATGCGGCATCTACATATATATATCTATGGGCGTTTGCTGCTAATAAACACTAAATTCAACATGTATACCATATGTCACCTCATCCCTGCAGCGGGGCGGCCGGAGCTCCTGAGCAGTGGAAGTGGACGTTCTGCCACCGACTGTCCCGGCGGTGCCACACCCTGGTCTCCTCTGATTGGCTGGAGCGAGGCCGACCCTGACCGTCCACGAACTGCGTCAGGCGGATGTAGGCGATGCACGCCGCGTCGTCGCCGATCATGTGCACATGAGGGTTGAGGATGGTGGTGTGGATGGGTTTGCTGTTCTTGGAGAGGACTGGAGAGAGAGAGAAAGAAAGAAAGAAAGACAAAGAAAAAAAGAAAGACAGACAGAAAGAAAGACAGAAAGAAAGAAAGACAGAAAGAACAGAAAGAAAGACAAAGAAAGACAGAAAGAAAGAAAGATAAAGAAAGAAAGACAGACAGAAAGAAAGACAGAAAGACAGAAAGAACAGAAAGAAAGAAAGACAGAAAGAAAGAACAAAAAGAAAGACAAAGAAAGAAAGACGGAAAGAAAGACAGAAAGAAAGAAAGAAAGAAAGAAAGAAAGGCAGAAAGAACAGAAAGAAAGAAAGAAAGACAGACAGACAGAAAGAACAGAAAGAAGGAAAGAAAGAAAGACAGAAAGAAAGACAGACAGAAAGAACAGAAAGAAGGAAAGAGAAAGAAAGAAAGAAAGACAGAAAGAAAGACAGACAGAAAGAACAGAAAGAAGGAAAGAGAAAGAAAGAAAGAAAGAAAGAAGAACAGAAAGAAAGACAAAGAAAGAAAGACGGAAAGAAAGACAGAAAGAAAGAAAGAAAGGCAGAAAGAACAGAAAGAAAGACAGACAGACAGACAGACAGAAAGAACAGAAAGAAGGAAGAAAGAAAGACAGAAAGAAAGACAGACAGACAGAAAGAACAGAAAGAAGGAAAGAGAAAGAAAGAAAGAAAGAAAGAAAGAAAGAAAGAAAGAAAGAAAGAAAGAAAGAAAGAAAGAAAGAAGAACAGAAAGAAAGACAAAGAAAGAAAGACGGAAAGAAAGACAGAAAGAAAGAAAGGCAGAAAGAACAGAAAGAAAGAAAGACAGACAGACAGAAAGAACAGAAAGAAGGAAAGAAAGAAAGACAGAAAGAACAGAAAGAAGGAAAGACAGAAAGAAAGAAAGAAAGAAAGAAGAAAGAAAGAAAGAAAGACAGAAAGAAAGAAAGGCAGAAAGAACAGAAAGAAAGAAAGAAAGACAGACAGAAAGAAGGAAAGAAAGAAAGACAGACAGAAAGAAAGAAAGAAAGAAAGAAAGACAGACAGAAAGAACAGAAAGAAAGAAAGAAAGAAAGAAAGACAGAAAGACAGACAGAAAGAAGGAAAGAAAGAAAGACAGACAGACAGAAAGAAAGAAAGAAAGACAGACAGAAAGAACAGAAAGAAAGAAAGAAAGAAAGAAAGAAAGAAAGACAGACAGAAAGAAGGAAAGAAAGAAAGAAAGACAGACAGAAAGAAAGAAAGAAAGAAAGAAAGAAAGAAAGAAAGAAAGACAGACAGAAAGAACAGAAAGAAAGAAAGAAAGAAAGAAAGAAAGACAGACAGACAGAAAGAACAGAAAGAAAGAAAGAAAGAAAGAAAGAAAGAAAGAAAGAAAGAAAGAAAGAAAGAAAGAAAGAAAGTAAGTATTTAAATTCACCATTGACTCTTCAGTTAATAATAAAACATCAGTGTGTGACGGTGAACGCTGATCGTACGGTTGTCAAAGTAGAACCGGTGGAAGTCCATCCCCTCCACCAGGTTCCCTAGACCCTCGGGCTCAAACGAGGTCAGACCGGGGTCACAGATCTTCCTGTGGAAACAATCAAACATCATGTGGTTAAAAATACAGTAAAAAAAATAAAAATAAAAATAAATCAAATGTTTTATAGTAAAACGAGGAACACAGAAAAAAGACAGTTTACTGTGCTGCTCAGTTTGGCTCCGCCCCAATTTGGAGATGTCCAAAAAACACTTTCAGCCACTGTGACATTTATGGAAGCTCAAGTCTGAACAGAAAAAAATAAACTCTGACTTCATATCTCATTATTTTAATCATAGTAACTCATAATTAAAATCTAATAAGAAACAATAGTAACAACGTTTATTTACATACTGCATATAAAACACCTGATAACTTTAGCATATTTGTGGATATTTCATTTGTAAATGTGTTGTTGTTTATTTTCTCTCCTTATATCTAAGATATCTGACCCACAGACCTTTTTTGTCTTAATAAAGTAAGATTAGACTTCTTTATTAATCCTACTTATGGGAAATTTGATAGAATCTGAGTCAGGAGCTGCCAAAAGGATATCATCCACGTACTGAAGAAGTGTAACGCCCTGTGGTAAGGTCAAGGATTGCAGCTGTTGTTTCAAGACATGATTGAAAATTGAGGGAGAGTCAATAAAACCCATAGGGAGGCTAGAGTATGTATACTGTGCACCCTCATATGAAAAAGCAAACATCTGCTGTGAGTCTGGGTGCAAAGGTACACAGAAAAAGGCATTTCCCAAGTCAATGCAAGAGAAAAAGTGTTGTTCTGGTGAGATAGCATTCAGCATGGTGTATGGGTTCGGTGTGTCATAGTTGGTGGGAACAACCACCTTGTTTATCGGTGTTACGGCCAAAGGGGGTTCGGCCTTGTCTGTGCCTCTCTCCCTCTCCTTGTTCCCTTCACAGCTCCACCCAGGCCTCAATCACCAGAACGAGGCTCACCTGGGCTGGCCAGTTAAATACCCTGCAGCTGGCACTGGAAGACGGGGGCAGTGCGTGGGGACTGCTGGGCTTGCCTGCCTCCCATCTTGGCTATTTGTTCTATTTTGTTTGTATCTTTATGTTTTATATTAAATCTCCTTTTAGTTGATTTAGTGCCTTTGTGTTGTGTTTGGGTCATTGTTTGGGTCCATTGTTATGCCCCTCTGGGCCAACGAAGTTCTGGGGCGTAACAATTGGGGGCTCGTCCGGGATACTGCCCCAGTCTTCCAGTGCTAGCTGCAGGGTATTTAACTGGCCAGCCCAGGTGAGCCTCGTTCTGGTGATTGAGGCCTGGGTGGAGCTGTGAAGGGAACAAGATGAGGGAGAGAGACACAGACAAGGCCGAACCCCCTTTGGCCGTAACAATCGGTCTGAGATCATGGACCAAACGATAGTCAGGTTTACCAGGTTTTGGAACAGGATTGATTGGAACACTTGGAGGAGAGTGGCTGAGTTGTGTTTTTTTCAATAGTAACCAGGCAGGTGTTTGATGCCTGGTATTATTGGATGGGACGCTGTTTGTACTGTTGATGTAGTTTGGTGCTGTTCTGAGCATTATTTGTGGCTATGAGTGGCTTTTTGATGGAGGTTGGCTGGTGGCTCCATAGACAGCAGTGTGTTTCTATCTGACTGTCTGAGCTCAGGTCACTACAACTGGAGAAGATTGATCTCTAGAAGGTTCGACTGGGTCTGACAATGCTTTAGAAACCATGGGTTAAACATACAGAGGAATGTCCCTTTAAGTTTTCATAACTGAGAACCTCCAGGATTTTTTTTATTTTCATAATGACCTCCTCTCCCCCTCCCTCCCCCGGCCGGTCAGCCTCAGCATTACTCTAAATTGAGTGGTGGTGGGTAGAGGGGGGGCCGGGGGGGGGGGGGGGGGCAGAGGATAAAACAATGGCTGTAATTACACTTTAATCTTTTAATACAAAGACAGAGCACATTTGCATGTCAATCAGATTAATGGTTCCTGAGCTTTTAACATCACAGTCGTTGTTCTGCTGCTGCTGCTGTTGGTTTAAAGGGACAACCAGGAGTTTCTATTTGGTTCTAAAAGAGTCTCATATTAATGTGGATGAATCTACGTTACCACTTGTTAATCGGTCCATTTTAGATAAATCTATAATTTTGTCTTTATCGTTATTTTGTTATTACTGTATTATCTAGTGGTCGACTCGCCCAGCGCTTCCTAGTTTCGGTTTCCCTGACGCTGCCCGGCGGGTCATGGGAATAACGCCAACGAATCGCCGTTCATTATCAGAACTACGACGGTATCTGATCGTCTTCCAACCTCCGACTTTCATTCTTGATGAATGAAAACAAACATTCTTGGCAAATGTTTTCTCTTTCTTTCTTCCGTCTTGCACCGGTCCAAGAATTTCACCGTGTGCACGCTGAGGCTCATGGGAAATGTAGTGTAAAAACACTTTGCTTTCTAAAACTCAACGTTGTTCCTTTAACTACAACAAGAAAGAGGAAATAATATGGAGCTATTATTGTTGCAATATTATTTGCAAATGCGTATCTCAATCTGTGTGTGCGTATTCAGATCTGTGTGTGCGTATTCAGATCTGTGTGTGTGTAATATGATCTGTGTGTGTGTATTCAGATCTGTGTGTGCGTATTCAGATCTGTGTGTGTGTATTCAGACCTGTGTGTGTGTAAAAAAAATCTGTGTCTGTATTCAGATTTGCAAGTGAAGACAAATCTGCAAGTGCATGCAAAGATCTGTGAATGTGAACACAGATCTGTAAGTGTACATAGATCTGTAAATGTGTAAACCGATCTGTAAATGCGTACTTAGATCTGTAAATGTCTGTCATCACTTACAACTCAGGCAGGAGCTCTCCATTGGCTGTGTTTTTACACGTGACTTTTGCAACACTTCTGCCGCGGCAGATCTGTGATCTGAAAATGTGTAGAAATGAGATTTGTCTGTGACCTCAGTGTTCCTTTGCCCTGAGCTCAGGCTCACAGGCTCATGCTGCCTGGCTGCAGTAGCAGTACCGACCCGGTCCGTGTACGAAGTATAATTCAATTACGTTGTTCACTTTGTACCATGAGAAATGTCGTTTTTACCGGTATTTCCTGTTTGATTGACGTGAGACGTACAACGCAATTCAGCGCACCGAAGTGCCCGCTTGTTCCTTTCTCCAATTTGTACAATGAAAATTGAAAAAGGAAGTCGAGAGCCGGAACCAGCCTTCAAAGTAAAAGCTCCGCGTTTTGATGGCTACAGCAACGGACAATTTAAAAGAAAGAAGAAGAAAAACTCCGAAACGAATTAAATACTTAATTCACAACAAATCGCCTCCTAAACGATTACCATTTACCCCAGTAAAAACGACATTTCTCATGGTACAAAGTGAACAACGTAATTGGATTATACTTCGTACACGGACCCCAGGCAGCGTGAGCCTGTGAGCCTGAGCTCAGGGCAAAGGAACACTGAGGTCACAGACAAATCTCATTTCTACACATTTTCAGATCACAGATCTGCCGCGGCAGAAGTGTTGCAAAAGTCACGTGTAAAAACACAGCCAATTGAGAGCTCCTGCCTGAGTTGTAAGTGATGACAGACATTTACAGATCTAAGTACGCATTTACAGATCGGTTTACACATTTACAGATCTATGTACACTTACAGATCTGTGTTCACATTCACAGATCTTTGCATGCACTTGCAGATTTGTCTTCACTTGCAAATCTGAATACGGACACAGATTTTTTTTTACACACACACAGGTCTGAATACACACACACAGATCTGAATACGCACACACAGATCTGAATACACACACACAGATCATATTACACACACACAGATCTGAATACGCACACACAGATTGAGATACGCATTTGCAAATAATATTGCAACAATAATAGCTCCATAAAATAAGAATAAAGAGTGTGTGTGTGTGTGTGTGTGTGTGTGTTCTTGTACACGCTACGTTGTGAGGACCAGAATGAGTTTTTAATCAACAGTTTAACATTTTTGGGAAGTGAGGACATTTTGGCCGGTCCTCACTTTTTCAAAGGGCTGTTTGAGGGTTAAGACGTTATAATTAGGTTTAAATTAGGTTTAGAGTAATGGTTAAGTTTAGGTTATAATTAGGTTTAAATTAGGTTTAGAGTAATGGTTAAGTTTAGGCATTTGTTTTGGATGGTTAAGGTTAGGGTAAGGGGCTAGGGAATACATTATGTCAATGACATGTCCTCACAAACATAGATTTATAAGGATGTGTGTGTGTGTGTGTGTGTGTGTGTGTGTGTGTGTGTGTGTGTGTGTGTGTGTGTGTGTGTGTGTGTGTGTGTGTGTGTGTGTGTGTGTGTGTGTGTGTGTGTGTGTGTGTGTGTGTGTGTGTGTGTGTGTGTTGGACTCACGCGTAGGCCTCAAAGTCTCCATTGTTGACAGCTTCGATCAGCTGCTCTGTGATCTTGATGATTTCCTGTTTGCGAGCTGCAGCGGTGAAACAACAAACACTGAGTGTGAGTGAAGCTCAGGTCCCGGCAGACACTTAACAATTAAACAAACTCTCTCTCTCATACACACACACACACACACACACACACACACACACACACACACACACACACACACACACACACACACACACACACACACACACACACACACACACACACACACACACACTCACCTAGGAGCTTGTTACTCATTGTTACTCATGTCTGTATCATGTCTTCAGGCTCAGAGTGAAATCTCCTGCGCCTCCTCCTCCTCCTGCACCTCCTGCTCCTCCACTCGCTCAGCACTCTCGCTCCGTGTCACATGATAAAACGCTTCTACTCTGCTTCTACTTTTCCACCTCCATCCATCCATCATCCATCATCATCATCATCATCATCCTCCTCATCCTCCTCCTCCTGCTCCTCATCATAACGGTGGTTTGCATGCGACTGGTTTGCAGCACTGAGCTCACAGCTCTATTCTTGTCCCGGCGCTTTGGATCAGATTTATTTACCGTGTCCTTCTCCCGGCGCCTCCTCCTCCTCCTCCTCCCGACACCGACAGGAGGAAGGCTTAACTCGCTCTAACCCTCTCTCCCTCTCTCTCTATCCCCCTCCCTCTCTCTCCCTCCTCCCTCTGTTTCTGTTGCTTCCATTCATGGCTCTGTTCATCTATTCATCTGGAGTAAAACTCTGCTTCCACCTGTTTTCTCCTCTCTGATTTATAGTTTTACAAGTGTTTAAAAAAGTTGTAAATGTTTCTTTCTCTTGTTCCACTGAGACAGCATTTAAATTCTGAGCTCATTTCTTGTGTGAATATCCACTTAAATTACATTTGAATGTATGTGACCCCCGCCTTATCCTTCCTGAACAGGAACTTTTGGTAACTCTTTAATTTAATTTACTGGTCCTTTATTATGTGATAATGTCAAGAAATAGCCAAGAAATAGTGTTCAATTTTTGTATGTATGTGGAGGTTTGTCTTTGTTCATCTATTGTGGCATGTCTAAATAAATAAAAAATAGTGTTCAATTTCATAGTAATGTGTAGAAATATTAGCCTGATGCATCAGCCGCTTACTTCATTACATTTCATATAGCGGTCTGAACACGAGCCATAGGGATTCGTTTGCTTCCGGGAGGCGGTTGCTTACATTTGCTTCAACTAATCGCTGCTGCTTGGTGGTCACGTGTGCTATACACCGGTTAAGCTCATAGGTTAATCTTGAGCGCTTGAGTTCAACGTCATCGCCTTCACTTACCCGTCTGTTCGCTGATTGGTCCGTCCGCTCTGGCGGACGGAGCAAACCGAAACGCATTGCTAGTGTCCTGACTACATGTTTGAGGCAAATGAAATTTGCCGGAACCAGTAGGCGGCGCTAGCCTGGCTATAGAAATATAGCCAAGAAATAACAATTGATTGTGTTGAAATAGCTCAGAAATATTCATCAACTGCAAGGACTTGGTGGAGAAAAATTCTGGCCTTTTATTTCCCAAAAAATAAGCATGAAAAGCATGTGTAATCTTAAAACATAACATTACTATGAAATTGACCGCTATAGGCTATTTCTTACGACGGAGTGTTAGGGCCACATTGACAAATAAAAAAATCACAAATTTCGAGAATAAAGTTGTAAATTTACGCCTTTATTCTCGTAATGTTATGACTTTTTTCTCGTAGGAAATGTACGACTTTATTCTTGTAAATTTACGATTTTTGTTATTATCGTCATTATTATCATCATCATGCTGTCTCTCCTCTTCCTGTGACGTGTCCTGCATCGTCCTGCACAGAGTCGCTGATCTAAAGTGAGGAAACTGTTGATGAAAATAATCCGGCATAAAGATTTCCTGGATCTACATCTTTCAGTGGATTAACAGAAATGTAATATGTTGCTCTCTGCCCCTCCCTCCCTCCCTCCCTCCCTCCCATGCATCCATCAAGTTTGGATCAGATCTGTTCAGGACTTTTTGTCTAATCCTGCTGACAAACAAACAAACCCACTGACCAGCTGCACGGTGCGTTCAGGCTCAACGTTAACAGCAACGTAAAACTCAGCCACAGCTGCTCAGCGCCACATTATTCAAACAGCGACTGCAGCCGTTAAAGAGCAACACACACACGTTTCTACTAAATATTGTTCTTCATTCATGTGTCTGCAGATGTAATATCCTGTATATAGCCTAATGCACCAGGCTCTACACAGTGTCATCATACAAAGGTTTACCCCCTCACCCTGAGTCCATGACCAGCAGATAGACACCATCCTTTCGACTGTGTGTGCAGTAACCATGGAGATAGAGCCGTATCGCCGTAATTAGCTTAGCTCAAACACTGGAAGTGTATGGGTAGTGTTAGCCTGCCTCCACCTAAAGTCGCTAATTAGCTTAGCTCAAACACTGGAAGTGTATGGGTAGTGTTAGCCTGCCTCCACCTAAAGTCACTAATTAGCTTAGCTCAAACACTGGAAGTGTATGGGTAGTGTTAGCCTGCCTCCACCTAAAGTCGCTAATTAGCTTAGCTCAAACACTGGAAGTGTATAGGTAGTGTTAGCCTGCCTCCTACCCGAGCTGAAATCAGCAGTCAGAAGCTGATTTCATTTTAGCTCTAAACTCTGTAAATATATCACTTTATCCACATTTCAAACATGTTTAGGTGAGAAAGTAGCCGTTTAGATCAGCAGTGTGTCGTTAATTTGTCTAAATACCAGCTGTTTACAATTTTGTTGGGACGAATTCGGCGCTACTCAAGCTAGCCGTTGTGACCAACGCACTTCCGGTTACTTTCACAAAATAAAACACCCGTTGCCCTTTACATAGAGAAAACCACGATGACAGAATTTGTGCTTTTACTTTGAAACAGGAAGCTAACCTACCCTCGATGTAGCTAGCTTGAACCAAAATAAAGCGTCTTTGCTTGAACGCTCCGTTTTGACCGATCTGGTCCCGTTAGCGGCATTTGACCGCTCAAGATGCCTTACCGGAGAGTTTAGTCAGCTCTGAGACGAAGATCGGCCCGCCGGTTTCCCTTTAGAGTTGCTGAAGAGTTTCTCTGATGACTTTAGGTGGAGGCAGGCTAACACTACCTATACACTTCCAGCGTTTGAGCTAAGCTAATTAGCGACTTTAGGTGGAGGCAGGCTAACACTACCCATACACTTCCAGTGTTTGAGCTAAGCTAATTAGCAACTTTAGGTGGAGGCAGGCTAACACTACCTATACACTTCCAGTGTTTGAGCTAAGCTAATTAGCGACTTTAGGTGGAGGCAGGCTAACACTACCCAATACACTTCCAGTGTTTGAGCTAAGCTAATTAGCGACTTTAGGTGGAGGCAGGCTAACACTACCTATACACTTCC
Organism: Trachurus trachurus; assembly: GCF_905171665.1. NCBI lineage: Eukaryota > Metazoa > Chordata > Actinopteri > Carangiformes > Carangidae > Trachurus > Trachurus trachurus. Next base: position 1,345,202 of record NC_139908.1, on the reverse strand, counting down.
AGCGTTTGAGCTAAGCTAATTACGGCGATACGGCTCTATCTCCCTTGTTACTGCACGCACAGTTGAAAGGATGGTGTCTATCTGCTGGTCATGGACTCGGGAGTGAGGCAAGACACGAAAAAAAAAAGTTGGCGTATCCCTTTAATGTGATCAGCAAACTTTTGCATTAAACTGTGTGTGATGATAATATTGTAAATATTATAAACACACTTGTATGGAGCTGCTCTTTACAGCTCAGAGTCGTATTCACTCATTCACTCCCACAGCCACTTTGACATGAGGACGGAACGAGTGTGTGTGTGTGTGTGTGTGTGTGTCTGTGTGTGTGTCCTACCTTTCACATCCTCGTCCTCGATGGTTGTGTTGCTGCTGTCAGACGATTCCTGCAAAGTGCACAGAAAAGAAAACGTCACTTAAACACACAAACACTGCTACACACACACACACACACACACACACACACACACACGTACACAACTGCATCAGCTCTTCAACAACACAACTCTGTAAATATTAACACAACAACTTTGCCATGAAGAGCAGACGACGATGCTGAGCCACTGATGACATCACTGAGCTCCATGGCAACAACCTGACAGGTGGACAAGCTCCGCCCACTTCACACATGCAGGTAGACACACCATAGAGATGCACACACACACACACACACACACTGAGAAACACACTGAGACACACACTTCCTGTATAGAGGAACAGAGTGAGGATGATAGATGAGTAGAAAGAAGAGATGGAGAGAATAGGAGGAGGAGGAAGATGAGGAGGAAGAGGAAAGGAGGAGAAAGAAGAAAAATAAGAGGAGATAGAGGAGGAGGAGGAAGAAGAAGAGAAAGAAGAGGAGGAGGAGGAGGAAGAGGAAAAGAGAAGGAGGAAGAGGAGGAGAAAGAAGAGGAAAGGAGGAGGAGAAAGAAGAAAAAGAGGAGATAGAGGAAAAGAAAAGGAGGAAGAAGAGGACCAAAAAGGGGAGGAGGAGGAGGAAGAAGAAGCGAAAGAAGAAGAAGAAAAGAAGAGGAGAAAGAGGATGACCAAAAGGGGGAGAAAGAGGATGAGGAGGAAGAGAAAGAGGAGGAGGAGGAAGAAGAGAAGGAAGAGGAAAGGAGGAGGAAGAAGAGTAAAGGATAAGGAGAAAGAAGAAGAAGAGGAGATAGAGGAAAAGAGAAGGAGGAAGACGAGGAGAAAGAAGAGAACCGAAAAGGGGAGGAGGGGGAAGAAGAAGAGAAAGAAGAGGAAGATGAAAGGTGGAGGGGAAAGAAGAAGAAGAAAAAAGGGAGGAGGAGGAGGGGGAGAAAGAAGAAGAAGAAAAAGAAGAGGAGATAGAGGAAAAGAGAAGGAGAAAGAAGAGGACCGAAAGGGGGAGGAGGAGGAGGAGGAGGAGGAGGAGGATGTACCTTGTTCCCATCTATTGGATTATAGATAACAGTAGTCTGAGGCTCCTGGAGGGAGAATGGAGAGATGAAGAGGAGGAGGAGGAGGAGGAGGAGGAGGAGGGATGTTGTTGTTGGCGTGACGACAGAGTGAAGGAAAGTTAGAGAAAGAAGAGGAGGATTAACGGAGAGTGAGAGAAGGAGAGATGAGTTCAATACTTTCATTCAGAGGAAGAGAAGATCCACAGATGAACTCACCGATGTTCATCAACTGTTACTAAACTCATCGCTGACACTTTATAACATCAACTACTACACACTGTTACTCATCACTCACTCTCACTCTCTTTATTCCGTCACTAATTTGTAACGAGAACGTAAATTTAAGAAGATTGTTGATTGTTTTCCTTTTTAAGTTGTAAATTTACGAGAATAGTCGTACATTTTCGAGAATAAAGTCGTACATTTCCTACGAGAAAAAAGTCATAACATTACAAGAATAAAGTCGTACATTTCATACGAGAAAAAAGTCATAACATTACGAGAATAAAGTCATAAATTTACGAGAAGAAAGACATACATGTCCTACGAGAAAAAGTCGTAAATTTACGAGAATAAAGTTGTACATTTCATACGAGAATAAAGTCATAACATTATGAGAATAAAGTTATACATTTACGAGAATAAAGTCATAAATTTACGAGAATAAAGTCGTACATTTCATGCGAGAAAAAAGTCATAACATTACGAGAATAAAGTCATAAATTTACGAGAATAAAGTCATACATTTCCTACGAGAAAAATGTCATAACATTACGAGAATAAAGTCGTACATTTCATACGAGAAGAAAGTCATAACATTACGAGAATAAAGTCGTAACTTTATGTGAATAAAGTCATACACTTCCTACAAGAAAAAAGTCATACATTTACGAGAATAAAGTCGTAAATTTACGAGAACGAAGTCATACATTTTATAGGAGAAAAAAGTCATAACATTACGAGAATAAAGTCATAAATTTACGAGAAGAAAGTCGTAAATTTACGAGAATAAAGTAGTAAATTTACGAGAATAAAGTCGTACATTTCATGCGAGAAAAAAGTCATAACTTTACGTGAATAAAGTCATACACTTCCTACAAGAAAAAAGTCATACATTTACGAGAATAAAGTCGTAAATTTAAGAGAATAAAGTCATACATTTTATACGAGAAAAAAGTGATAACATTACGAGAATAAAGTCATACATTTCCTACGAGAAAATAAGTCATAACATTACGAAAAAAAGTCGTAAACACACACACACAGTTCAATACTTTC